>NC_051065.1:157441424-157784960 GCF_004664715.2 Peromyscus leucopus
CAGCCAGCTGCTCTTGGCTGCATTTCCCATTTTCTGTACATCAGACCACATGCTGAGTGCTTCACATTATTTCAAACTCATAACCCATTTTACGTGTCTTGAAGCTGGAGTTCAGAACCTCAGAACCAGAGCAGTTTAAAGGGTTTTTTGTTCTTTTTGTTTGTTTGTTTGTTTTTGTTTTTGTTTTTTGAGACATGGTCTCATGTGTCCCAGCCTAGCCTCACACTTGCTATGTAGCCAAGGATGACTTTGAACTTCTGGCCCACCTGCTTCTGCCTCAGTAGTGCTGGGAGTCCCAAGTTTACAGTCCTGTATTACCACACCGGGTTTGCGGTGCTGGGGATCAAACCCAGGGCTTTGTTCATGGAAGGCAGGCACTCTGCTAAATTAGCTTCATCTCCAGTCCTTCGGATATAATAGTGCGGTGGTGGCCCATGCCTTTAATCCCAACCTGGGCTACAGAGTGAGCTCCAGGACGGGCACCAAACTACGCAGAGAAACCTTGTCTTGAAAAACCAAAAATAAATAGATAGACAAATAAAGAAAGAAAAAGAAAAGAAAAAGAAAGAGAAAGAGGTCTAACTTGAAGCCAGCTGTTTTGGTCCAGCATAGAAAAATGGAGAAAACAGTTGGGGAGAGAGGGTGGCGAGTGTTCTCTAGATCTGACCTGCATGCTTTGCTGTCTGTCTCCCAGGGAAATGCTCCGCTGGGCCCTCTTTAGCATGCAGGCCACAGGCCACATGCTGCTTGGCACCTCCAGTTACATGCAGCAGTTCCTGGATGCCACTGAGGAAGAAGAGGCTTCCAAGGCCAAGACCTCCTCCCTCCTCCCCGCCTGTCTGAAGATGCTTCAGTGAAGACCTGAGTCCTCAGAGGCCTTCCCCAGCCAAGGATGTGACTGGGGACCCTGCACTCTGCTTAGAAGCACCCACAAGCCTGGCAGCTGGAGAGCTTCTCACCCACCTGCACCTCTCTCACAACACAGCACCAAGGAAACTGCAGGAAGGGCTGGAGTCACAGGAGAACTTCCTGGCCAGGCCCAGCTCCTGCCTTCCTGTCACAGGTAGCTTTAGGGGACCAGCACTTGTCCATGGCAGGCTGTGGCACAAAGTCTGCCACTCTGGCTTCACATGCCACAGCTATGTGCCAATCCCTTTCTGCTGTCCCCTCCTGCCCTGCCCTGGACCATGCTCACCATGCAGCAGACACTGCTGTGGTGACCTCCAGAATACTTTGACACCACCAAAGACCACAAGATGAACCCCGCAGTGACAGCGAGGCCTATGGTTATGGTGTGGAAAGAGTTAACACTTTGTAGTAGAAGAAAAGGAGGGGGGATCAGGGGGGCCTCTCTCCTGAAATCCTAGTCATTCCTCCCTCCAGCCCCCCAGCTGTTCATGATCTTGGGGGATGCTAGAGCGTATAAGAGATAGTAGGTTAACTAAAGCCAGGATGGCATTGATGCAGATTTTGGGGGGCCCTCACCTGTGTGAGGGAGGGACTTTGGGGTAATGCAGATGATTTGGAGTCACCCAGGTCCCTCCTGAAAGTAACTAGTAAACTCACCGGTTCACCAAGCTGGACTTGGAATGAATCGTGGCTTTGTCTGTCATCCGTGCCCTTCCTGTGCCAAATGGATAGAGTTTATGTCCCCAGGACAGTCACACAATTCCTCCTCTTGTTCTCAGTCCCCACTAATGTATGGTATTAGAGTCTGAAGTAAATTATTTGTGCTGATACCTCATCTTTGTGTTCTTTGTGTGAAACCATTTGTCAACAACAAGTACAGGAGAGAGCACTTATCATTATTGGTGCCTGTGCATGCGTGCGTGCGTGCGTGCGTGCGTGTGTGTGTGTGTGTGTATGTATTATATATGTATGTATATGTATGTATGTGGTGTGTGTATATTATGTATGTGTGTATATGTATGTATGTGTATATGTATGTGTGTATGTGGTATGTGTGTATTATGTATGTGTGTATATGTATGTATGTGTGTATGTGGTGTGTGTGTATGTGGGGGGTGTGTGTATGTGTGTGTGTGTATTATGTATGTGTGTGTGTATTATGTATGTATGTATATGTATGTATGTATGTGTGTATGTGGTGTGTGTGTATGTGGGGTGTGTGTGTATGTGTGTGTGTGTATTATGTATGTGTGTGTATTATGTATGTATGTATATGTATGTATGTGTGTGTGTATGTGGTGTGTGTGTATGTGGGGTGTGTGTGTATGTGTGTGTGTGTATTATGTATGTGTGTGTATTATGTATGTATGTATATGTATGTATGTGTGTGTGTATGTGGGGGGTGTGTGTATGTGTGTGTGTGTATTATGTATGTGTGTGTATTATGTATGTATATGTATGTATGTATGTGTGTATGTGGTGTGTGTGTATGTGGGGTGTGTGTGTGTGTGTGTGTGTATGCTGGTATACCAGTACCATGGTGCCAGTGTGGAGGTCAGAGGACCTCTTTTGTTCCACTCTGGACTCCAGGGACTGAACTCAGATTGTCAGGCTTACACAGCAATTGCTTTTATGTGATGAGCTGTATCAGTGGCCCTGTTTGTTCTTCTAGATATAGAGTCTCTTGTAGCCCAGGCTGGCTCCAAATTTGTTATGTAGTGGAAGAGGACCTTGAACTTCTGATCCTCTTGCTTTCTCCTCCTAAGTGCTAGCATTACAGGTGTGAATCACCACGTCCAACTTACATGGAACTGGGGATTGAACCCAGAACCCAGGGCTAACAGAATGCTAGGCAAATGCTCTACCAACTGAGTGACATCCCAGCTCTGTTCCTTTTTAATGTTTGAGATGCAACAAATAAATACATGTTAAAATAAAAATCTGCAGTTGGTTTTTAAGAATTGCCACATTTGATATTTAGGCAGACCATGTAATCCTTGTATATGTCCATTTCTGAATGAAATTTGCCTGTAAGGTGGCTCAGAGCACTCTTGGTTCCCGACTGTTGTATTTTATAATAACTTTTCTCGTGTTCAGGTTGAAGGTCCTAGTCCATCTACAGGGCGATTTATCAACGCCTGTGCCAGCTTGCACACGGTTCCCTGTCTCTGCTCAGCACCTCCACCCTCAGGACTGCAAGGCGGGTCTCTAGCCTAGCACAGGGACCCCAGCACTGCAAAAACAAACCAGAGAGCTCTGAGGAGGAGGAGGAGGAGTCAGGTCTTCTCAGAGTGAGCCCCATTTTTTTTTAAACATGAGTCTTTTTTGGCCACAGCTACTTGAGGGGGATGAAGCTGGAGGAGTGGGTGGCACCAATACCAGGCTGGCTGTGCTTCACGGACTTGTGGGTGATAGAGAACTCGCCCGGGTAGTGGCGGATCGTCTCTGGTTGGATTTCCACCTGGTTGAAGGTCTTGTGGTTTTACACACCTACCATGCTCCCTACCATCTCAGGGAGAATGATCACGTCCTTCAGGTGGGTCTTCTCCAAGGGTGGCACCTCCTTCTCGGCCTTTCTCAGACGCTTGAGTATCAAGTACTTCTTCCGCCACAGGCCATGGTGAAGGTGCCATCTCTGGGGTGCTGTACGGCTGCATCAGCTGTTTATCAACTGTCCAGCCACTGATCCAGGTCCACGCTGCAGTAGGTGAACTTGCAAACGGTCTACTTTTTCTTCTGCTCCGCTTCAGCCATCTTGGTGGCTGCTCAGAAAGGGAGCCCCCAGGTTTTAGTGATGGGTAACCGACCTAAGCGGAAAAGACTAGGCCTGTAGGAAGTCAGGCTTCAGCCTGGCTCTCAGATCCAAAGCTAACATAATTTCACAATCCTCCCTATAAAGCTTATTTGGATTTAGAAAACACTAAAGCAAAGGGCCAAGCTACTCAGGCTTGTCTGGAAAGTCATTGCTGGCAGCTGCCCCATGCCTGGAGCCAAGTGTGAGAAGAGCAGCCAAGGGCAGGTCAAGTGCACTTTCTATTCTGGGCCCTCACACAGTTACAGATGTGGCTGGCTCCAGGGCTTGGCCTTCTGGAGGGCTGGTTTGCATCAGTCCTGTTTCCCATTGCTGAAGCGCCCGCCTGTCCACACCTGCTGCAAAGTTGCAACTGAGCCAGAGGGGGCTGATGCAAGCTGGTGTTTGTCCCAGGCCTCTTCTCTTGGGGTCGAGTTTCACAAGTTCAGCAGATGACTGTGGCTGCCACCTGGCACTGAGCCCTGAGCCCGGGCAAAGTTTGGCTCCTCCTCTTCTTCCAGGGCCCACTGGAATGAAGGTAGCTGTCTGTGGGAAGGGAACGAGAGAGGGCAGCCTGCCATGGGGCAGGGAGGGAGGCCAGGAGTGAAGGAACTATAGCCTCTGGAGGGCCGGGCGCTGGTCCAAGTGGAAAAATGGCCTTTCCTGGGGCTAGACACTGTCGGTGGAGGAGACGTCTGCTTAGCTGAGTGGGCCATGAACCAGCCTTCAGCTAGTCTCTCTCTGTCTCTGTCTCTCTCCCTGTCTTTCTTCCTTTTTCCCCCTTCTATTTTCACACAAATACATACATACATACATACATACATACATTACACACACATACACAAAACCAAACACATATTTTGTTTTTGTCTTGTTTTTGATATGTATTGGCATGCACATGCCATAGCACAAAGGTTAATGGATAACTTGAGGAGTTGGTTCTCTCCTCCCTCCATGTGGATTCTGGGGATCAGACTCAGTCTGTCAGACTTGGTTTCAATCCCCCTTACTGGTGGAGCCATCTCACTGACCCTTACATATATTTTAGACAGTTACACATAGCTCAGGCTGGCCTCAGACTTTATGTAGCCAAGGATGACTGGGAACTGATTCTTCAGCCTCCACCTCTCCAGTGCTAGGATTATGGCATGCACTTTGCCTAATCTGTCCTGGGTCCTTGCCCAAGCTGCTTCGGAGATGCAGAGGAGACCTCCCAGAAGGCTTCAGGAATACCGCCTGTCGACAACAGAGCAGTCGCACACTCCAGGAGAAGCCAGACAAGGTGAAGCCACTTGCTTGCTTGCTTTTTTGCCAAGTTTGTCCCCAGTCCCTCCTGCGTTGCGCATGTAACACAGTCCTGTTGTCCCGGCTGTCTTGGAACTCTAGACCAGGCTGGCCTCAGATTCACAGGAGCTCTGCCTGCCTCTACCTCTCGGGTGTGTGTGGGAGTGGGGGGGTGTGGGGGTAAGGGGGCGGTGGTGGGGAGGGGGGGTAGGGGGGGCGGCAGCGGCGCATGCACGCCTTTAATCCCGGCACTCAGGAGGCAGAGACAGGCAGATCTCTGAGTTTGAGGCCAGCCTGGTCTACAGAGTGAGTTCCAGGACAGGCTTCAAAGCTACAAAGAGAAATCCTGTCTCCAAAAACCCAGAACAAAACAAAACAAAAAATTGGTTTTAAAAAAAAAAAAATCTAGCTGGGCGGTGGTTGCGCACGCCTTTAATCCCAGCACTCGGGAGGCAGAGGCAGGCAGATCTCTGTGAGTTCGAGGCCAGCCTGGTCTCCAAAGTGAGTTCCAGGAGAGGCGCAAAGCTACACAGAGAAACCCTGTCTCAAAAAACCAAAAAAAAAAAAAAAAAAAAAAAAAAAAATGAAGTTATATAAAAAAAAAAACTATGACTTTTTTTTTTTGAGTCAAGAATCTCACACATACTAGGCAAGCACTCTACTTCCACGGAGTTATATTCCTGGGCCCAACAATAAATCATGGATTGAGGGCCAGCAAAGTGTTGTAGTTGATAACTGTGCTTGCTGTCAGGCCTGACAACCTGAGTTCAGTCCCTAGAACCCACACGGTGAAAGGATCCTGGATCCCCACAAGCTGCCCTTTGATCTCTACAAATGTACATCAGCATCACTAATGCCCCCTCAAAAATAGATGTTTAAAAACATAACAGACTTAGGGATATGCCTGTAATCCCAGCACTCGGGAGGCAGAGGCTGGAGGATTGCCACATTTGAGGCCAGCCTGGGCTACATAGCATGTTCCAGGTCAGCTGGGGCTATGTAGTGTGACTCTGTTTCAAAAAACAAAAACAAAAAGACAGAACCAAAACTTCTGAGATGAATCCTGCAGGGGGCTGGAGAGACGGCTCAGTAATGAAAGGCACTGGTTCTTCCAGAGAACTGGGTTCCTTCCCCAACACCCACACAGTGGCTCACAACCACCTGTAACTCCAGCTCCAGAGCATCTGATGCCCTCTTCTGGCCTCCGGCCTCAAGCTTGCACATCACATGCCTGCATGTATGCAGACAAAACACTTGTGAAAAGAAAATTTAAAATAAATAAATAAATAAAAAGATTAATCATACAGGGTCTGGCCACAGAGCTTATCAGGTAAAGGTGTTTGCTGCCAAGCCTGATGACCAGAGTTTGGTTCCTCAGAATCCATGTTATAGGAAAGAACTGACTGAAGAGTTGTCCTCTGAGCCGGGTGGTGGTGGGGGCGGCGACGGCGGCGGCAGCGCATGCCTTTTATCCCAGCACTGAAGAAGAGGCAGAGGAGGCAGATCTCTGTGAGTTCCAGGCCAGCCGGGACTACACAGTAAGACCCTGCCTTAATAGAGGCTGCAATCTATTGGGTGAGGAGGCGGTAGCAGAGTAGCTCACAGCATTGGAGGCCGGAAGTTGATAGAACCTAAACAGAAAGGAGCCAACGTAAGACACAGCCTCCAAGGAGAGCCACCCACACCAAAGACCTACTTCTCCAAGCAGGCCCCACCTTCCACAGTTCCATCACCTCCCAAGAGCCCATCCAAATTCTGAATCGTTCACACATTCATTAGGTCAGAGTTCTTAGGTTCCGGTTGTTCCTGGAAGCTTCCTCATAAACCCACCCTGCCATGTGCTGTGCTGGTAGGCTAGGTTTTCTTCTTTCTTTCTTTCTTTCTTTCTTTCTTTCTTTCTTTCTTTCTCTCAAAGATGTATTTATTTATTATATATACAGTGTCCTGTCCACATGTATGCCTGCATGTCAGAAGAGGGCACCGGATCTCATTACAGATGGTTGTGAGCCACCATGTAGGTGCTGGGAATTGAACTCAGGACCTCTGGAAGAACACGCAGTGCTCTTAACCTCTGAGCCATCTCTCCAGCCCCTAGGTATTCCTTCTCTCAGTCAAGGTCCTTCATCGCTCCTTCTGCATTCGTCTGTTTTCTCTTGCTATTACAAAACACCTGAAACCAGATGAGGGTGCAGCTCGGTGAGAGAGTACTTGCCTAGCCAGAGTGGGGCTCTGGAGCCACCTGCAGGACTGAAAACAAACACGCACACAACTGGGACAGTTGATAATTAGTATGTTTACATCTATGGTGCTGGAGAGATGGCTCAGTGGTTGAGAGCACTGGCTGCTCTTGCAGAGGACCTGAGTTCAGTTCCCAGCCCCACATGGAAGCTCACAACTGCCTGAAACTCCAGCCCTGGAGGATCTGATGCCCTTTTCTGGCCTCTCAGGGCACCTGCAACACATGTAGTATACACTTACACAGACACACAGGCACTTACACATTAACAAAAATAAAACAAATCACACACACACACACACACAGTTTGATCTGGGTCATGGTTCTTGAGGCTACAGAGTCCAAGAGCATAGAGCCAATACCTACTTAGCACATGCAGGGGCCTTTTGGGTGCACCCAATATGGAGAAGCTGTCCCATGCTGAGACATGGGACAGCTTTTTCTCTCCTCTCCTTCTTAGAAAGCTGTCAATCCATCATGGGAGCAACTCCCTTCATAATCTTTTTTTTTTTTTTTTGGTTTTTGGAGACAGGGTTTACCTGTATAACAGCCCTGGCTGTCCTGGATCTCACTTTGTAGCCCAGGCTGGCCTCGAACTCACAGAGATCTACTTGGCTCTGCCTCCCAAGTGCTGGGATTAAAGGTGTGCACCACCAATGCCCAGCTATGAATCTTTTTTTTTTTTTTTTTAAGATTTATTTATTATGTACACAGAAGAGGGCGACAGATCTCATTACAGATGGTTGTGAGCTACCATGTGGGTGCTGGGAATTGAACTCAGGACTTCTGAAAGAGCAGTTGGTGCTCTTAACCTCTGAGCCATCTCTCCAGTCGTCCCCCCCCCCCCCCCCCCCCCCCCGTCAGGGACCTTACCACCTAGCAGCCTCACGACTTGCACGTCCCCCTTCACCTGCACGTTTGGCATGTCGTGCACCCCTTCCCTCCTTCCTGCCCTCTCTCATGCTATATAAGCCTTACTGAGGAGAATAAAATTTGCAGCTTGATCAGAACACTGTCTTGCTGTCTTCTCTCGTGTCTCCCTGTCCCTTTCATTCTCTCCCACAGGTGGGTCGCCTCTGTTGACACCCCGCTGGCCGGGCACCCCCCCAGCTATGAATCTTAGTGTAAATATTTGTATTTTCTGATGGTCTTAGGCAACCCCTGTGAAAGGACCATCCCCCCCCAAAGGGGTCGTGGCCAGCAGGTTGAGAACTACTGCTCTAAACAGAGGAAGAGAGAGGGATTATTGCATCCCTCTGATTCCTCTGCCAGAAGCAACAGTCTAGTGCTGGAATCCTTTCAGCAAAGCCCTTTCAGGCCTGGGGATGTAGTTTAGTAAGTGATGGGATTAAAGATATGTGCCACCATGCCCCACTGTTTTTTCAAAAAAGATACTAGTTTTATTATTTTCAATTATATTATTTCATCATTTTTATTATGTGCATATTGTTACTTTTTTGTATTTTATTTCTTTTGGGGCTTTTTGTTGTTGTTGTTGTTTCAGGGTCATGTAGCTCTGGTTGTCCTGCAACACACTATGTAGACCAGTGCTGGGATTAAAGGCCCAGTCTGTATTTTATTGTTAATTATGTGTGTGTGTATATATATATACATATATATATGTATATATATACATGTATATACATGTCTGTGTGTGAATTGGATCCCTTTGAACAGGGGTTACTGGACAGGTGTTACAGGAAATTGTGAGTCTAAGGATGTGGGTGCTGGAAACAGCAAGCGACTTAACCACTGACCCATCTCTCCAGCTTGTTTTATTTTATGCCTATGAGTGATGTTTTTGAGACACGAAGAGCCAGTCTCGATCGTAGGCTTAGAAGCCATCTTACAGTAAAGACACACTCGGTTCGTTCCTGTTTATAATTCAACCTGTTTCTCAAGGGTTGGGCGATGCCTCACCCGTAAGCCTAACTACAAGTGGGTCTTTACAGCCTATTCCAGGAAATGCCAAACATGTCTGTTTCAAAAAGTTAATCACCATCTTGCAACCCTGTCTTTGTCCCTCCCTCCCTTCCTCTGTCTCTGTGTAGCCCTGGCTGTCCTGAAACACGCTGGCCTCGACCTCAGTAACCCGCCTTCCTCTGTTGGTCTCCAACCCAGTCTGGATCTGTGATCTTGGTCTTCGTGTGGTGCTTGGGGATCGAACCCAGGAACTCGTGCATCCTCGAAAATCTCTCTACCACCTGAGCCACAGTCTTGGGACATTTTATGTCGCAGACTGTTTCCATGCAGGTGTCCTTTCTCCCTCTGCTTTACAAGGGAGGTTTTCAGATTAAGGGTCCCGAGAACTGAAACGACAATCTATCTGCAAGCTCGCCTCTTTCTAAACATCCCCGCCTCCTGCCTCAGTTTTCCCCAAAGCTGAGCCCCAAGTGGCACTTTTCCTTCTCTCCTCGGAGCTCCGCCTGCTCGGTGTTCTGATTGACAGCCCGTCTGACCAATCGGCGCATGGAGGGTGCACGTGGTGGGCAGTCCCGTGGACACGCATGCGTCTGTGCTTTGCTCCGGTGATGGGTTCCTGGCGTGTTTGGAGTTGGGTCTCTGGGACCTGGCGTCCCGGGCTGGAGGTTGGCGCACGGCGGAGAGATGCAGACTTCGGCACCGAGGCCCGGTGATTCTAACACGCCACTTCCGTGTAGGCAGGAGGCTAGGACAAGGGGACGTTCAGCATTCAGATCCGGACCTGGGTTCTAATCCCAGCTGTGTTGTGAGACCCGACCGACATCCTTGGCGCTCTGAGCGTCTGATGCCTCTTCTGTAATCTTGGGGGGGGGGGGGGGGGCATGTGGGCCTCAACTGTCAGCTGAGCCCGGGAGTTCTGAGGCTTTTGTAAGAAAAGGCTGCACTGGGCAGGATGGGCAGAGGAGGTACCGGTTTCTGTCATTTTTCTCAGACGTGGGCCTCAACCTCAAGGTTCCAGCAAGCGCAAGAACCCAGTGGAGGACCAGCCCTTCCCGGGGCTTCTGCGGACAGAGAACCTCGGCCCGGAGGAGCTGGCTGAAGTGCTGAGGGCAGCTGTGGTGGATCAGAAAGGTGAGGGGAGCCTGCTGCTCCTGAGCCTCTCACCCCCTGGAGTCAGACCCCTGTAGCTGCAAGAGCCCGGCCAGCGGTCACATTCCCTCTCCTAGCCTCAGCATCGTGAGGACAGGCATAGGAAACCTTCACACCGACCGGCAGTAGCAGAAGTTAGTTTCCTGTCAGAACAAGCTTTGGGATTAAGTTAGAACTGGGGTCTGTCTGTAAGCAGCATGCTGTGTGCCTTTAGGAATAACAGTTGATCTGAACCTCTCAGTTCATGTAGCAATGAGGAGAGTACACAATACTGGGATAAATATAGCTCCTGCCTTGAGAGATCAAGCGTTCTGATGTGAGAAATAATGAGTCTCTGCTGTTTCTGGGAGTGGTGACCACACCTGTAATTCCAGAACTTGGGAGTTAGAGGCAAGGAGGATCGGGAGTTCAAGACCAGGCTTAGCTATATAGCGAGTGTGAGGCCAACCTGTTTGAGCACACATTATACTGAGGTATGTTGGAGCCAATGTGAACGAAAGCCCAGAACAACAAGTGCAAAGGCCCTGGGGTGCAGAGAGCAGGAAGTTCAGTTTGACCCCCAAGGCTGCATGCACACAGGCTGCCCTGCTTTTGCTGACATCTATGGAATCTTTCAGGACCTCTGGTGACACTGAACAAGCCACAGGGTCTGCCTGTGACAGGTATGGGCAGGGACGAGGAGGGAGAGGCTGGCTGGGAGGAGATGGTTGGATGGTACTCTGGCAACTTGCCCTCTCCCCTTACTTCTCAGGGAGACCTGGGGAGCTGACATTAGTTTCTGTACTGCCACAGCTGAGCCAGGCCCTGGGGCTCGGACACCGGGAGCTCCAGGTTGTGCGAGCGCCTGGAAAGTAAGTGATGAGTGTGGTGAGCATTTCTTTCACACCCATTGTATATCAAAGCCCTATTCAGGTGCCTGGCACGTGGTAGACACTCGGGCATTGGTGATAACTCTTAGGGCGTTTGGCTCTTAGTTCTCTGGGGGCCAGAGAAAAGGCCTGGCCTTTTCAGGAGGTCTGCACTGTAACCCTGGCTTTGCTGTTTGGCTTTAAGCTGGTGATCCTTTGGGGAGGTGTGTGTGTCTCCTTTTTTTATATATACTTTTTTAAATGTGCATTGGTGCTTTACCTGCATGTATGTCTATGTGAGGGTCTCAGACCCCCTGGAACTGGAGTTAACAGTTGTGAGCTACCATGTGGATGCTAGGAATTGAACCCGGGTCCTCTGGAAGAGCAGCTAGTACTCTTAACTGCTGAGCCATCTCTCCGGCTCCTTGAGGGTCTCCTTTAAAAAGACCCAAGATTTGTTTTTAATGTGTGTTTAGCCTGAGTGTATGTGCGTGCACCTCGGTGCATGCCTGGTGCCCCCAGAGGTCAGAAGTGGGCATCAGGTCTCCTGGAACTGTAATTACAGTTGTGACCCACCATGTGGGTGCTGAATGCTGGCCCTCCTTTTTATGACCAGGAGGCTTTATGTGACTTGTCCCCTTCTTCCAGGGAGGCCTCTGGACTTGTGCTCCTCTCCAGCTGTCCCCAGACAGCTAGCCACTTGCAGAAGTTCTTCGTCCACTCAAGGAGAACCCGGAGACCCACAGCCACCTACTGGTGAGAGGTGCGGGGTGACCCCCAGGGCCGAGGGAAGGTCCCCGCCAGCTGCTCTGAGACTTTCTTTCCCTTTCTCAGTGCCATCACTGATGGCATCCCTGAGCCTTCTGAGGGGACTGTCCACGTGGCTCTGAAGCTGGAACGCATGGATGGCGTTGATCTTGTGAGTCAGAGGCCACCAGAGAAGAGGAGTCCTTTCAGGTTTTTGCCTTACAGAGGAGTCTGTACTGTGCACATGGGGTGGCTAGTTCCCCTGTTCCCTAACAGGCAAGTGGCTGCTGCCTGTTCTGAGGCCCTGTCCTAAATTAGCTGGCAGCAGGGTTGCTCAGTGGGGCTCCTAGGCGTGTGCTAAGTCATTCTTGACCGGTACCCTAGGCAATCCCGGTGACAGCGCCATCACGAAAGGACATCCTAGAAGGTGTCAAGAGGACCCTCAGCCATTTCCATGTGATGGCCACAGGCTGTGGCTGTGCCCTGGTCCAGCTGCAGCCACTGACAGGTGGGTCTGAACAGTACCCTGCTGGGGAGATATAAAGCCTGTGCGGAAGACGGTGCTCGGCAACATCCAGAGAGCATCTGGTGGACCCCAAGGGGGTGTGATTGGGCTGAGCGGGAGGCAGCGGGTTTAGGTGCACACCCACAGCCTAGCAGCCAGCACACATTGTTATCCTCAGGCTGGGTGGGTTGTCAGCTGTCGCTGTGCTGACCTGCTCATGAGCCTCTCTGTGGAGGCGGAGGTCGCCTCGCAGATCCACAGGCTCTGCAGATGGGAACAGTCCTTCATGGTCAGGAAGAGCAACCGCCTCCCACCCATCTTTCAGTGTTCCCCAGTCAGCTGCAGGTGCACATGGCCCTCCAGCTCTGCCCAGTGCTTGGGGACCATACCTATGCTGCTCGAGTGGGCACCGTCCTGGGCCAGCGCTTTCTGTGGCCAGCCGAGACCACCAAGCCCCAGACACAGGTAGGTCCTCAGGCCCATATGCTTACTCCATGTTTGGAGGGTTAGAGGGGCTGGCTTGGCCTTTGGGACCACCTGTGCCCCTGTGGTGCCGTGTGGCTGGGCAAGTGTCATACTCCCTCAGGCTTCCTTCTGTTCATGAGCTCGAGGGGGGGGGGGTAGCTGACCTCTAACAGCCCCGAAGTCCACCATCCTTTGGAGCGGGTTTGTGCATCATTTCTTCTTCGAGTTAAGTTAGAGAATGGGCGTGCGGTAGGAGTGAGCCTGGCTCTCCACTTGGAGACAAGGGCTGTGGCTTTCTGGCCGGAAGAGGAGACTGGAAGTTTTTGTGAATCGAGGCTTCTCCTCACATCCCAGTGGCCAGAGGCTTAATCACATGGCTTCACTGAACACAAAAGCAGCTGAAATGTAATTTCGCTCTGTGCGGAGAAAAAAACTCGGCCTGCCAGTAGTGAAAATTTCTGCAGTAGCAGACCAGGGAGGTCCATCAGGGCTGGGTGCTCCTCTGGCTGGAACTCGGATGGGCTGCTGTCTTTCCACCCCAGGTCCTGGATGAAGCTCTCCTCAGACGCCTCCACCTGCGTCCTTCCCAGGTGGCCCAGATGCCCCTGCATCTGCACCTGCACCGCCTCCTCCTCCCGGGCCCCAGATCCAGGGACCCGCCCAGGGAACTTCTGGCACCCCTGCCCTCCTACTTCTCTCGGTCCCTGCGGTGCCTACGGCTCTCCCATCAGACAGTGCTTGACCCCCAACTGGAAGACGGAAGAGGAAGGGCCGTGACCCAGCTCAGGGACAGTGGGGTTGGTGCTGAGCACAGTCAAGGTCCTAAGATCAAATCTCCTTAGGCCACTTGCTTGCTGGGCAGCGCTGGGCAGGTGACTTCTCTCTGGACTTAAAATAAAAGTCCTACCTCACAAGCCTGCTTTTGAGGATCTTCTGAGGAAAGCAAATGTTTACCGGGGATGGTGCCCTCTGTTTAAGCGAACAGTGGCCACGTCTGGAGGTGGCGTCTGCCGTACTCCTGGCCAGGAGGAGGTTGGTTTGTTTTTGAGACTCCATGTAGCCCTGGCTGGACTGGAGCTCAGAGACTCACCTGCCTCTGCCTCCCGAGTACTGGGAGGACAGGCAGGCACCACTGTACACGCGTGGGCTCTTCTGAATTTGAAGGACACAGGTCATTGGATTTCAACACCCCCCCTCCACCCTGCACACATTCACACAGACAGACACCACTTTTGGAGGCCCAGCAGCCAGGGCTGTACAGGTGGGGAACGCCACACTTGACTCGGGTCTTAGCTCTTACAGTTTTAGGTGGCTTGACCAATCCCTCACTGAGGGAAGGAGTAGACATCCTCTCTGGAGAGGGGCTGAGGTTTAGGGAAAGCCCATCCCTTGTCATAATGTTCTGTGCCCGTCGGAAGCTCTTCTGGCAGCCCAGCTTGTCTTTGGGAAGGGGCACTCCTGATGGCTGACCTTCCAGTTTCCTCATCTGCATAGTGAAGGCCCTTTCCCCAGGCACCCCAGTCTTCCTGCAGAGGAAGCTAATGTCTGTCCCTGGGTGGGGACTGCGGCCCTTGGTGATGGAGGCCCTGCTGGTCAGCTCTTGTTACGAGCCTTGCCTCCCATTAGTCAAGCCAAGCCCAGAGAACTTTACTTGCTTTTTTAATTTGATGCTGGATCCAGGATGGGGCAGTGGAGATCAGAGCAGGGGGTTCTCTAGCCTCCTAGCCCCCATGATCCTCCGTGTCCGGCATGTCAAAATAAGGGTCAAGGGTTTGGGGAGGCTCAGCCTCTTCTCGGGGTAGGCCTCAGCCCTGGGTTTGTCGCAGAGTCTGGCCTTGAACTTGCCTTTGGCCTTGACTTTCCTGTGGGTGCTAGGAAGAGGTCCAACTCCAAAGGGCATTGGCCACAAGGCACTTCCAAAGTGGGGGCCTCCAAGGTGCCGGGGAATAGCAGCCTCGGTGTAAAGGAGGGGAGGGAGAGAGAGATGATCAGGCCTCTGTCTTGGGACAGGGTTCTGGGCAGGATAAGCCCTTCCCTGGGGCACTGTATTGTCTGGGCGATGCCCTCTGTCTGTGCCCTTCAGCCCCGATCCCACTGCTCAGCACTACCCGCCAGGGTGTGAGGCCCAGCTCGAGGCCCACCTGTCCTGACTTCAGCATGCTGGGTGCCAGCTTGAGATCAGGGTGAGGTGGGAAGGACATCAGAACCTTGGCAGTAGGTAGAGTCATCAAGGCCTTGCCTGTGGTTGACAGAGCCTTAGAGCCCACCAGCTGGCCATGCTGCAGTCTGAGGACCCGGCCCTGGGGTCGGAGCACGCAGGGAGAAGGCAGCCAGGCCTTGGAATGGAGACTAGGGAAGTGGGGAGGGTCTGTGGGAGAAGGGGAGCCGTGAGGGGCTGGGGAGGGCCCCAGCCTGACCAGTTCCACAGGGCACGTGCAGAGGTGGGGGACGGGAGGCGAGGGCGGACGGAGCCCCTCCCAGCTCCTCCTCCAGAGGCAGTGGGAAGAACACAGGGTTGGGGAACCAACAGACCTGGGTCTGCATCCCAGCTCTGCCCCTTCTGAGCTGTGCAACCTCGGGCAACGTCCTTAAACTTCCTGCTACCTCGGCTGGAAAATGGGGACAATAGCACCTATCTCACTAGGCGGTTGTGAGGGCTAAGGGGGCTGGTTAGGGTCGGGAAGGGCACGATGGCAGCACCTTTCCCCAGAGAAGTGTGAGGAGGGCAAAGGCTGGCTAGGGCAGCAGCCAAGGTCTGGAGTCCGGGGACGCGCACTCGAGGACCAACCGTGGCATCTTCTGGTCTAACTGCCTGGCAGGGTGACTACTTTGGAATAGTCATTTGGTTGTATATTTAAAGATATTTGGTGAGCAGTGTTCATACTTGCTATCACTGGTGGCCTTTTGGCAGGAGGGCAAGCCCAGGTGCTTGGGAAGGGCTTGCAGAGCAGGCAGAAGTGGCTTTGGGAGCACTGGGGTTTGGGGGGGACATCGGATTACCCCAGGCCTCAGGCTGTTTCAGACACAGTGACCTGTTGAAAATGTGGCCCACCCTGATTTCGGGGGGCTCCCACTTCTGGAGGGTGAGGCAGACCAGGGCGGTGGCACTTTTCGCCTTGCCTTTCTTCCCCTTTCCGGGGACCGAGGTGGTGACAGTAGAGTCTGGCTTCTCAGTGTGTCCCAGGCTCCTGGCCCCAACGTCCTTCCTAGAGGCTGACCTGTGGGTAGGGGATCCTGAGTCCTTGCCTTCCCCAGAGCCTTGCTGGGTCGGCAGATGAGGGAGTGATGAGCGGACCCCTGTCCGCCGATGACCCACTGCCATGGGCTTCTTGATGGTAGAGCCCTCCACCAGGAGCCGGATCCCCACGTACTGGGGCACCTCCACAGCAGGCTGTGGGCAGGAGAGAAAACAAGGCCACCTCAGACACTAGCGATGGCAGTCACACCATCTAGTGACTAGTGACTTAAGGCAGAGATGGATGGAATCAGTTTCTGGAGTGTCTGGACAGGAGGCCCCTCTGAGAAACAAGACACTCCGTCGATTCTCCAGGGGTCTAGAGGACCTAGAGTCACAGAGCCCTAGGGATCAGGAAACAAGGGAAGCAGAGTCTCAGCCATGCGGACAAAGCACTCCATCCTACTGCTCACCATGGCGACCTCTGGCCTGTGTTAGAATGCAAGTGGTTTCGTGCCATGGGCAACCTGAGATGGGTAGATTGAGCCATGGTTTCCTGTGAGAAAATGTAATTCCCAGGGTGAATACCAAGTAGAGGGATGGGGCTGGAGAGATGGCTCAGCAGTTAAGAGCACGGGCTGCTCTTTCAGAGGACCCGGGTTCAATCCCCAGCACCCACATGGCAGCTCACAACTGTCTGTGACTCCAGTTCCAGGGGATCCACCACCCTCACACAGACATACATGCAGGCAAAACACCAATGAACATAAAAAAATTTAAAAAAAAAAGAAGAAGAAGAAGAGGGACGCAGAGTGACTGCTGTCCTCAGTAGGGCCTCTGGGGGTAGAGACGGGCTTCAGGGTGGACTCCAGCCTAAATCCTAGTAGCTTTCTGAGGAAAGGGAAAGTTACAGGCAGTTGTGAGCTGCCTGATGTGGGTGCTGGGGCCTGAACTTGTGTCCTTGACAAGAGCATCAAGTGCTCTTAACTGCGGAACCATCTCTGCATCCCCAACCTGTTCTCTTCGTCACACTGTCTATGGTAGTGTGTTATAGCAACAGAAAACCGACAGATACCCAAAATAGTAACACATTCGGGGGAGAGATGTTGAGATGCCTAAGGAGTACAGGTACTTGCTGAGTTCAAGCTCCAGGACCTGTGGGGTAGGAGGGGAGAACTGACTCCCACAAGTTGTCCTCTGACTTCCACATGTGTGCTGTGGCATGTGACTACACATATACACAAACTCAAACACAATGAATAATGCAAGGAAAACGGGAAAAGCTGCAAAGGGGAGACCATGGCTTCTCATAGAGATCTCTGGAGGCAGCCACTCAGGCCAAGGTCGGATTTGGCACCAGAAATTTGAGAATCTGCTGCTTGTGCCTTGTGACAGTCACATGAGGTGCCAGAAATCCTGAACCTCATCAGCCTGTTAATCTATCTTCTAGTTTACAGGACATTCAGAGAACAGGCTGAGCTGAAGAACTCCAGGAGACAGACAGACAAAACAGAATGCGGGACAGTGCTACAGGCCGGCCTGTGCCTTCCAAAGGTCAGGATGCCTGGAATAAAGCAGCGGAGTTGTCCTAGATAAAGGAGGTCAGAGACAAGGCACCAGTGTAGCCACCAGATCAGCAATAAAAGATAGCCGGGGACAAAGGACATTTGAGGAAGGAGAGTGCCCAGCCATTCAGTTTTGTTTGTTCTGAGACGAGGTTTCATGTGACCCAGGCAGGTTGGCCTCAAGCTCACTATATAGCCAAGGATAACTCTGAACTCCTGATCCTCCTGCCTCAGCTTCCTAAATGCTGGGATTACAGGAATGTGCTGCCATGGCCTGTTCAAATTTTGCTCTATTTTAAACTGCGAATTACTTCCTCTTTCCCATCTCCCCTCTTCTCTTCCAAGACTACATTGTTTGTGACAGAATCTCATTATAAAGCCCTGGCTGAACTGACATTTGCTATATAAACCAGGCTGCTTGTGAACTTGTGACGATCCTCCTGCCTCTGTTGCCCAAGCGCTGTGATTACAGGTATATGTGTACACCTGCTTTACTTTTTTTTAAAGCTGGAGGTGTAGCTCAGTAGTACTGCACATGCCGAGCATGCAGGCCTGGAGTCCATCCCTGACACCTAGTGATGATAGCCCTAACAAAACTGAACCCTGTTGCCAGCACATTATTTGAAGATGATCAGGAGCTGTAAGAAACATGTGGTCAGTGTTTTCCCTTCCTGTAGCAATCCTAGACCTCGCTGAATCTTAGCTGGAAGACTCTTACTTAAAAATCATTCTCAGAATTCAGAAACCCTTAAAAACATTCTTTTAAAGTTTTGTTTGTTTGCATGGTTGTTGTTTTTAAGTAGGGTCTCCCTCTGAAGCCCAGGCTAGCCTGGGATTCACTATGTCACCCTAGCTTCCCTTGAACTCCAAGTGATCAGCCTTCCAAACGCCACAGGGTGGAAGGTGGGAGCCCCGTGTCCAGCTGTCAACCAGACGGGACTGAGAAAACCTAGGATTTTTGGGAAGCACGCCCCTGGTGTGCCCGCAAGGGTGCTTCTAGAGAGAATTAGAGCAGGAGGGCTTTGACCTAATGGGTGACTTCATGCAGTGGTGGATTCAGAACTCTAACAAACCTGCTGGGAGTCTGCAGCACTGTGGAAAACCGGCCTTGGTTAGACAGTTTATAATCTTAGCACTTGGGAGGCTTGAAGCAGGAGGAATGCCATGAGTTTCAGGCTAGCCTGGGCAACAGCATAAGTTCTAGGCTGGCCTAGGCTATACAGAGTAAGCCCCTGTCTCAAAAAAACTAAAAAAAAATAAATAAATAAAACAAAGTATTGTTTTTGGCTGAATAATAGACAATCCTATACTTATTATAAACAAGCAAGATCAAATCCGCTTTTGGAAGAAGATGAATAACACAGTAATAATCACTATTATAACAGCAATAACAGATACCACTAATTGACTTTTGATGGGCCTTGCAGCTCATGGAGCTCCCAGCAGCCTTACTGGGCAGAGACAGTAGTAGCTAAAGCGGTCCTGTGTCCTCCGGCTAGGCACCCTAGCAAACCCCTGTGTGAAGATCAAACTACTTCATTCTTACAGCACACAAAGGAGGAGCCAGGTACCATCTTACTTCACAGACGAGGGAATGAGGTTATTACCTAGAGGCTTCGATTGGAAACTGAGCAGACCCCAGAACCTCTGAAAATATTATCTGTGAGTACGAACTCATGGCATTAATGGCTCTCAGAGGACAGTGACCTCCACAGATGAGGAGACAGGCCAGAGGGACATGTCTATGTTAGGACATTCTGTGGGGGCAGGCCAAGCACACAGGTCATGAACTGTGTCTCACAGCAGCCCCCAGGGCTTTGCTGTGGGGTTGCCTGTGGAAGGTGCTGGAACATCTCACCTGCTTATAGATGAGCTCAAAGGCTCCTGTGTCACAGGTGCGGTCCAGCCGCCGGTCAATGACCACACGCAGGGTGTCCGCTTGCACCCCTGCACAGAGGCGGGCCGTGACCGCGGTGGAAGGTGCCATGGTGGGGCTGGCGTTGATCTCAATCAACCAGGGCCGGAAGTCTTCCCCAAACACAAAGTCGGCCCCATAGAGCTCGAAGCTGGCCTTCCGGCACTGCACGGTGTCTTGGGAGGTCTGCAGGGCGTGGATCACAGCAGCCTTCATGCCAGGTACAATAACGCTAGCCCAGGCATTTGGGGCGCCCAGCTCCTGCAAGTGGGCCTGAAACCTTTGGCTGGACCACATGTTGTCGGGGGGCAGCATGGGGTGCCGGTGACAGGAGGCCTCCAGGTGTTTCTGGATGGAGTTGTTACACAGGTGCACGGAGCTAGAGTGGAGCAGAGACAACATTGAGTCCTGGAGTCCAGCTTCAGGGCTGCAGGCAGGAGCCCTGCTGTCAGCCGTCCCGGTGAGCTTAACTGAGATGGGCCTCTGCTGAAGATCAACAGGACGGAAGCACAGAGGCCGCCCCACCCCCACCCCCACCCCCATTCACCTGAGGCCAGGGCCATTGCTTTCTCAGAACACGCAGGTGTTGCTGACAGGCCACAGTCACCAGTCCACCCTTCGTGTGTGTGGCAGGGAACAAGACAGGGAGAGGAGGGTGGCCCCTGGGTGGTCAAAGCCCAGCTTCCCCAATGACCAGCTGTGAGGTCTCAGGCAAATCTTTTACCCTGCTTGTCCCGCTCATCTTTAAAATGGCAATAGCTCACTGCTTTATGCTCGAGAAATGACTATGATATCACCCAGCTGAAGCACTTATCCTAAGTGGAGTGCTTGATGATAGACAGCTACAGTGCATTGCTGCTCCAGTCTTCAGATGTGGAGACTGAGGCTGGTCTGTTTCTTTGAAATGGTCTCATGTCACCCAGGCTAGATTAAAATTTGCCGTGTAGCTGAGGATGACGGTGAACTGGTTGTCCTGCCTCTACCTTCCAAGCACTAGGATCACAGGCATCCACTACTGTACCTGGCTTGATTTTGGCTCCTGTCTTAGCCTCCCAAGTTCTAGGATTACAGTCACGAGCTACCACATTTGGCTTGTTTTGTCTTGAGAGAGGTCTTATTATATAGCCCAGGATGTCTCTAAACTCAAAATCCTTCAGACTCAGCCTCCCAAGTGCTGGGATTACAGATGGGACCACTGTGCCCCGACAGAAACTGAGGCTTGAATAGTATTTCCGCATCTCTAGAGGAACACAACCTGGATGCTGAAGAGATGGAATTTGAACCCAGGCCTCATCAAGGTTTCCTCTCATCCCAAGAGCAAACCACAAGTTGCCTTTCCCCTCTCAAGTTTCTCTTAGTCTGCCATGACCCAGACCTACATTTTCTTCATGACACACATCACCTTCTAGTCTGTTAGCCGTGATTACCCAAGCTCATTGCTAGGATGTAAGCCCTGGATTAGCTGGAGTTCTTGTTTTGCTCATTTCTGTATCCCAAGGACACCCTCTTGGCAAGCTCCTGCAGTGGAGGGTGGGTGGTGGTGGTGAAGAGACACCTCCCTGCCTGCAGAGTCCACCGTTCTGCTTGCCAACTTCCCCACTAGGCGGGACGGTCAGGGGAGGTGGAGGGAAGGCGGCTCACTTGTCCAGGTTCTTCAGGGAGAAGGGCTGTGTGGAGAAGCGGATGTAGCTGTCTCGGTAGAACCACACGGTGAGTGGGTTCCAGTCCGTCACCAGGAACCACTGTCTCAGGTCAAACTTGGTGCCAAAGATGAGCAGTGGTCGCTCGATGTACTTCTGCACAATCCACTTGCCGTCCTTCATGAGCATGGGGTTGCAGTCCACCAGCTTCAGCATCTCCTCCAGGTGGTCCATGCACATAATACCTGAGGGGGAGCCCAGGGAGTCAGGGCCCGAAAGGCTTGGAGAAGGACCGGAGGACCACAGGTATCCCATCACCCCCAATCTAATTGTTTGATAAGCTTTGTTTTGCTATATACAGTTAAAATTTAACCGAAGGTTGGGGGGCTGGAGAGATGGTTGACATTAAGAGCATTTGCTGTTCTTGTAGAGGACCCCAGCACTCATATGGCAGAACTCCAGTTCCAGGAGACCAGACACCCTCTTCTGGCCTCCATAGGAAACAGGAACACACACAGGGCACATACATACAAGCAGGCAAAACACATCCGCATAATATTTAATAAACATTAGAAAAAATTAAATAAGGGCAAGATGGGCAGTGGGCAAAGGCACTTATCACCAAGGTTGATCACCTGAGTTCAGTTCTTAGGACAGACCCCTAAGTTGTCCTCTGACCATTCTTGTGCACATTTAGATACTGTGGACCACGAACATACATACACTGCTTCCCTCCTTCAGACTAGGAAACTGAAGGCTACAGAAACCTCCCTGGTTGTCCAGGGTGAAGCTAGCTGCTGTGCCCAGATCCCATGCAGAGCTTTCCAGGTTGCACGACTAATCTATGCTTTGCTCTCATAGGCTCGTGGAGCTTGGCGAGGCTATGGGATGAAGCAGGGCCACCTCACTGTGACAACTAACTCTGGCTGCAAGGTCTCACGTCCAAGGACACATGTGTTTTCTTTCCTTTTTGCTTTTCTCATTTCCCTTCTTCTTTCTCTCTTTTTCTTTCTGAGTGAGGGTCTCACCGTGTAGCTCTGATTGGCCTGGATCTCGTTCTGTAGACCAGGCTGTCCTCGAACTCACCTGCCTCTGCCTCCTGAGTGCTGAGATTAAAGGCGTGTACCACTATGCCCAGCTCGTTTTCCCTCTTTTTTTTCTTCCTTTTATTTAGTGTGTGACAGGTTATCATGTAGTCCAGGCTGGTCTCATCTTACTGTGTAGCCAAGGCTGGCCTTGAACGTTGCTTTTGTTTCCACTTTGGATGATAATCTAATGCCCGGGGCACAGATACACTTTCCTTTTTCTGTTTTTTTAAGTTCACTTTTATCTTAAGTGTATAAATGTTTTACATTTGTCTATGTGCCACATGCGTGCCTGGGGTCTGTGGAGGCCAGAAGAGGATTGGATCCCCGGGAACCAGAGATACAGTGTGGTCACTTTGTGACACCACTCACCTGTACATTGACATGTAGCTCTTTTTCAATAAAGAATATCATCATTATAAAATTTCTGTCTATTTCTCGGGAGGCCTTCTATAGTCTTTAAAGGCCAGGCTGATGCTGGACCCTCATGTGTACACAGTAGATTCACTGAAGTGATTCAGTGAAGGTAAGGCTCAGAAAAGGTCTTATGGGTAGTGAGAGGCAAAGCAGCCCCATCCGTGGGGGGACCACCGACCACACACCATGCAGGTGTGTGCTGCATTTAGCCGTCACCTGACAGACTTAGCACCATCCCCATTTCACTACGGAGAAAACAGGTTCAGAGAGGTGAATCAACTTGTTCAAGGTCACACAGCATATTAGTAACAGAGCTGAGATCCAAACCTGGCAGTTCTAGTGGTAGATAAAGGTACTAAAACCGGAAGAAGAGGCTGCTCCCCTACCTCGGCCTCGGGACTTGGCTCCTGGCTTCACAATCCAGATGTTTCGATCCCCCTCCATGTCAATCTGGGGTACCACGGCCTGAAGCTGCTGTAGAATGTCTTCACAGCGATGGATCTGGGCCTCTAGGTGTCTGAGTTCTGCCCCTTCACTGTGTGGAGACAGTGGGACTTGGGGAGGTTGGGGCCTGAGGCCAGATGAGAGGATAGGACAAGAGGAGACACAGCTTCCTGCCCCACAACTGTGCTTTGGTCGAGTCTGCCCCTGGGACACCTAGCTACGTCTTCCTGCTTTCCACTCCCAAATCACCTCTAACCTATCTGGACTACAGCCCTCCCCAGTTCCACACTCTACCTACTGACACCTTCCTCCCTAAGACCCAGAGGATGGGGCACTCACCAAGCCAGGCTCCCTGCCAGACTTACACACACACACACACACACACACACACACACACACACACACACACACACACCCATTCCCTGCAGCAGCCCTCTAGGGAATTATTACTCAGACAATTTTAGGGAAATGCAAATGAAGCCGGGAGAGTTAAGGGACCTGCCCGAGGCTACACACACACACACACACACACACACACACACACACACACACACACACACACACACACACACCAGGTGGAGTGGCTGAGCCAGGGTGCAAAGCCTGCCGGCTTCACCCAAGCACTCGGGATTAAGAGGCAGGTGAATCTCAAGTTCCAGGCCAGCCTGGTCTACAGAGCGAGTTCCAGGACAGGACAGAGAGGGCTACACAGTGAAAACCCAGTCTGGAAAAACAAAACAAAAGGATTCTTAGTTTCAGAATGCTGAGCCAAGCTGGGTGTGGTGTGGTGTAATTACAGGATTACACTCCTGTAATCCCAGCATGTGAGAAGCAGAGGCAGGCGAGCCTTGTGAGGCCTGCCTGGTCTGCAGAGGTTGAAACAAAGAAACAAAAAACAAAAATAAAAGGAAAGAAAGCTGAGCCTAAACAGCCGTTTTGTCCATGTTAAAACAGGGGAGAACTAATTCCACAAAATTGCCCTCTGACCTGCACAGCACTTGTGTATCTCATGTACAACAATCTAAAAGAAAGGAGCCGGGTGGTGGTGGCTCACACCTTTAATCCCAGAGACAGAGGCAAGCGGATCTCTGTGAGTTCGAGGCCAGCCTGGTCTACAGAGCAAGATCCAGGACAGCCAGGCCTGTTACACAGAAAAACCCTGTCTCGAAAGAACAAACAAAAAACGAAGAAAAGAAAAGGTTGCCTTGGGGCTAGCTCACACAGTAAAGCTCTTGCCCAGCGTGCCTGAGGTCCTGAGTTCACTGTAAAAATGGTAAGTACTGTGGAGCCTGGTATAATAACTAGACAACTGGATTTTTCATTTGCCCAGCTGCCACGATGGCTCTGCACAGCACACTCACTAACCAGACTGGTGAGTTTCCCCTATCCGATCCCTCGCCATTTCCCGCAGCTGTAGCCTGAGATCTATTCCTCATGCCGGACCCCTCCTCAGCTGCCTACACCACACACTCTCTCTTGACAAGTACTGAATGCTGTCTGGACTCCTGGGGAGTCCCCTAGTATGTATGCCCCCCAGCCCTTGCCCCTTCTGGGACAACGATTCCCGTAACTTGTGTTGCTAATTTATGCTGGTCCACAGATTACCTATTTTAATTTTTTATTTTTTTTCTCTTGGCTGCAGTCATGGGACATGGAGGCTTCCTCCTCTTGATTCCACTCCTTTGAGAAATTCCTTAAATATCTCCAGACACCAGTAAATTTGGCCACGTAATGGCTGCTTGAACCCCGATATTTCACGGGAATCATCTAACTTCTGCCAGCGAATGGGTAAATGAAAAGTTACCTTATCCCCACACTTTTACCCAAGCTCTGAACCCTCCCTGATCCTCTCTCTCCTGCCCACTTGCATTCCTGAACCTAAGGAATCTCTGACTCTAAAGAACCTTATCTTTTTTTTTTTGTTTTTTGTTTTTTTTTTCCGAGACAGAGTTTCTCTGTGTAGCTTTGCGCCTTTCCTGGAGCTCACTTGGTAGCCCAGGCTGGCCTCGAACTCACAGAGATCTGCCTGCCTCTGCCTCCGAGTGCTGGGATTAAAGGCATGTCCCACCACTGCCCAGCTAAGAACTGTATCTTATCTGTTCTCTGGTACTGGGCGGGCCACTAAGCAGGACAGGTCTGAAAGCAGGTTAGGATGCATGCAAATAAGTTTATGATCAGGACCCACACTGGGATCATAATAATCTGGATGGCTCTCTAGCCAGAGATCAGTTTACAGCCTGCCTCCTGGTGGGTCTTCCTAAAGCTGCCCTCAAGCCAGCAAACTATCAAAAAAAAAAAAAAATTAAGACACGGATTAAAATCCATCTCTTGTCTCCCAGAGCTCCCTGACATTAGGGCTAAACTTAAGCACCTGGAGAGCAAGGCTCCTGACCCCATAGGTAGAAGTTTCAGCTGTGGCATTTAAGGTGTGCTGTGGGAGAAATGAGAAAGCCCGTGACAAAATTGCCAAATGCTGCATAAGGGCTTCCAGGTCCCTGTTTTAGAAGGCCACTCGGGCTAGTGCGTGCCCCGCCAGGCCATCAATTGAGCCCTGTTCAAAGTGCCACCTAGAGAGATAACTGGTCAGCTGACTGCCCCCGGGCACCCAGTGGCATGGGGACATCAAACTAAGACCTCCAGCAGACCTCTTAGGCTTGGCCATGGGCTCACAGGGAACCCAGGATGCAGCATGGGACGGACGATCCGTTTCCTTCCTGTTGGACACTGAGCCACTTACTCAGTCCTGAGGGAGTTTTGGGGTTCTACCTCTCCTTCTTATTTCCCTATTGTTGGGGTATGTAAGGGGGATGGCCTTACCCACCTCACCAGAGTTAATTGTACTTTCAGGGTTACTTAATGGGAAGAGATTTTCCAGCTAAGGTAGGAGCTTTCATTTCATTTGCTCCCTCCATGTGCCTCACTCCAGACCTGTCAACAGTGCTTCTCATGTACAGTGACACAGACAGGGCCCTGCTCTCTCAAGTTCCAGAGGACATCAGGATCCACTGCCTTGTCACCACCAATCCCAGAAGAATGAGTTCTCACCCCACAAGCTTTTCTCTTCCTGATTCTCTTTTCTAATTAACTACTCAGCTAATTGTTACAGGATCATCATAGAGCTGGAGTCCAAGGACCATCAGATATACCCAGGTGGTAAGGAACAGTAACAATCAAAAGATATTTACACCCCCAGACCCAAAAGTGTCTGGGCTCTGCAAAAACCAGACTTTAACATAACCACCTATTACTGTTAAATGCTCTCAACAATTGATCACCTGTGTCTCCTGGATGCTAAACTAATAAAGGAAACAGGTGCCTTAAAATAATCTGTCTCTGATAAGGCTTATCTCAGGTAAAAATCTCTCTCTCTCTCTCCTCTCTCCTCTCTCCTCTCTCCTCTCTCTCTCTCTCTCTCTCTCTCCTCTCTCCTCTCTCCTCTCTCCTCTCTCTCTCTCTCTCTCTGTCTCTCTCTCTCTCTGTCTCTCTCTCTGTCTCTCTCTCTGTCTCTCTCTCTCTCTCTCATTAACCAATATAAGCAGAGTACAATGTCATGTCATGGTCACCAGCCCAAGACTTTAATTTTCTCATGGCTGCTTCTTAATATGTTCAAAATTTTTCTGAGCTCCAGAGAATCCCCCGTACAGGTCAGCGAGCTCTGGAACCAGCTTGGCTCCACCTGGACAGCACCCAAAAGCAGCAGACAACCCCAGGACAGCTGGCTACCTCAGAAGCTCCCTTCCCTACTCCCGACCAAGAGTCAACCGACGCCAACCAAGTCAAGTCAGCTGGAAGCAGTTTTTCCGGGAGAAATGATGCCCCTATTCCTGTTCACCTGTTTTTTTTTTTGTTTTTGTTTTTGTTTTTGTTTTTGTTTTTGTTTTGTAATAAGCAAAAAGTCTGGAATTTTGTTGTGTCTTGTGACCTTTCTGCTTGGTAACAGCGCCGTTAATGTTTTTTTTAAAACAACCACCACCCCTGTTCTCTCCTTCCCCAACTCTCTTGCTCACACTAAAAGGTTCTGAGTTCTACATCAAGGAAAACTGTTAAATTCACTATGTTTAACCCAATCATTCCAAACGTGACTGATCACAAAGCCCCTTTCTGTGACGTCTACTTCCTTCCCATGGGAATAGGCATCCTGTGTCACACAGTGACAAACGGCCTCTAGGATGAAATCTAAATGCCTTAGACTACTGTTCTGAGTGAACACCTCAAGCCTGTGCCGATTCCACAATACAAACTGGCCTGTCACATACCATTCTGCAAGGTGGATGCTATTTTTTTAAATCAATTTTGCATTTAAGAAAAAGTTGTTTAGGAAGCTCAGTGATGTTCCCAGGATAACGGAGCTTAGGAGATGGGAAGAAAAAACTGGAATTTAAGTGTACTGACAACCCAAGCCCCCACCTTGGGCACATGCTATGCTAAGGTGGGAAAAGTGGATTGGACTCTCTCATGGAGCTAGTGGGAGCCTCTGAGGGTTCCTGAGCAGGAGCATCCAGGATAAAAGAAAGTGGGGGCTTGGGCTGTGCTAGATGGAGAAGGTCTGACCGTAACCCCTGTGCCTGTGCCCACAGCTCTGCCCTACAGGGCACTTACTGGACTACTTGGTAGTAGCGGTGCAGGAAGAAGGACCAACCATCAGGGCTCAAGTACAGCGGGGCATCCGGGTCCTTGTCGATGTCCTTGTGGGCCATGCTGCTAAGGTGCTCCTCGCACGCACTCAGAGCCTCGTCCACAAACTCTGGGGACACCATCACTGCCTTTTTTTCCTGTTTCTTGGGCAGTGGGTTTTCTGTGGGGATGGAAGGGACCTGTAAATAGCCCATGTCAAAGCAGGTAATGTTACATATGCCATCGTCCTTTGCTGACCTGAAACCTATCACTTACCTGAGGCCTCACCCTAAAGACACCTGAGGCCCGGAGTGAACTTGATCCCCCAGCCACCCTGAGACATGCCACTCACTCACCTGAAACTGCTCTAAATTCACTTGCAACCCTAGCATTTTGTCTCTGGGCACCTCTTACTCAACTAAGGCTCCAGTCTAAACATCCCAAAGGTCTCTTAGAGCATGCCTACCCCAGCATCTACCAGCAGCTCTCTTTCCCTGGGCCCCTTGACACAACTTGGCCCTACAGTATACCTGGAAGCCTTGCCTAGGTGAACCCAGATACACATGAAGCCAGATCTGACTTAGCTTCCTATACATCCCATGGGATACCTGAAAGCATCCCTTCTCTCAGAATCCTGATGGACATCAACAGCCCTTAAGCTGAAAAGTCCTAATGTACTCGTGCAAATGGAAGCATTCATATGGAAGTGATATGCCAACCTCTGCCCGAGAGGACCTGATGCACACTCATGACCCGGCTCAGCCCTTTGCCTATTTAAAAACTCTGACATACAACCAAGCCCTCAACTGCCCCCCTGCAACTTTGACCCATAATTGAGCTCAGCACACAGAAGTTTAAGTGCAGGGTCTCTGGCCACACAGGGTCTCCTGCAGCCCAGATTCTGGCACACAACAGTCTTTTGGGTACCTGATCCACCTAGGTCAAGGTACCAAGTGACAGCAATTGAAGTTGTGTATGTAGGGGTTCCTCTGGAAGGGCCAGGGAATTGTCTTCTTCCAGTAAAGTTGCCCACCCCTTCCCAGAGTCCTTTGGCCACAGAGCCCCAGTATTGCAGAGGGGGAAGGGAAAGCAGTATGTTGGACCAGCATGCACAGGGTTTCTATGTCTCCTCCCTTCCCAGATGTTCCTTATGTGCAGTCATGGGGTTTCTTGGGAACATCTGTACATAGCTGTGTTCCTCTGCGTCTTTTCAGAGAACTTGAAGTGGTTTATCACAGGCAGGGATGGGTCATCTGGTCTCAGCCTGCCTCTCTAAAGTGGTCAATCAAGCCTACTCAAGGGCTGGACAATTAACAAATTGACAGGTAGACAGGTGGGGGGTAGATGCAGGGTAGAGTGCAGGATGACAGCTGGGAGGCAGAGGACAGACAGGTGGATGGGAAGACAGAACGATGGACTGTGCAAGGACAGGAAGGAAGGGAGTAGATAGATGGATATAAAATGGGAAGGATGGTAGTGGTAGTGACCGCAGTGATCGGCAGGAGGTGGGGGGGGTGGTGATGGAGAGAATGAACGGACGGTGGCTGGGAAGACAGATGGATGGCTGGGTGAACGGGAGTGAACTATCTTCACAGGCTGCAGTCTGGTCACATGACTTAAACACGTGGATGAACAAATGAGTGGACGACTGGGCACATGACAGCGGGAGCGGACGTGACCGCGGCACTCACCTAAGACCTCTTCCTCTCTTGCCTGGATGGAGGTGGAGTATGGCTTCGCTTCCGACTTCACCACCAGCTTGAGAACGTTGCGGGCCGCAGTCAGCCGGAAGTCCTCTGCTCCCAGGCAGGGATACCCTGCTCAGCCCCCAGGCTCCAGGCCTCTCCTGGTTCTGGAACCTCACCATGGCTTGCCCCATTTTGGATCCAGAACCTCATTTGCCTGTCTCCCTTTGGCACCTGGCTTCGACCCCAGCTACAGAAGGTCATACCCAGGGTATAACCAGACTTGGCCCAGACTGTCTCCTGAGAGCGCTCTGTGCCTGCTTCAACTCTTTCTTTCTTTCTTTCTTTCTCTTTTTTGAGACAGGGTCTTGCAGTTTCAAGCTGACTGGCCTGGAGCTCGCTATGTATACAAGGGTGGTCTCAAATGTGTGGCAATCCTGCCTCGGCTTCCCCAGTGTGGGGATTTTAGGTGTGACACCCCCCCCCCACCCTGGCCCTCCTTGTCCATTTTGATACTTACTCTAACCTGAATCACAGTGTGGCCTAAATTCTATCTCAGGTTTAGAACATAATTTAAAAGCTGCCATCTGCTCTGGACCCAAATTCTGAACCCAGAACCTACTTTGCCTTAGAGACCCACAGCCTTTTATGGAACCTGGTCCAGCCTGCAACTTATCTGCACATGGAACCAACCCACCAACCTCTAGAACCTGCTCTAGAGTAAAAGCCTGGCTCCTTAGGCTTCTCTAAGGTGCCAGGATTGTCCAAGCCATGAGGCTCAGGGATGGAAGACTCATTAGTGGGCAGAAAGGACCAGGGTTACAGAGAAAGTCTACTGAGTAGGGGAGGGCAAGAGGGGAGGGCCTGTTGTTTTCCACTGTGGGACGGACAGCATGAGGGGGCCAGGCATGGGATTGGAGTCCCCTTACCTATGAAGGCTTTCTTGTCATCCTCTGCTCCCAGGCGATAGCATCGGGGGAAGAAGGAGTCAGCATCAGCCTCGTCAAACCAAGGCAGATTCCGGAGGTTGAGACACAGGCCCACCTATGGAGACAGCTGCTGAAGGGGCTGGGTAGGACCCAGAGAGTGTCGAGGGGCTCCTCCACATGCAGCGTACGTTCAGACACCCAGGAAGACTCTGCCTGGAACTTCCAACCCACTTGCAAGGCCTAACTTGACATCCATCTCCAGGCTTGCCCAGCTGAGAAGGCCCCACCCTTTCCCACCCATAAAAGCCTATGCCACCCAGGAAGCCTTCAGGGTTCACACCATAGTGTGAATGATGACACAGTACAGTGGTTCTCAACCCTCCTAATGCTGCGACCCTTTAATACAGTTCCTCATGCTGTGGTGACCTCCGACCATAAAGTTATTTTGTTGCTACTTCATAACTGTAATTTTGCTACTGTTATGAATCAAAATATAAGTATCTAATATGCAGGATGTCTGATATGTGGCCCCAGAGGGCTCACAGTCCACAGGTTGAGAGCCACAGGCATAACAGATGCTGGTAAACCCTTCATCCTTTACACAGTCTTAGACAACAGACATGTCGGTATTCTCATCTAAAGATTCTTCCTCTAAAGATGAGGGAGTGGAGCCTTGGAGAGGTGGAGTCATTTGCTAAGAAACCCAGGATCAGACATGCTCTCTGTTCAGGCCAGGGCCCCTTTTGTTCACAATCATCGACTGGGTGTTTTTCTGTTTTCAGACTTTACGGGAACTCAGCCCACAATCGTCATTATCAACATAGGTCAGGTACAGTTTGGGGACCAGATGTGAACCCAAGAACATCATATCTCATGTTCTCTGCAGAATCTTCTCTGACTGGCAAGTATAGCAGGAAGCAGGGCCACCAGCCCAAAAGGTGGGGTTGGATTCCCTGGGATGCCTACCTTTGTAGTAAAGGAGCCTGCATGGGCATAATGGTTTATCATCTGATCCTTGGAGAGGAAGCGACAATCCAGCACATCTCTCCGAGTGGTCCAGATGAGGTAGGGGGTCTCATTCCGAACCATGCGGGACTAGAGAAAAGGAGAGGAGTGATGGAGATGGGGAGGCCAGTGGGGACAGCTTCCCCCTGCCCTGCTGCATAGAGAGGAGAGGAGGTGTTCAAGGCATCGTCTAGATGCCCGAACAAAGGCACGAGAAGACATTTGCTCCAGAGGGTATGTATGCTGGGTGAGCAGACAGCAGGCCAGATTTCCAGCCTCTACTTGGACCTCCTGTCCCAAGGCAGTAAATAAGCTGTACACCATGATGCCACACCTTGCTCTGTGACCATCAGTGATTGTCCCAGGGGAACGACAGGGACTCCAATCAACGAGCACAAAGCACGGACGGAGGCTCTCTATGGGCCCAACCTTTCCATTCTCCGGACAACTCTGGGACACAGGGTGGTTATCAGCTAGAAACACTGTAGCAGGCTCTACTCTATTTTTAGAGACAGGCTCCGGCTATGCAGCCCACGGAAGCCTCAAACTCACTAGGTAGCCCAGGCTACCTTCTAACTCATGGTCTTCCTGTTCAGCCTCCCAAGCGCTGGGCTACATATGTGCCACCACCCTGCCCAGCTTGAAACTGCCCCCTCTGTGTATTGGGAAAGGTTGCTTCAGGTCAGGCATGGTGGCACAGACCCAGAACTCGAAAGGCAGAGGCAGGCAGATCTCTGAGTTCAAAGCCAGCCTGGTCTACAGGGTGAGTTCCAGGACAGCCAGGGCTACACAGAGAAACCCTGTCTTGGAGGGGGAAAAGAGTAAGAAAGAACGAGCAAAGGCTTCATGCTGACAATGTTATGCTGTTCTTCTGGTGAGCTGCAGTCTCTGTGGCCTTGTGTGTGGGGATCTGTCACTCTGTCTCATCTGTGCAATGCAGTAACCCCACCCTTAACTCCACCTTAGAGGGCTTGAGTGAGGACAAATGAACTGATACAGCAGACACATAGAACAAGGTTCAAAATGGGTGTGCTGGTGCTTGCCTGGCTGCTGCTGTTTTGGTTTGGTTTTTTGCTTTTCCGAGACAGGGTTTCTGTGTGTAGCTCTGGCTGTCTGGGAACTCTCTTTGTAGACCAGGCTGGCCTTGAACTCATGGAGATCCACTTGCCTCTGCCTCCCCAGCGCTGGGATTAAAGGAGTGTGCCACCACTGCCTGGAATAGCGCTTGCCTACAACTCTAGCACTCAGGAGGCTGAGGAAGGAGAACTTGAGTTCAAGGTCAGCCAGACCTCAGCTTTATAGTGGAACTCTGTTTTCTTCTTCTCCTTCTTCTTCTTCTTTTCTTTCTTCTCTATGTAGCCCTGGTTTATCACTCTGTAGACCAGGCTGGCCCTGAACTCACAGAGATCCACCTGCTCTAACTCCCGAGTGCTGGGATTAAAGGCAGTTTCATAGAGTTCACTTAGTCTGGGTGGGGCCAAGCTCTGAACTTGTGCCCTCTCCTCATCACACATGCCCTTCATACCAGCACACCAGCCTCTCAAGTTTTGGTGTGCATATTTCTGTGTATAGGAATGTGTTTGTGGTGTGTGTGTGTGTGTGTGTGTGTGTGTGTGTGTGTGTGTGTGTGTAAGCCAGAGTACAATCTTGGGTCCCACCAGGAGCCACCCATCTTGTTTTTTGTTTTTTAAGAATGTATTTATTTGTGTCTGTGTACCAAATTCATGCAGCACCCAGGGAGGCCAGGAGAAGGTGTCAGATTTCTTGGAACTTGAGTTACAGACTGTTGTGAGCTGTCATGTGGGTGCTGGGAATCAAATCTATGTAACATCAGCCAGTACTCTTAACCACTGAGCCATTTTCCAGTCCTCCATCTTGTTTTTGCCAAAGAGTCTCTCAGTGGACTGGAGCTTGTACGGTACACTATGCTAGCTAGCCAGTAAGCCCTGGGGACCCCACCAATCTCTGCCTCCCCAGCACGGAGATTACCAGCTTTCCACCACCACCATACCTGGCCTATTTTATTTATTTATTTATTTATTTATTTATTTATTTATTTATTTATTTATTTATTTTGAGAAAGGGTTTCTCTGTGTAGCCCTGACTGTCCTGGAACTCCCTCTGTAGACCAGGCTGGCCTCGAACTCACAGAGATCTGCCTGCCACTGCCTCTTGAGTGCTGGGATTAAAGGCGTGCGCCACCACACTGTTCAGCTGACACACCTGGGTTCTGGGGCTTGAACTCAGGTCCTCACTTGATTGAAGGACACATCACCTTTGCTTGTCTCTTGACTTTTAAAGCCATTTCTTACAGCCTTCATTTACCAAGGGCAAAGGAAGGAGATGAGCAAAGTAGTCTTTAAGTGGTAGGGAGAGCCATCAAAACCACCCTAGTAGCCCTACAGAGTCCCTCACCACTCTACAGACTTAGTCTGCTGTGGGATGTTCTGTATGTCCTGTGGGAGCCCGTTCTTGGGTTCCTCATGGCTTTACCCAGCAGGTCCGCATAGAGAATGATTAGGACCACGGGCCTGAGTGTAGGTGTCTGAGATGGTCTGTACTTGACTGTGCTGTGGGATGGTCTGTATGTCAAGTTGCTCTGATTGGTCAATAAATAAAACCTGATTGGCCATGGCTAGGCAGGAAGTATAGGCGGGACTAACAGGAGAAATAAAAGAACAGGAAGGCGGGAGTCACTGCCAGCTGCCACCCTGACAAGCATCATGAAAAGATATCGGTAAGCCACGAGCCACGTGGCAGGGTATAGATTTGTGGAAATGGATTAATTTAAGCTATAAGAACAGTTAGCAAGAAGCCTGCCACGGCCATACAGTTTGTAACCAATATAAGTCTCTATGTTTACTTGGTTGGGTCTGAGCGGCTATGGGACTGGCAGGTGACAGAGATTTGTCCTGACTGTGAACCAGGCAGGAAAACTCTAGCTACACTAGTCAATCTTTAGAGAAGCAATCTGATTTTCCAGACTGGAAGCTGGGGTTCAGAGAAGGAAGGACATCCAATTGGATGGTCTTTCTCTGAACAGACGCCTCCTGCCAGCCCCCCCCCCGTTATATACTGACCCCCAGAGTCCTCACCATCAAAGCGTGTACCCCATCCAGGTCATCAAGTTCCAGAAACCCATCGAAGTCCAACAGCTGTGGCTCCCGAAACTCCTCGTTTTCCTCTTCATCCTCTGTGGATGTGAAGGATGACTCCATGGGACTGTGTCTATGCCCCCCAGCCCTTTAAGGTCTCAACCCTGGACCAGTGGGAAGCAACGGAAAAGGTCTCAGGAAGGACTCAGCTTGTGCACAAGGAGAGACCTACTCACCATCCTCTGTGGCATCACTATCACCCATCACCAAACTGTCTAGATCCTTCGGGGGTGGTGGCAGGGTGGTGCCTTGGGGAGGGACCATCTTTTTTTCTACCCATCCCCTCTGGCGCAATAGACACCGGATCACTGGGTAGCGGCCATGAATCATGAAGATCTTCTTCTGCTGTAAGGTGAGAGGCAGGGACTTCCTTCAGCATCAGACATATAGGAGGCAATGATGAACCAGACAGGATCTCTGCCTTCAGGGAATTTTAATATCCCAGTAGGAGGCAGCTTATAAACAAGAAGAAAAATAAACATGAATAGCTAACAGTTACTGAATACCTATTATGTGGTAAGCTCTTACATGCACCACTAAGAACAATTTGCATTTTAATTACATATTAAAGGCACACAGAGGCTAAACAGTTTCTCCAGAAGTACATGGTAGTTAAGTGACTGAGCAAAGACTTCTTCCTTTTTTTTGGTGCTGGGGATTAAGCCCAGGGCCTTGTACATGCTAAGTACCCATTCTAACACTGATGTTCCTAGTCTCAAACTGGGCAAACTGGGCAGGAGCTACAAATGCAGAGCTGAACAAATGGCACTTGACGCAGGGTGGAGTGACATGTGCAAAGGTCTGGAGGCTAGCTAGAAGTCAGAGGGAATGAGAGGCCAGGGAGAGAAGTCTGACAAACGAGAGCTCGCTCCCAAGAATAACGGAGTGTGACTGGACTGTGGAGGGCCCCATGGACCTTAACATTCAGCTTTGTATTTTATAAGGAGAGGAATGAGTCAAGAGGGTAAGGAAGGAAGTAAAGGAGGTTCCATGAGTTTGCATGCCAATGCATGGAGAATCAGTGGGGGTGGGGGAAGGCACAGAGGCAGATCCTTAGGAGGATGCCATGGTCTGAACAACAGTGATGGGAGGAGGGTGGTAATGCGGAAACTGGGAGGGGGGTGCTAGCTTGAGACTCATGTTGGAGGTGTGGATGAGTTTGCTGATGGATGGATGGAACCGGAAGAATGGATTTCTGGCTTCTAAAACAAGTGATGGGGAAAACTGGATACTGGGGAGGACGACGGGTTTAGACGATGGAACAGGGGTAAGGTTTGGGATGCAAGTGCTCATGAGGTGCTGGTGAGCTCGTTGGGTGGAGACATCCAGCACAGGGCTGGATCTCCAGGGTGGGGGCTGGAGGCAGGAAAAGGGGATGCAGGACACGGTATGATCCTGGACCCCCAAGCTCAAGAGAAGGGGTGCGTGGAGAGGGACCCAAGGAATCACAAACATCTGGGCAATCTTCAGACGCGGAGGCCAGGGAGTAAGCAAGGGAAACTAGGAGTGTGAGCCAGCCATTCAGCCCAGGGTGGAGTGTGGAGCCCGTTTGTGAGACACAGTGCCCCAGCAGGAGGAAGGCAGTTAGGGGCTGCAGGACATGGCTCCTTACTGGGTATCACGGCCCTAGATGAGAGTGATTTCTAATGGGAATCGGGGCTGAGAGAGCTGAAGACCGTATCCCTAGGTAGAGACAATTCAGCCGAGACTCTGGGCCTAAAGAGGGGCTGAGGACGGAGGTGAGGGACACTTACAGATGCGCGAGCGTGTGTGCGTGTATTAAGTCTTTCTTTGACATGTATGGATTTATTTTTTAAGGATATGAGAAACCAGTAAGTGTAGCCACATCCCCCCATCCCCTCCGACCTTGACGGCTCTCTCTACGTGGATTTTGGCGTTTCTGAGTCGGCCCATGGAGTGAGGTCCCTTGGAGAATCCTCGCCAAAGGACAAGGGAATCTGCAGAGAGATGCGGAGCAGGAACACAGAAAGCTAAGGGTTTGGCCCTGGGACTTCTCTGACTCCGGGTACCCGCGCTCCCTTGCCCCTACCCTGTATCCGGTGCTCTCCAGACTCCCCATTCCTTCCACCCTCGCAACCTCTCCCTGCAGTCGGCAGGATGTCAGGGCTGGCTGGCTGCCCGTGCTGCGCCTCACCATCAGGCGGGGGCGGGACATCAGGCAGGGGCTCATCCAGGGTCGTGGGGAGCAGGGAGCAGACGGGGTAGGGATTTGCAGTGCCCTGGGCACCCGGCACGAACTCGTGGGCGCTGCTTAGGTGGCGCACAGGCAATGGGCTGCAATCCCCACGGCTGCCGCCGTAGTGCGCCACCTCGGGCCTGGCGGAGGCGGGCCCGGGCCATTGTAGCCTCCTCGGCGGGCGGAACTCCGGGAAGAGCCACCGGGAAGGGGAACTGGTGCAGAGCTCGGGTGGCTGCGGCCTCCCGCGCCAGCTGCACTCCGAGCCGTCTTCCTGGTTGTAACAGGCGGCTGCAGGCCCAAGCTGCCCCGCGTTCAGGAAAAGAGCCGCGCTGAGGGCCTGCATGCGCCTTTCGCCAGGATCACTCCCGGCACCCCAGTGTGCGGCTCCGCCCAGGCGCCCTCTGGGGCTCCGCCCTCTGTTTCCTGTCTCCTAGGAGACCGTTGCCCAGGCACAATCAGACTCAAGGGCTGGAAATCCGCCATAGCCAAGTGGAATTAGGACTTTTCATGGTGGTTTTGGCTCTGGGCCTCACTTGCCACACGCCCTTGCTGAGCCAGGCACTGAGGATGGAAGAACCGAACACTGGGGCGACCTTTAGAGTTCCTTATTTTTTGTGCCTTAGCCCACACACTAAGGCTCTGGGATAAGGGCTGTCAAGTGGTCCCTGACCTCATGGAGCTTACAGTGTTTTGCCAAAAGTTAGCAAAAGAAACAAAAACGTGTTGCAGGGAAAAAGCAGTGAGCTGAAACTGGGAAGGCTTCCTGATGGTAAGGCAGTTAGGGGTGTGCTCTCAGGTGACAGGCTGAACTAATGGTGTACCCACAAAGGAGTCAGGAACCACCAAGGAAAGAGATGAAATCACCTTCTAGCAGTGGAAGTCTCAGCAACTGCCCTCGAGAGGAGGCTGAGAACATTTCTATGGGGGGGATAAAGGCAGCTGGTGAGACTGGGTCACCCAGTGGGGCCTGGGTGGAGATCTTTAGGTTACGTGTGGGGTGACAATGTGAGGTTCAGAGCACACACTGCCTCTTCCACTAACATGAAAAAGTAAAATCATTTTTTATCAACTGAAGAAATGGAAAGACACAGAGTACTTCATATTCTGGCCAAATCTGTAAGTGAGCAAGGCATTATCTTCAGAACTCTTTAGAGAAAATAAGTCAGACTCCAAAACAGTACATAACTTGTCTCAAAATCACACAGCGCCGGGCACTGGTGGCGCACGCCTTTAATCCCAGCACTCGGGAGGCAGAGCCAGGCGGATCTCAGTGAGTTCGAGGCCAGCCTGGGCTACCAAGTGAGCTCCAGGAAAGGTGCAAAGCTACACAGAGAAACCCTGTCTCGAAAAACCAAAAAAAAAAAAAAAAATCACACAGCATAGCCAATCCTAGTACAGAGGTCTGGTTCCAACATCTTTTTTTAGACAGGGTCTCAGGTACTCCAGGCTGACTTTCAACACCTGGACGGCCACCACACCTGGTGCCGGATGGAATTCAAGACGTCAAGCGTGCTGGACAAAGCAGTCTAGCAACTGTGCTACCTGCCCAGACACTTGGGCTTCCTGTTGGGGTTAGAAGCACCAAATGGAATCATAGAGGCCAACTCTAGCAGTGTCTACTCAACTCAGCTGCCAGTCATCAGGAGGTCTGCCTTTGTAAGGAGGGTCCCCAGCTACCTATCCAGCCAAACCCAAGCAGAGATTTCCCCGACCCCGCAAATGGCTGGGAACTGGACTTCCAAGAGGGAGGATTGACTACTTGGAAGCAATCTGGTCTGTTCTCAGCCTGCAAATCTGGTTGTAGGGACTTTGGACCTTGGGAGATAACTACAATACAGCAAAGTTTCAACTGGCTCACCGGAAAAAGGATGTTCTTTGAGGGTGGAGTGACCAGCTGCCATTTCCTCCGGATCAGTAAGCTTCACCAAGACCTTTACCAGTCTCTGCAAAGCTAGGACAGTGCCATGAACCACAGAGGGCCCAACTAATTCAATAAAGCAGGAGGTCACAGAGGTAGTGTCATAAAGGGATGGTAGCTAGTCAAGCTGCCCCCACCCCTCCTTTAACACTTACCAGTTCTTTTCAAAAGACCCCTCGGGGGGCTATTGATGTAGCCTGGTGATAGGTTTGCACACTGCGCTCAAGACCCTGGGTTCAATCCCAGCACTGAGAAACAATTCCTGCCACAGCTCAGCAAATACGCCTTTGGCCATCCAGAAAGCTCAGCTCTTTCTTACACATACCTTTTTTATTTCATTTGAGAAAGTATCTTTCTGTAGTTCAAGGATGGCCTAGAACTCAAAGAAGTCCTGTTTCCAATTTCCAAGTGCTAGAATTACAAGTGTGAGGGAGGTAGCATGCCGGGCTCAAGGCCAGTTGTTCCTGCAACTTTCCCTGATCCCCTCTCCTGCGAGCATATCTGCCACCCCTCCACTTCCAACCATGAACACCACCCCTAAATGACTATTTACAGACCTCACTTGTCCTGGGCCTGGGCTTTACCAAAGTATGACTGGGTGTCAGCACTGATGCCCACACAGGTTAAACAGGAGGAACAGCAAGCAGAGGATCAACTACTGTTCACCCAGCATCTGCATGGCAGGCAGTGATACAGCTCCCACTGTCTACATTAGGAGACGAGAAAGGGCCACTCACTTCAGGAGCCACTGAAGTCACAGGCACTGTCTGATGGAATCCCTGAGCACTTTCAGTACTGAGTTACCTGTAGCTACCCAACATCTGCAAAGTCACCAATGGGACTAAGATCTTGAGACAGTGTAGAGTGATTCCTGCTAGCACAGGCAGAAATCTCTCCCTCTGGCTCACAGGATGGGAGATTTGGAGCAAGCTATTTTGGACTGTGGCACCTGTTTCCTTATCTACAAAGTGGGGTCCTGGTTTCTGAGGACACCTGAAGATAGACTAGAAGCATGATGTGAAAACACTATTATCTATGCTCAGACAGAGACCACCTTCAGAGTAATGGTGCCTGATTGCAGTGAAGGTCTCGGAGTCGGGATCCTTGGCAGAGATCAATGACAGAAGCGCCTGGTGGACTGCTCCAGACCCAAGTGCCAGCCATACATGGCTCCAAGGAATAAAAACAGCTGTCCTTCCACACATACACAGAGCACAGACCTCATGCAGCCCCAAAGGGGCAGGAAGAGACTTTAATTAGGGGAAGGGAGGATTCATCAGAATCAGACAGCAAGCGTGGGAGCAGAGGAGCCAGAGGAGGCGAAGCCCAGCTGGGCACTCAAGGACTCACCTCTGCACCTCCAGCACAGGCACTGTACCCAGACAGGCAAGCCCTGGGGCCTCTCAGCTGGGGAGGTGTTGGGGGGGGCGACTCCAGGTGGCCCCTGCAGCCTGAAGTTGCCTGGCTTTTGGACCCCAGCTCCTAGGTCTGCCTGGCAATCATAGATTCAGCCCTTGTTCCCAACCAGTGCGGTGGCCATCTTCAGGCAGAACTCAGGAGGCTAGTAGAGAGTCCTTACCACCTCTATTGGGCCCAAGGAGCAAGACAGCAAGGAAGAGAAACTGGAGTCTGAAACTTCTCTCTCCCCACCTGGGGTGGTGCAGGAAAAATAGTCGCCTTCTGGCTCCAGGCCCGCCCAGACCACAGCGACCAATAAGGTACAATCACTGGGGCCAGTCACAGCCACTGGAGGTGGAGGTTGTTTAAAAAAAAAAAAAAAAAAAAAAAAAAAGACAAAAAGGTTACAGTCTTCCACAAGCACAGAGTTTGGGTTTCAAGACGTTTAAAAAAAAAGTCTGTCCCGGCCCAGGGGACTAAACATCAGAAGCTAGTCTGACCAGACACGTGGCCTTGGGGTAGGTCCACTGCTGCCTTTTTGCACAGCTAGAAAGCTCACCACACCCACCTCCCGCATCCAATGCCCACCCAACCCTGCTTCCTGCTGCCGCCGCCGCTGCCGCACGAGCTCCGGGGAGTGACTCCAGGACACCTTCGCAGACACGCAGAGACACAGGGAAGGCCAAGGGGGTAGGCCGCCAGATCCAGCCAGATGGTTTAAAACTGTCAAAGAGAACGAGAGGCAATGAATGGGGGCTGCTGTATCCGGCCTGGTGAGCTATTCCAGGTAAGCGGGCTCTGAGCCGCTGTTTTTCAGGGCTCTGAGTACAGCATCAGGTTTTGGTACTTCATGAGCATACTCTTTCTTTGGGAACCTCCATGTGGGTACTGGGATCCAAACCCAGGTCCTCTGAAAGAAAACAAGTGCTCTTAATCACCAAGTCATCTCTACAGCCCCATGAGCATGCTCTTAATTTGGCCAGACTAGCAGTGATCTGAAGACACTTGCCTAAAACACAAAATCAGAAAAAGAAACAATTCAGTGATGAGGGCTTCCCCACAGCTTGCCTGGTGTAACTGAAGCAGCTTTAGATACGGAGACCCACATGTGAAGGGCTAAAGGACTCAGTGAGCCAAGAGAGAGGGCCAAGGTCTGGTACTTTATGTTAAACTGTGAGTGACTGTCAAACTAGAACAGGCCTTCGAAGAGCTTTCTGCTCCCTGTGGCAGGCACGCACAGGGCTTCAGGTCCTGTCCAGCACCTGGCCCCACCCTTAGCCCCTGCAACGGTGTCAGATATTTTTGTCTTTGTCCATACCCTCACAGCTGGTCTGGCAGGGGATGGTACAGCCTGGAAGCAACAACCACTAAACCTGCAGGATGGGCCCCTAGGTTTATTATTCCAAGTCCCGAGCCCTCTTGGCCAGGAGAAGTACAGAGCTGGCTACCGCTCGAATTCCACTTCGGATTCAGCTGGAAGATTGTCGCAGTACAGTCCCTAGCCTGTCCTTTAGTCTTCTTACCTGTAAAGCTTGGAAATACAACTGGGAAGTTCTTATTTATTTAGCATACAGAGAAGGTCCTTGTACGTCTGACTGGGCAGACCGCTTACCAAACTCCCAATTTAAGGACGGGGAAGCACAGAAACATCAGGAGCAATGAAGCAAACAAGACCCCACACAACAGTCCACGCTCCAGGCATGGGAGTGTGCGACTCCTGCTCTGAGTGTCACGAGAATTGACACTATGCTGTTAACTTTACAGCCTCTGGAAGAGTGCAGCTGGGTGTGGTGACACACACCTTTAATCCCAGCACTCAGAAGGCAGAGACAGGCAGATTTCTATGAGTCCAGATGGATCTACTTAGTGAGTTCCAGGCCTGCCAAGGCTACATAGTGAGACCAGGCTTCAAAAACAAAAGGCAATAAACATTAAGTACTAGGGGCTTAGTGATGAAATACTGCTCCCCCTGGAGAACCTGAGGCCCAGTTCCCAGCACCCACACCAGTCAGCGCCTACAACTCCAGCCCCAGGCGATTTGCATACCGTTCTGGAACCTGTGGGCATAATCAATCTCTCTCTCTCAATCTCTCTCCTCTGTCGCCGTCACCCCGCCCCCCAGCACTCTCAGGTGATCTTACCCAATGTTCAACCTCCCTGAAAGGTGCACAATAACAGCTGAGGAAATTAACAGCTGAGGAGAGCAAGCCTTAGTTGAGCAGTTCAGTGATGTGCCTGGGGGAGGCAGAGGAGTCAGGTCCACACTTCGGTCTGATTTGTGAGTATAAACAACACTGCCTTGTGCACTGGCCAACCACAGGATAATTAAACCCCAGGGGAAGTGGGTACATTTCCATTTTTAGGATTCTGAACTCCCCTGGGCTGGGTCTGCATGCACTAGTAAGAACAAACATTCACTCTACCAAGGAGGGATCAGACAGCGATGAGGGAGCGGAATGTATCAACAAACCGGAGATTGTTTGGAAGGCAGAGGCATGTCCTGAACCTCTAGACAAAGCTATGCCGCCCGCTCCTCTTGTAAACAACCCCTTCTCTTCAGAATGTTGAAGAAACCAAAATGGTAAGCCTGAGAAACAGACACTGAAGAAAAATATTTATGTCTGCTCGAGAAGTGGACTTACACACGACTAACTGTCCTATGGTCCAGGAGTCACAGGCACTTTATCTTCCTCCATCCGGGGTTTGAACTAGGACAGGTAGAGACTACGTAGAACTGGGAAATACAGAATTCCTGCCTACAGTTCCACCAGAGACTTGCCTCCCAGACTTGCAGAAGTAAGAGAACAACAACTTGGGGCTCTCGAGGATGAAACCTTTGGCCTCACTCAGGACTATCTTGTCAATGCCACATTCCCAGAACCCATGGCTTCTTCCAACCTCTGGTATGGAGAGAGCGGGGAGGTCCTACTCACATTCTTGAGGAACTCCTCAGCCACAATGCGGGCCCGGGCATTGACTGACAGCTTCATCTCACTGATCTCCTTGTCAATCTCTTCCATGAAGTGGATTACAAAGTCCACCAATTTGTGTTTGTACATCTGCTCCGTGTGGAAGTTGGTGATGAGAAAGCTGATGTCATACCCCTAGGGAGGGAAGCCAGCAGGGAAGGAGAAGACACAAGACAAAATTAGCCCCCCAGGGACACTTGCTTGTCATAGCTTCTCCACACTCACACAAAGGCATCCAACTGGCTACCATCTTCTCCGAGCTATCCACTTGCTTGGGAAGGGGGGCATAGGGATGAGTGCGTTTTGTCTGTCTGCTGGATCCAAGCAACTGAACCCAGTTCAAAATTGTGTGCTAGGTCAGATGTCCCTGAAAGACTGTGGCACAAACAGCCCTGTATTGGAAATGAGCTAAGGCAATGAAGGGACCACAAATCTTACTTCAAAGAATCCAATCCAATAGTCAAAATCACAGTGGAACCGACAGGGAAGAGGACGGAACTGGAGCCATTTGCTAAAGGAGGATGTGTGAGGAAGAGCGAGCTCATCTACTCTGTAGCCCGGAGGTTAGAGGACAGAGACAAGGTGGCTCGAGGTGAAGAACTGAGCAATACATTTGCTATGTTGGGTGATGATGGTCTTTGCTGCTCTAACATGGTGGCTGTAGGTCACCAGAGAGACTTGGCAGGGAACCTATGGAGTAGACTCGAGTACCTTTAAATACGAAGGCAGGCAGCAAGCATCTCACTGTTTACTGAGGCTTTGAGAGGCTGGACTTCAGTTGGGAGAGCTTAGGAAGGTTTTTGTTATGTTTTTCTTGTCTTTCTTCTTCCCCCCTCTCTCTCTTGTGGAGATACGTATCAAAATTAGCCTAGGCTGGCTCCAAACACATGATTTTCCTGCTTTAGTCTCCCCACACTGAAAGTACAATGCCCACTGCAGCCAGCTCAGGAAGGATTCTGAAATCACTGTTTTGTCTGTGACTAGGCCCAAGACTCTGTGAAGGAGGGCACTGCACAGACCTACCTCCTCCTGGGGTCTGTTTCCCGCTACCACATACTGCTGACTCAGTCCAGGCAGTGATACCCTACAGCTGGAAAAACAGCTGCCCTTGGCCTACAACCCCACAGACCCAGGAAATAGCCCAGTAAGTTGCCCAGCAGTGCAAGACCTTGGGCTCCATCCTCCATACTACAAAAACCAATCCCAGGCCACCCGGAGACAGGGTCCTGGGAATTATAACTACCGGAAGCACAGGTCTCACCTCCACAGGTTTCCTTCGAAGGATAAAGAAGTTCTCTGCTCGCATCATCATGAAGCGCATGAACTTATGGCATAAAATCTTCTCAATCTCATCAGCCTGGAGACAGCAGCAAGAGAAAGACAGCTCTCAAGTAAACATGTGAAGCCAACCCCACCCTGAGCCTGGTCTTCTGAGGCTTGGTGGGAACACGGACAGCTGAGCTTGGAACTGTAGCACCTGCTGCTAACTGAAGGGAGGGCCCAGCCAGGGCCACTCTACTGTAACGGGCATTCCTGGGGGATGAGGGGGGACCTCTGGTGAACTAGAGTCTTTCATCAGTTCTAATGGAGCCCACACCTGTGTCTGAAGCGGCCTGACCTTCCTCAAGTCACAAATGTGGCCTTTCTCAGCATTGGTGGCACCCACCACCCGGGTATCAGAGACTTCTTCAAGGAGTGCCTGCTTTAACATTACTAAAATCCAACAATCCTGAAGTCTCTCCCTTTTAACTCTTCCAATTACTTCTGCATCTGGACAATCAGACGCCAGCAGAGCCACCCAGCCTCCCGGGGCTTCCTTTTAACCCTGAAAGCTTTCAAAGGCAAGAAGTCGCTAATCTGAATTTTGTAACATTGTTTTAATTGCTATTTTTAGAGCTGTTTGCTGGGGGAGGGGCAAATGATACAGTTTTTCTCACTTAGGATACAAAGTTTCTTTTCAAACTGGAGTCGAATCTAGGTCAAATTTAAACCCCCATTAAATAGCCATTCAAGTGATACTAAGACAGCAACGCCTAGACCTATGCTGTAGACAAGGAGACGTGTAGGGAATGAAAATTCTATTTTGTACATAGACGAGTTGGAACAGAACGGAAAGCTCAGAAAGAAACTGAAGTATTTATAGTCAACTGATTCCCAACAAGGCAGAAGGTCACACACTGGCAAAAATTTCTTCAACAAACTGTGCTAACAACTGGACATTCATATGTGTTAGAATCGACTAGACCCTTATCTTACACAATATACAAAAATTAACCCGAGATGGATAAAAGTCCTAGAAGTAGGTCCTCCAACTATAAAACTACTAGAGAAAATACACAAAGAAAACGCCATGACATTTGTCTGGGCAATCACTGTCAGATGTTTAGTTCCAAGAGTGTTGCCAGTGTTCTGGTTGGCATCTTTCTCTCCTGATTTTGGATTGTCATCCCACCCACTGCTGGCCTGCACAGCTGATTCTGAAAGACAAGCTAGAATCGAACCGTCTGCTCTTTTTTTTTAAATGAGAACTTCGTATGTGCATGTGTGTCGTACCAATTTTTTTTTTTTTTTTTTTTTAATTAGGCTGCTGGTTTAATTTAGAATTAGAACGCTTGTATTGGGGCAACTTTCAAATACAGAAACACTACATGTGGCATATGAACTATGGATTTTGTTCCCATTACTACAGGAATTGAAATAAAATTTTACGAGACAAAATGCAAATCTACATGCTTATATTTAGGTGTGTACATGTATATACTAGCCCTAACTAAAGCATTACAAGCAATACTAACAGTTCTAGTTACATATTCCCAAAGACTTAACTACTTTAAAGATACATGTTATAAAGACAAAGGCGCCGGGCGGTGGTGGCGCACGCCTTTAATCCCAGCACTCGGGAGGCAGAGCCAGGCGGATCTCTGTGAGTTCGAGGCCAGCCTGGTCTCCAAAGCGAGTTCCAGGAAAGGCGCAAAGCTACACAGAGAAACCCTGTCTTGAAAAACCAAAAAAAAAAAAAAAAAAAAAAAAAAAAAAAAAGACAAAGGCATGTCAAAGGCAAAAATGAAGAATCAACATAATCTTTGAGGTTTCAGTATTATTTCAAAAAGCTCTCTATTCCCCCATAGAAGAAAACTATGCAATTGTTTATTCTAGAAAAAAGATATAAAAGGATAATGCTATCATGTACAGGATTCACAAAACCTCGTACATCCCGTGAAAGCCATACCCACCGAAGGCAGACAGCAGTTATGGTCCCTACTGTATGACAGACACACCATCAGCTTTCCTCTGACAACAAGGGTTTGGCTTTTTCAAGCTCTCTTAACTGTGCCACAGAAATTCAGATCCCGTAGCAACGAGTTAGACTATAAAATAAGGCATTCTCCTTACGTGTCACGAAAGTAACAGGCTTAAAAGTACCATCCATTTTTAAATCAAGTGGCAGTTTCAGAAACTGGCTATCAAACCAGTGCTGGTTGGTACTGCTCCAAGTGCACACAACCATCACCTGTTAGAAACCTTCTCTGGCCCAACACCCAGTCAGCCCCGTGTCCTTCCTGCTGCATTTCCGTGTTTGTAATCCAGAGCAGGCCTATGATAGGGTTGCTGCTGTTTATCCTACTGACCCACTTTCTGTTTGTTTTTCTCAGATAGGGACTCACCAAGTAGCCCAGGCTGGCTTTGGGCTTTTCAGACTTCCAGGTGCTAAGATCACAGGCTTGTGCCACCATACCTGGCTCTGCCAGTTTGCTCTGGCCAATCATGCCAAGTAAATTCCTGAAATCAGGTTCTGAGTCTAGCTCAGTAACTTTTCGGATAGGATCCCTGGCTGTGAAGAGCACTCCTAACTCTGTGTGTGTGTGTGTGTGTGTGTGTGTGTATGTGTGTGTGTGTGTGTGTGTGTGTGTGTGTCCCCGTCCCGTCCCCCGCTTCATGGTAAAACTCACCTGTTTCACAGCAATGCTGACCCGGACAGAATTGATGGAACCCTCAATCAGAACCTTTTCCTTCTCATTCCTGCTGATGGTAACAGGTTGCAATAGGAGTTCTTTGCTACTCCTAAAAACACAAAATCAGAAGACCACACTGATGCCACTGACTCTAGGTATTCGTAAAGGTACCTATAATCTATGAACTGTCACTATCTGAAAATCCCGAATAAAAACCACTTATATCAAGTAACAACAGTCTATCCTAACATTAGAATGGTCTGAGTCACAGCAATCACCCTGGGGATGGGGATATGGCTCAGTTGTAGAGTGTGTGCCCAGCATGCCCAAGGGCCTGGGTTCAACCCAATAACAAAAACACTTTTATTATCTATGTGGTGACCCGGCTCATTTCAACTATGTACACCCCAGATTTTCCCCATTTTGCCTCTTTTGGTTTCTTGAGAATAGACCGGTTGTGTAGCGGTTCCCGATCACCTCAGCCTCCCATGTGCTAGGATTAGCAGTCTGTGTCGTCTCCTCGCCAGGTGAAATTTCAAAGAGGAAGAACATTTACTTATGCAGTAAAAGCCAGACAAGATAAAAATGCATCCAAAATATGGAGTCATTTTGGTGTAAGAGGGTCTAAGCTGCCTGGCAGTATTAATGATAAAGAATAAAAAGTTCTGATCCATAAATTATTAATACCGAGATGTCATCTCTGGGAACTAAAGCCTGTGACCTCTTCTGGCACTGCCAGCGGGCTCAGTAATGCTACTGGAAACATTCTCCACAGTTCCACTCTGCGGAGCCACACTTGGGATCACTCTCCCGTGGGTTTTGGCCTGACAACCCACTATTCTATTTTCTTAATTCCAAATCGGGAACCACCATTCCTCCAGCAGCAAGACAAATGTCACTGAAGGGACCCTGAGGGTTCCAGGATAAATTCACGCCCCCCCTTAGGCAGCGTCCACGACTGGGAGTTGCTCTTCTCAGCTCCGCCCTGACCCTCTTCCCTACCTGACTTCGACCTCTGGCTTGTTGTGTCGTTCCACAACCTGGGAGGAGAAGTTCTCCAGGCAGAGCGCAGCCTGCAGTGTGGCCCGCACGGCACTAAGGTAGGGGCGGAGAGTGGCAGTCTGCAGAAATAAACCCAAGATTAGGAAGGGCCAGAGGACCAGAGTCTGCCTCACCCAAGCCAGTACACCCCTACCTCCCCAGCCCAACCCCCACCTCCAATGGAACACCCAGTACTGAAGGCTTCAGGCACGATCATCACACAGAACAGAATACACCCTGCCTTCAAGATGCAGCTCAGTCAGGAGTCTAGAGCAGTGGTTCCCAGCAGCAAACAATTCTGCTTGGTGTTTAGCAAAATATGGAGAAAAATACTGTTATGACCTGGGGGTGGGGCAGGGACTATGGACAAGGGGACATAGGCAAGCCATGCTGTCCCAACATCTGGGATGCACAATAGAATTACTCAGCTCCAAAAGTCACCAGTGCTGAGGCTAAATAATACTGATCTCGAGGGGTCCATGTCCTCCACCTGCTTCCTACACTGACAAATGTATTGATTCATGCCCTGAGCATGCTGGGAGTTCAGTCAGATCACTTCTGCTCTCAAATAGCTCAACCAGGTGAGGATCACAAGGGCTAATGGAGGGCAAAACGTAAAATAACTAGGTTTATGAATAATCTATACTAAGGAAATTAGTTTTGACTAGATACAGGATCAGAAGATTTCACAATGAAAAAAAGTAGAACGTGGACATTCTCAGTAGAGTGGACAAGGTCAGCTATAATGATCAGCTACATTAGATCTGTCAAGTTCTCTCTCCCCTCAGGGCTCATCACATGCCGACCCTTCACCTGGACTCATTCCTCCTCATTGCTTGGGTTAGTCCAGAGCTCGGCTTATTGAGAAGGCTTCTTCCTTCCTCAAAGCGCTCTTTTTGACTTCCTCCTCAACACATTTACCACAGTTTAGGATATGTACACTTTACATATAATTCACAGCAAGACGTTCTTCGTGTATTTTATTAAATGAATTTTCCTTCACTAGACTATAATTCTCATGGTCAACGGACATTAACTTTACTCAGTTATGCAGACTTCAACAAGTTCAGCATCTATACATAGCGTCTTACAAATCTTCTGTAGAGTAAATGAACAGATGAAGCATTTTAAATTGCACGGGTCAGGCTGCCATGGCTGGCTGGATAAAACCCTAAGGAATCTAGAATGCTGGCCCACTGAGTTAGCTTTTCTCTCAATGTGGCGGGAAGCACTGGGACTTTCTGAGGAGGAAGTTATATGACTTCAGCTACACAGAGGCTCTCTGGAGAACGGAAGAGAGGGAAGTGAGACTCACGGCAGAGAAGAGGCCCCCGAGTACAGACTGGAGCAGTGGAGGCAAGCACAGCATCACAGGGGACAGACAGACAGACAGACAGACAGAGGGGGAAAGGCTAAAAACACAACTAACTCCCGTCAGTGGTCACGTAGCTCAGCTCTAGTTCCGTCTAGATACTAGAGAAGTCTTGATGTCAACCAAGAAAAGGCAAAACCGGAAGGGCGAAATTAGTAGTTGTCTGGGGCAGTGGGTACCATCGGAAGAGGATAGAATGTTCTCCACCTTGACTGGAGTAGTGGCTATCTAATTATTTTGTCAATATTCAAACAAAGAAAACTAAAAGTGAATTGTAGGTAGCTAGCCCTGTGATATTTGCCCTTTAGTGAATAGATGCTTTCAAGTACAATTAAAAAAATGCTTAAAATAAAAAGCTATCTCCTCAGTCAAGGGGAAAAAGCTTTCAGGCTGAGGAACGAAACCAGTTAGGACACGGAACACAGAAGAATGACCAAGATTAGGAAAGCGGATGACGTTTGAACAAGAGGGTCTAATTTCAAGGTGTCTCCCCGAAGACAGTCGAGTCACAAGCAGTCCAGTCTTCAGAACTAAGGTCATCAAAGCCAGCATGACCGGGGAAAGCAGTAGGAAGAGAGACACAACAGTACGAACACCCACAGACCCCAAACCCGAGCACCCCCTGGAAGGGAAGGGCCAGCGGTCATCAACAACGGTACCGCACGAGGAAGGAGTCTGAATGGAGGCAACACCACAGAACCTTCACTGAGGCCTGGAAGCAAGGGGCTGGAGGGACCCAGGGGTGATAGGAGAAGTGGACACTCGCCTCGGGGAGCCGTGAGATCAAGAGAGCAGGCGGGGACAAGGGGGTGTACTTAGCCAATCTCTACCGTGGATGGGGGAGGCCCCGCTTCATTCCTCAGCGGTCCTACCTCGGCTGCGAGCCGCCAACACAGGCTAAGTTACCCCGCTTCCTGCCTCCTCCGAACTTTGGGGAGAGGCCATTCCTTCCGGGGATGCCCAACTCGGAAGCCTCTGGGCCTGCTCCTGCCAGGCTCGCCCCCCAGCTCGCCCCTTCCTCCTCGCCTCGGCCCTCGCCCCACCCTCTGCCTCCCCAGCCACATCGTGCCCGCTCATTCCAGGGCGACCTCCGGCCGCCAGCCCTGGCGGCAAACAGCATCTCCCCCAGACCCACAGCCTCATCAGGTAAGACACAGGGAGGCCCCCAGCCCCGGGTCTCTCACCATCGCGGGTACTGTCTGGGCCGGAAAGCGGAAGTGCGGAAGTGCCCGGCCCCGCGACGCCTGCCCTTTCGCGAGAGGCGCAGCCGCAGTCTCGACCAGCACTTCCGGGAGGGACCATCTCGGGCAGGACCGGGGAGGTAAGGCCGAACGACGTTAGGATCTCCGGGACGATTTCACACTGGGACCTCTGGGACTGGTAGAAGGCGTTGAGTGGCGTAGTGGCACTCGGGTCCCCTTGGGTCTCCATACATCTCTGGCCAGAGCCTTTGGTTCTTGTCGCCCTGGTTGTAACTCCTCCCCACGTAACAATAGTACAGCCCGACCTCAGGTTGGGCACCAAATTAGGACAGGCCGGGCCGGAGGAGCCTGACGTTCCTTCCGGTGGTGCTCTCCTATCCTCTCCGGGCTCCTCCTACCTGCAGCCCTGGGGCCCGGCCGGGCAGCCGGTCCCTAGAGATCTGGGCTCTGAGCCCCGCCTTGGCCCCGGGCTGCTTCCTAGGGGACGCCTCAGGCCTAGCATTCCACCTGCCGGAGGTTCGTAGGTGGCCTTAGACCCCCACCCCCCGCAGGCCACTGTAGGCTGGTCGTGTCCCCGCCCTCGCGTCAGCTGCAGGGGGCCCGCCCATAGCCAGTTCCGGGGCGGTTGCTCTGGTAGCCCTGAACTCCCCGCCCCCTCCTGCGGCCCGGGGCCTGTAGGAGGCCGCAGAGAGGAGGTAGGAGAGGCGGGGGCTGGGTTAGGGGCTCCCTAGAGGACGAGGACCCTGGAGGCGGGATCTTGGGGCGACACACAGGTGGAGCCAGCCATTAAGCAGTCCCACTTCTGTGCCAGGCACTGAACTGGGCACTTGACGAGCATCACCTTTTAATCCTCAGAACATTCCAGGGAGGTAGGTACTCTTGATGCCCCCATTTTACAGATTTATACTTTTTAATGGGCAGACGGACTGAGGCATCATCTCTTGGCCTGGAGAAAAACCGAGATTCAAGTTAAATAACATGTTTAGAAGGGCACATGAGAAGAAGATGGGCTGGAACTTAGTTCTGTCTGCTTGACCAGCTCGTGTTCCAAATTTGCCAGGGACACAGAGAAGGTGCGAAGGTGGAGTAAGGCGAGCCAAGGAGAGGTTGGGCCAACCCTGGAAGATAGAATGCTAGGAATAGCCCAACAGAGGAAAACAGGACCTAGGGAGACAGAGCACACCGGCATATCTCTCTCTTGTAGTGCAGGTTTGAGACTACTTGGGTTCGAATTGCAGCTAGGAGGCCACCTAACTACTTGGGAGGTTGAAGCAAGTAGATCCTAAGTTCAAGGCCTGCCTGGACAACTTAGTGAGAGCTTGTCTCAATAAAAATTAATGAAAGGGGGCCGAATGTAATTTGGAGACTGTGTCTAGCATGCACAAGGTCCTGACTTGGATCTCTGGCACTGCATAAGCCAGGGGTGGTTACATGCCTGGAATTTCATCGCTTGAGAGTTGGAAACAAATCTTTGGTTACTTAGCTAGTTTGAGACCAGCCTGGGTTATACAAGACCTTGTCTCAAAAAAAAAAAAAAAAAAAAAAAAGTCCGGGCGGTGGTGGCGTACGCCTTTAATCCCAGCACTCCAGAGGCAGAGGCAGGCAGATCTCTGTGAGTTCGAGGCCAGCCTGGTCTACAAATCGAGTTCCAGGAAAGGCTCAAAGCTACACAGAGAAACCCTGTCTCAAAAAAACAAAAAGAAAAGAAAAAGGACTAGAAGCCAGGTGTGGTGGTGCATGCCTTTATCACAGTACTCTGGGAAGTAGAGGCAGGTATAATGAGTACCAGGCCAGCCAAGACTACATAGAGAGACTTTTTTTTTTTTTGTTTCCCTCGAGACAGGGTTTCTCTGTGTAGCTTTGCGCCTTTCCTGGAACTTGCTTTGGAGACCAGGCTGGCCTCGAACTCACAGAGATCCGCCTGCCTCTGCCTCCCGAGTGCTGGGATTAAAGGCGTGCGCCACCACCGCCCGGCCATAGAGAGACTTTGTCTAAAAAAAAAAAAAAAAAAAAAAAAAAAGGACTGAAGATAGAGCGTGTGTGAGACTCTGGGTTCAGTCTTAAGTGCTACCCAGACAAAAAGACAATGAACTGCAGTTAGGAGTCTAGGCTTACCCTTTCAGAGTCTGTTTCCTTTTATGTAAAAAAAAAAAAAAAAAAAAAAAAAAAATTACGAATAAAGCCCATGCCCCAAGGTTGTGTGCATACTTCAGTGAAGCAAGCCCTCCTTTGGTGTACAGTCGGGGCTCTATGATGGGGAGCTTTGAAGCCATCCCTACTTCTAAGGGTACTGAAGCCTGGTGTCCTTGTTGGGCCTCTCCCATTCTACTTTGTCTCCCACCCAACGGACTTCTCCTCTCTAGTTTTACAGGGTCCCGTCTCCTGGGCCATGAGTGAGCTGAAGGACTGCCCATTGCAATTCCATGATTTCAAGTCTGTGGACCACCTGAAGGTCTGTCCGAGATACACAGCAGTGCTGGCCCGCTCGGAGGACGATGGCATTGGTATCGAGGAGCTGGACACCCTGCAACTGGAGCTGGAGACCCTGCTGTCCTCCGCAAGCCGGCGACTGCGTGTGCTGGAAGCTGAGACCCAGGTGATTCTCCACCAGAGGGGATGTCACTAGGCACAGATTGTGTCAAGTTGTGGGATGGGCCATTAGTTAGCTCTGTCTGTGGAGGCTAAGGGATGGGTGGGAAGAGAGACCCACGTGGGAACTGACAGCAGAGTTAGGTCCCAAGGGTCAGGGCTGCCATCCAACTGAACCTCAGGAGATGGACTCTGTCCACTGGTAGTCCCTGGAGTTCCCTGGGAGCTTTCTGAGACGCACTGTAACACAGTCGGTTGTTTGTGTAGACAGAGCTCCCAGGCGGGTTGATGATTGAAATGATTAGCTGCAAGTCTTTGTTGACCATCACCAAAACACCACCACCAGCATATTTGACCAGGAGTGCTATGCCCTGGGGCATAACCTTTTTTATTTATTTTTTAACCTTTCTACCAAACAGTCTGTGGCTAGCTTGGGTGACGGGAATCAGAATGTAGACCTATGTTTAAATCCATGTGAGAAAGTCACAGAGAAAGAACCGAGCTTTGAAGGAGAAGTAGTTTACTTAATGGCGTCAACTTCTAGATCTCAAGTTATCCATAATGGGAAAGAGGTGCTTGTCTCCTCTCTCCTTCTCAGTGACTGCCTTTGTGTGTTTCAGATCCTTACTGACTGGCAAGATAAGAAGGGTGATCGACGGTTCCTGAAGCTGGGTCGAGACCATGAGCTTGGTGCTCCCCCAAAACATGGGAAGCCCAAGAAGCAGAAACTGGAAGGGAAGGCAGGACATGGGCCCGGCCCTGGCCCAGGACGACCCAAATCCAAAAACGTTCAGCCCAAGATCCAGGAATATGAATTCACTGATGACCCAATCGACGTGCCTCGGATCCCCAAGAATGATGCTCCCAACAGGTTCTGAGCCTGAGCACGTAGACGAGAACTAGAGGGGCCTAGGGACTGGTGGTGGAGTCTTGGAAGGCCCAGGGCTAAGGCTAGAGGAGCCCAGGGGTCTCAGGGTCTGCTTCTCCCTTCAGGTTCTGGGCCTCTGTGGAGCCCTACTGTGCTGACATCACCAGTGAGGAGGTACGAACACTAGAGGAGCTCCTGAAGCCCCCCGAAGATGAAGCTGAGCATTATAAGGTAGAAACCCTGAGCCGTACAGTCAGGGAACAGGAGGGCTCAGAGGTGCCTCTGAATCGTAGGCAACAAAGCCCGCATGATCTACTTTCTTCCTTCCCAGCCTCCCTTCCCGCTGTGTTACCCCTGCAGACACTGAGGCTCAGCCTCCCCTTGTTACCCCCACCTCAGCATCTGTCAGCGAAGTCATCCTGTCTGCTTGTCTTTATCCTAAGAGCCTCTGGACACGCTCCCTGCTTTTAGACTTCAGCAACCGCTTTCTTTCTTTCTTTAGTATTTAAAAGTTAAGTCCCTGTTTCATTTCTAAGACACTAGAACTTGCTATGGTGCCCAGGCTGACCTTAAACTCTGGGATTCACCATCTCCCTCTCTCGGGTCTCAGGTGTCTGGGACTACAAACATCCATTGCTACACCTGGTTTAAAGTTTTTTGGTTTTTTGAAACTGGATTTCATATATCCCAGACCAGTCTTGAACTTTGTGTAGCTAAGGATGACCCTGAACTTGTGACTCTGCTTCCTCTGACTCCCTGGTGCTGGGATCACAGGTATGTGCCACCGTGCCCAGTCTTGCAGTCCCGAGACAGAATGCAGGGCTTTAGCAGGCCTTCATGCATTCCAGGCCAGCCCTCTGCCTGCAGAGATGCATCCCCAGCAAGTTAGTTTTCTTTATAATGAAATAAGACATGCTCCATAAAAGAAAGTGGACAACGTGTGAAGAGGGGACTACCACAGGGCAGCAACTGCCACCGCAGGTGTGCTGCGTCTAGACCTTCCTAACCCCTGGTGGCCACAGGATGGAGTCCAAGTGTCTCGGGGCTTGGTGGCACTGCAGTTTCCCTTGGCCACACCCCTCTTTCCTGCTGCATTTATGAGCTAGACTAGACATGTCTCCTTCCTGCTGGTCCCACCAGGGTCTGTGCCCAAGCTCTTCGCAGCTTGACAGACTGCCTCACTCTCGAAGGCCTGAGCTCATGCTACTGCCTCCAGAGACGCCTTTCCAGACTCCTCAGCAGAAAGAGGAAGCTGGGCCTAGTGCCTCACACCTGTTACACTTGGGAGGCTGAGGCAAGTGTGAAGCCAGCCTGGGCTTACGAGTGTGAGGCCCTTTCCCCATGAACAGCAAAGGAAGTGGTCTCACTTGGTGACTTTGTGGTCCCTTGGCTGCTTTAATTACACTTACTTGAATTAAACAAACAAACAAACACTTATCTGAGGCCAGAGATGCAGTTAATGATAGAGCTCAGGGGTAGAGCAAGTGTTTAGCATGGACAAGGCCTTAGATTCAATCATGACCTCAAGAACTACAGCAACCTGTAATCTCACTGTGAGTTTGAGGTCAGGTTGTCCTACACATCAAGACCCTGTCTCAAAGAAAGAAGCAGGGAAAAGGCAATCCATTTCAGCAGTAGTAAGTTTAAAAAGCAACACACACACATACATAAACACAAACCAAAACAATCCCTTCTCGTCCCTGCCTTGGGCCCTAATTCTCTTTAGAAGAATTACCTGTGACCAAAAAGATCCACGAACATAGTATTTTATACTTTATATCATTTGTTGTTGTTGTTTTGTTCTTTCGAGACAGGGTTTCTATGTAACAGCTCTGGCTGTCCTGGAACTTGCTCTGTAGACCAGGCTGGCCTTGAACTCAGAGATCTGCCTGCCTCTGCCTCCTGAGTGATGGGATGAAGGGATACTAGGCTTATACTTTATATCTTGATTATTGCATATCAGCTTCTAGGTGTATTTTGATTTCTGCTTTATTTTGTTTGTTTGAAACAAGATAGGGACTCGGCCCAGGCTCAGACTCGTGATCACCCAGCTTTAGCCTCCTGAGTCCTGGGACAGCAGGTGTGTGCCACCCCCCCCAGTGTTTTCATTCTTTATATACCTGTTTCTCTACCTAGAGTATGAGTGTAGTTTGTTTTTTTTTAAAGATTTATTTATTATGTATACAACATGTATGCCTGCAGGCCAGAAGAGGGCGCCATAGCTCATTACAGATGGTTGCGAGCCACCATGTGGCTGCTGGGAATTGAACTCAGGACCTGGAAGAGCAGTCAGTGCTCTTAACCTCTGAGCCATCTCTCCAGCCCCAGAGTGTAGATTTATCTTCTCTGCCTTTTGTGGCCACCACGAGTGGCCTTGGGCTAGGGACATCGGCAACAAATGAAGCAGAATGAATGGGGTGTCCCATGCCAGCAGTCTCCCACACTCCAGGCTCAGTGGCCAGTGTTTACCTCTTGGAATTGAGTGGCCTCTTTGCCGCAGATTCCCCCACTGGGGAAACACTACTCCCAGCGCTGGGCCCAGGAAGACTTGCTGGAGGAGCAGAAGGACGGGGCTCGGGCGGCAGCTGTGGCTGACAAGAAGAAAGGCCTCATGGGACCGCTGACTGAACTGGACACTAAAGGTAAGTCCCTCAGCTCGCTGTCCACCTCAGGCCCGGATCTGAGTTCCCAGAGCTTCAGGCCTCCCGCTGTCCTCTCCCTGTCCACTGTAGATGTCGATGCCCTGCTGAAGAAGTCCGAAGCCCAGCATGAGCAGCCAGAAGACGGGTGTCCCTTTGGTGCCTTGACACAGCGCTTGCTGCAGGCCCTGGTGGAGGTGAGCAGCACTCAGTCTGACGGGACTGCGGGCTAGGCGTGGCCGCATGTGCTCGGGAGAGAAGGCGGGGGCTCGCAAGCTGGGGCTGCACGTAACCAAGCTGGGGCTGCACGTAACCGTCTGAGAAAACCAAAACCTGTGAGCGCGTGGGCATCTTTGCGCCTCTGCCTACCTTAGAAACACGCTTTATGTCCTCAAACCTCAGTTTCCTCTTTTGGCCCTAACAATAGTTTTTCTCTCAAGAAACAGTCTGGGGTATGCATTCCAGGTAGACTGAGGCAACGGGAAGGGGAAGTCTGCCTTAGCCCTGCAGAGACTCCAGTTTATAGTGGCTTTTCATCCTGACCAAGGTCACTCCGGGTGTGGTTACCGCACCAGGCCCTCAGAAATGGAGTAAGGAGGAGGATGTGGAGGAAGCGCTCTGGGTGTGACTGAGAAGATCACTTTCCTCTGGAGAATTTGTCCCAGGAGTGCATCTGACTGCAGTGGAGCCTGGGAAGTGTAGTGTAGCTCAGCTGCTGTGGAGGAGGAGCAGTGTTGGGGTATTTCCTGTCACTGCTGCTCTTGTGCCCCCTTCTTTGGCTATTGATGTTCCCCTCCCCTCCAAAAAGGAATTTCTGGAATGATCAGAGCTTTGGAGGAAGCTTTTTAACACAAGTGGGATGAAGAAGACGACAGACTCTTGCTATCCAGCTTGTGAAGACCGTCTGTGTGTGTCAGAGAGGGGCGGGAAAGTGGAGCTTGTACAGCTTTCTCCTCCTAACCTGTCTCTGGTCTTTAGGAAAATATTATTTCCCCTATGGAGGACTCTCCTATTCCTGACATGTCTGGGAAAGAATCAGGGGCTGATGGGGCAAGCACCTCTCCCCGAAACCAGAACAAGCCCTTCAGGTGAGTGACACCCCACCCGCACTCTGGGCTTGGCTGTCAGCTCTCTGTCTTCTTATGGACACACAGAGGTTGAGGCCATTTGATGAAGCGCAGACATCTCAGATGGAAGTGCTGGCCTGGTTTCTGGACAGACTTAGTACAGACTTGATCACCATACCTTTGCTCCCCCTGGAGATAACCCCAGGGCCCACCTGAAGGGAGGGGCTAGCTAAAACTACATATGAAATCTCTGGGACTGCTAATCATTGCAGCAATGTACTCGACATGGAAGAGTTAAAACAGTAGAGTACCAAATGGGGGGAAAGGAGTGATCCTATTTGTACTTAAAATAGATTTAAGTGTTACATATACTTAAAAAAAACTTGGAAATATATATTGTAAAAGATTGCAACTCATATATAATGTATGTGTGGTTAAAGTGGTTTCACAAGGTGAAGGGAGGCCCCAGGAAACTCTGAGGGGCCCTCCAGCTGGCCCTCAGAGCTCAGGTGCTGGCCTTGCCTACAGTGTGCCACATACCAAGTCCCTGGAGAGCCGCATCAAGGAGGAGCTGATTGCCCAGGGCCTCCTGGAGTCTGAGGACCGGCCCGCCGAGGACTCAGAGGATGAGGTCCTCGCTGAGCTGCGCAAACGACAGGCTGAGCTGAAGGCCCTCAGTGCACACAACCGCACCAAGAAGCATGACCTGCTGAGGTGAGTGAGCACTGTGCCAGGGAGCAGCCCTGCTCCCCCAAGCTATGTCTCAGGTGGGTGAGTTATTATGTGGGTTTGTGCACATGAGTGCAGGTGTCTGGTTGTTGGCTGCCCTGCAGCTGGAGTCACTGGTGTTGGCTAGCAGCCCAGTGAACCCCAGTCCTCTGCGAAAGCAGTGCACACTTTAACCAGAGCCATCTCTCCAGCCTGACTCCATTGGTAAGTGTAGTTCGGTAATATTTACAGTGCTGTGTTGCATTTGTTTGTCTGTTTCTTTTTATGTGTGTTTTCTTTTTCTTTTCTTTTTTCGAGATAGGCTTTCTCTGTGCAATAGTTTGTTCTGGCTCTCCTGGAACTCACTTTGTAGACCAGGCTGGCCTTGAATTCACTGAGATCTGCCTGCTTCTGCCTCCCGAGTGCTGGGATTAAAGGTGTGCGCCACCACTTCCTGGCTGTGTTTTTCTTTATGGTATTATTTAATCAAAATACTACAGAGGCACTGGGAAGGTAGCTCAGTGGGGGAAATGCTGGCCACCAAGCCTGACCTCTTGAGTTCAGTCTTCAGCACACACATGAAAGCTGGCCACAGCAGGACACATCTGTAACCCCAATGCTTGGATGGGCAGAGGCAAGCCTAGCCGAATAGGTCTGTCTAGGGTCCCATTAAGAGATCCTGCTTCAAAAAAGAAGGCCAAGGGCCAGCAAGATGGCTCAGCGGGGAGAAAGCACTGGCTGCCAAGCCTGGCCACTTGATTTTAATCCCTAGAACCCACATAACAGCGATGGAAAACCACCTCCTGCAGGTTGTCCTCTGGCCTCCACATGCACACCATGGCATGTAACCCCTAATGAATACATAAGTGCATAGATTACAGTAAAAATATGGTAAAGCACGGTAGAGATAGCCAGTAGCAACCTCTGGCCTCCACATGCATACACACATATGCAACATGGACATGTACACATATAACACACAAAAAACATCATAGAGGAACTAATGAAAACTAGTGTGCTTCCTTCTCGGGCCTGTGAGTTGCTAACGTTCTCTTGGCTGTCTGTGCTGGTGCTTGGCTCGTCACCCACACTTGCTGGTGTGTGAGAGTCGGTCATAGTGCGGTTCATTTTGTGTCGGCTCCCACCGACTCACTGTGCTGCACTGGGGAGGAGGGGGCAGTGACATGTGAGGGCACTGGTAGGAGCCGCCCTTCTGTTAGTGCTCCAGCAAGACTCCAGGCTCCTCACGGAGCCCTGACAGGGCCGGTCTCCATTGCCTCTTCCCATCTCTGACCTGGTGCCGGGGCCAGAAGAAGGCAGAGAAACGGACTCCTGCTCTCTCAGGTGGTTGGAGGACTCACACCATTCAAAGGAGGGGCAGCTGCGGCTGAGCTTTAAGGGGAGCTGAGGGTAAAGAAACCAGTGTTGCTTGGTGCCCACTGTGTGCCAGGGTCTTGGGCACCTTTTATCTAAAGACAACCCAGAGAGTGGGTGGCATTTTCTCCACCTACCAGATGAGGAATAGAAGCCAATGAAGCGGAGCCAAGTGGACCCTTGTTGAAGTCACATCCGGTCAAGAGCTGAGCTGAGCTGTGAGGCAAGGCTGAATCCAAGCCTCTTTCTGGTTCACAGTCCCTGTCAAGGGCAAGGAGAAAACTACAGGGGGTGGCAAGGGCAAAACTACAGTAGGGCGAATGAGAAAAAAAGGAATGCTGTGTGGTTGCAGAGGTACGGGATGCCGTGGAAATGGCTGGGCTCTCAGAGGCTGTGCTGCAGCCGCAGGGCTGTGGGCAAGACCCTTCAGGCCCAAGCAGCAAGAACTAGGTTCCCCAGAGACCCTCCGCTCCACCATCAGGGGAGCTAAGTCAGAGCCACACACGGTTGAAGCACGGTGCAGCAGGGCACAGCTGTAATTCTCACACATGGCTAAGGCGGGGAGAGGGTGAGCTTGAGGCCCAGCTGAAGCTGGTCTTTCCAGATCTTTCAGTCACCCTTGCTCAACCTGAGCCTCGGGTTCCTTTACTATTATAACATGGGGATAATGGTTCTTACTTTGAAAGATTATTGTGAGAATTGGCTGTATGCGCGCGTGTTCGTGTGCATGTGTGTGTGTGTTAAGATTATGGATTTTTTTTGTTTTGTTTTTTAAGACAGGTTTCTCTGTGTAGCCCTGGCTATCCTAGAACTCACCCTGTAGACCAGACTGGTCTCCAACTCAGAGATCCACCTGCCTCTGCCTCTTGAGTGCTGGGATTAAAGGTGTGCACCACCACTGCCCAGCATTTATGGGGTTTTTTAATATGTATTTTTTACTTTATGTGTGGTGTTTTGCCTGCAGGTTTGTCTATGCACCATGTGTGTGTGGTGCCTACAGAGGGCATTGGATCCTCTGGAACTAGAGTTAGTTGTTAGCTACCATGTGAGTGTTGCAAACCAAACCTGGGTCTTCCAGAAGAGCAGCTGGTCTCTCCAGCTCCTAGGTTTTATTTCTTAAGCTGGGGACAGTGGTTCACACCTACTATCTTAGCAATGGAGAGGTGGAGGCAAGAGGATTACCTCAATTCAGGACCAACCTAGGCTATATAGTAATTTCCAGGTAAGCCTGGGCTATAGTGTGAGACTATCTCAAAAAAAAAAATTTTTAGAGTATTTTTAGGTTCACAGCAAAATTGACAGAAAGGTAGAGATTTCCTGCGTAGTTCCTGAGCTCCCACATGCTGCCCTTACTATAAGCAGCATTAAGTTAACATTTTGGAGCACTTAAATAATGCCTCACACACAGTTCCAGCTCATTGTGGTTCTGCATCTGTGCACATTGGCCATGAATGAAACAGGCCAAGAAGTGCCAGGCCCAGCTGGGATTGTGAGGAGGTTCAGTCTGGAAGAAGGAGGGCACAAACTCTGGAGAGGGGATAACCATGACACTTGGCCCCCACAGGTTGGCAAAGGAGGAGGTGAGCCGGCAGGAGCTAAGGCAGCGGGTCCGCATGGCAGACAATGAGGTCATGGATGCCTTTCGCAAGATCATGGCGGCCCGGCAGAAGAAGCGCACCCCCACGAAGAAGGAAAAGGACCAGGCCTGGAAGACCCTGAAGGAACGGGAGAGCATCCTGAAGCTCCTAGATGGCTAGCCTCACCTGCTGCTGGCCACCTCCCTGGCCTGGCAGAAGCCCACGTCCTTGGAAGCCTTGGCGGGGGGCTGCCCATCAAATGGCAACAGTCTCAGGGCTGAAATACTCTCAGGCCACCCAGCTGAGCTGTGTGCAGCCAGCATGCAAGGCCTCCCCGCGCTGGCCTGGACCTAGCATCTGCCTGGTGCCTCAGCTGAGCGGGCTTGTTCTTGGCTGTCCTCTTTCCTTCTTACAATCTCCTCGACACCTTTCCCGTGAGGACTTCTTCCTTGGGGTTTTGTAAAGTACAAACTTAAGAATAAATGACTGCTGTGTTTTGTTTGTTTTCTAAAAAAATTACAAAAGGACCTACAACTTTTGAGTATTATTTGTGGTGTGGGAAGGGCTTGGCTAGGTGAAAAGGTTCAGGAAAGCATGCTTGGTGGCTCTCGGCTTGTGGCCACTCACCTATGACATGTGTTTCTGAGCACTTTTTCCTGAGGGTGCTGGTGGCAGGAGGGTGGGTCCTGGGATTCCTAGGGCAGGACTGCCAGCTACCAAGGACCTGGTCCTTCGGCTGTTTCCAGAGTGCTGGCTATCACCAAGATATCTCCTCAGCTGTGGGTGGCAGGAGGAGCAGCCAAATGGTCGTTTGTGTCTATTACTGAAGAGAGCCTAAAGCCAACAGGCCATGGCCTCCCCCAAATAGCAAGCCTTGTCCCAGATGTCTCTGTCTTACCTAAGCCCAAACTGGGCTCTCATACTAATGAAAACAAGAGGTTGTCCAGCCCCTGTTTGTTTTCTCCAGGGTCCGTGGAAGAATCTAACAACCAGCTGAGGATCTAAACTTGGGATATTGAATGGATCTAAGCACACCGAGCTCTTTAGTCCATTCACTTTATTATTTTTTTTTTCAGAGCTGAGGACTGAACCTAAGGCCTTGCGCTTGCTAGCTCTACCACTGAGCTCAATCCCAACCCCCATTCACTTTATTCCTACAAGTCAATTATATCTACACATCTTTTCCTTCTCATGCTTAGCTCCTCTCTGTCCCTTCTGCTGTTCTCTCAGTATTCTATCTAGTTTCTTCCATCTTCCTGCTCATCTTTGTTGCCCCTTTGTTCTATATATATATATATCTCCATTCATTAACAACTAGTTAGTAAAAACTATAAAGTAAACTCAGGGACAAGTAAGTACATGTATGGAAATGCACGGTAAACAAGAATCATAGCTGTTATTGCACAAGAAGTTTACAAGAGACAGCCAATTCATTCAAAAGGCAGTAATTCCATAATGCCTTGCATATAAGGTTTCCTCCAACAGAACCCTTGGTTCTCATAGGTTGACCTTCTGAGCACTGTATACTCCCATACTCCTCTGCTACCAGTGGCTCTCAATATCATACCTATTTCTGACACAGCCTTTAGGGTTAGGTTAACTACTGCAGTGGTCCTCGACCTGTGGGTTGCAATCCCTCAGAAAACACTGATCCTTACATTATGATTGGGGGTCATGACAACAGGAGACTGAATTAAAGGGTCACAGCATTAGGAAGGGTGAGAACCACTGTCTACTGGGATCTTGTTTTAGTTTTTGTTTGGTTTTGATTTTGGTTTTGTTTGGAGACAGACCTTCTGGCTGGCTCTAAACTTGTGGCAATCCTTTTGCTTCTGCCTCATCTGCTGGGATTACAGGCCTGAGCCATGGTGATGTCTGGCCTGCTCAGAGTTCCAACCATGCAGCCCCACAAAGTTATACCCATAGTGAGGGCCGAACCCATCCAGATCTGGGCAGATAACAACGTAAATGCAGGGCGGGCTACCAACATTGTGCCATAGCCTGGGCTGGGAGCCTGCCCAAGAAATGCACACAGAGTGCTCTCTTCGCTGTGTGTTCTCCCAGGCTAGAGTTAGAGCCAGAAGGTGTTGGCAATTGGCTAGGGGAAAGGAGAGGAGACAGTTTCCTGAGGAAATGACCTATGAACTGGGCCACAGAGAAAGGTGAACTGTTTGTAGTGGCAAGAGCCTGTAATCCCATCACTCAGAAGGCTGAGGTAGGAGGGCTGCAGGGTCAAGCCTTGCCTGGGCTATATGGTAAGACTCTGTCTTTAAAAAACAAAGGTAGAGTTGTAGGGCAAGAGACCCGGTCAATAAGACAAAACAACAGCCTACAGAATGGGAAAAGATCTTCACCAACCCCACCTCTGACAGAGGACTGATCTCCACAGTATATAAAGAACTCAAGAAACTAGACATCAAAATACTGAACAATCCAATTAAAAAATGGGCTACAGAGCTAAACAGAATTTTCCAAAGAAGAATCACAAATGGCTGAAAGACATTTAAGCAAATGATCAATATCCTTAATCATCAGAGAAAGGCAAATCAAAACGACTCTGAGATACCTAACCTTACACCTGTCAGAATGGCTAAAATCAAAAACACTGATGACAGTCTCATGTTGGAGAGGATGTGGAGCAAAGGGAACACTCCTCCACTGCTGGTGGGAATGTAAACTTGTACAACCACTGTGGAAATCAGTATAGTGGTTTTTCAGAAAATTGGGAATTGATCTACCTCAAGACCCAGCCATACCATTCTTGGGAATATACCCAAGGAATGCTCAATCATACCACAAAGATATATGCTCAGCTATGTTCAAAGCAGCATTATTCGTAATAGCCAGAACCTGGAAACAACCTAGATGCCCATCAACTGAAGAATGAATTAAGAAAATGTGGTACATCTACACAATGGAGTACTCAGCAGAGAAAAACAATGACATCATGAAATTTTCAGGATAATGGATGGAACTAGAAAATATCATCCTGAGTGAGGTAACCCAGACTCAGAAGGACAAACATGGTATGTACTCACTCATAAGTGGATACTAGATATAAAGCAAAGGACAATCAGACTACAACCCACAGGTCCAGGGAGGCTACCTAGCAGGGGGGACCCTAGGATGACTGTGGCTTATAATAAGTTTTGGTTTTGCCCAATATTTAGGCAAGCTTTAATGAAACATTTCACTATTAGGATAAGAATATATACCGTATCAAGGGCTGGAGAGATGGCTGAGAGGTTAAGAGCACTGATTGTTCTTCCAGAGGTCCTGAGTTCAATTCCCAGCACCCACATGGTGGCTCACAACCACCTGTAATGAGGTCTGCCCTCTTCTGGATTGCAGGAATACATGTAAACATGCAGAACACTGTAAACATAATTTAAAAAACAACATAATAGATAGATATTTTTTTAAAAAAAAGAATATATACCGTATCAAGCTGATAAAAGAATATGCTGGCTGTACTTTCAGGAGGGGAGGCTAAAATCTTTTTTTGCACCTTGTCTGGATCTCACTCTGTAGCCCAGGCTGGCCTCGAACTCACAGAGATCCGCCTACCTCTGCCTCCCCCCAGTGCTGGGATTAAAGGCGTGTGCCACCACTGCCCGGCTAAAATCTTTTTAGATTATGGATTAGCCTATAGAAAAATGTCTGCTGTAAATCAAACAGTGAAGGGGAAGATGAATAGGAATCTCACACAACTTAAGTAAAACATAGCTCTCTGAACAGATGAAGATAGATTTTGTATCCCAGAATCTAATCAATATTTATATGTATCATTCAGCTATTATTTGGCTTAAAAGGGCTTATTGGGAAATGTTATCATTTTTACCTTTCTACAGAGAAAATATTTTCCAATTTCACATAACTTTGGACTTTTGAATTGTAACCTGTTTTTTATTTTCAAGCTGTGTATTATTTCTCCTACAGTTATACATAAAATGTTTTCACATAAAAAAAAGGACAAATACTAAAGAAAAAAAAAGTAGGGGCAGAGGTTAGGCGGTGGTGGCGCACACCTTTAATCCCAGCACTTGGGAGGCAGAGCCAGGCGGAGCTCTGTAAGTTCGAGGCCAGCCTGGTCTACAGAGCTAGATCCAGGACAGGCACCAAAACAACACAGAGAAACCCTGTCTTGGAAAAAAACCAAGCAACCAACCAACAAAGGTAGAATAGCATCTCTCTTTCTGTTGTGGGAATATCACTGCCAAACTTGGGTGGACGTGTTAAGCCGGCTTGACCAATCACGATTGGTCCAAAAAATGACCATGTGACTCAACCTGGGTCACTCAGGCCTTTCTTTTAAAATTGCTCTTTGGGGTCTGGCATGGTTGTATGAGCCTACATTCCTAGCCCTTGGGAAGCAGAGGCAGGAAAGCCAGGAGTTCAAGGACAGCCTGACTTACTTGAGTCCTTATTGCAAAAACAAAACAATTGGAGTTGAGCCGCATAATCCCAGCACTCAGGGGTGGAAGCAAAATCAGGAGTCCAGGGTCATCCTTGGCTGGATATCCAGTCTGAGGATAACATCGGCCACATGAGGCCCTGTCTGTCACAACGGAAAGGAAAGAAAAAGAAGAGAGTAGAGGAGGAGAGAAGGGAAGGAGAGAGAGCAAAGGGAAACCAAGGCACCCAGGGACCTGTTTTCCTGCCTTGTGGGAGAATCCCCTGAGAATGAGGCCAGCTCAGCAGCAGTGCAGGAAGCGGAGAAGCAGATAGTCCTGGCTCTAGCCACGCCTGGAGCCACATGACCTCCCCGACATAGATTACTAGTCATGTCAGCCTATAAAGGCTTCCGTTAGCTTCAGCTAGGTTGTTTTGAAGTTTTGTCATTTGTAAATAAGAAAGGCATGACTAATAAGGGTATATTTGGACAAAGAGAAAGATGGAGGAAGGGCCTGAGGGAGTGACATCAGGCTCTCTGCCTGCTGCTAGGTGCAGGGACAAGTAATGACTCATTGTCCCTAGACTGTTCCTATCTTCTCAGAGAGAAAAACAAACAAACAAACACCCACACATGAAACAAAGACAGTAACTCTAACAATAATAATGAAATGAAGCACTCAGTACCAGCTGCTGATTTAACTTCGATGGAGCATACGGCAGGGTACCAACAATATCCCATTCTTCCCAGATGAGAAAACGGCGGAGCCTTAGGATGTTGCGCACCTTGCTTGCTTGGTCCAAGTGGTTGGCCACATGACCTGGAAGCAGTGCTTCTTGGTTATGTGACTCAGTGGGACCCCGGTCCCAGTACGGTCTGCGTGAACAGCATTTCCTTCCCCTGGTTGGGCAGAGCCCATTTCGTGCAGCCAAACGCAGCAGCCTTGCTCACAACCCCTTATGCTAACCACTCATTCCATATTCATCAGGCCTGTCCAGAAGTATGGTAGGTGGCATGGGTGGAGAGTTCCAGGAACAGACAGAGTTTTGTGGAGGAGGTGAGATCCAAGGCCCCCAAATTGGGGGAGACTCGTGAGAGGAGGAAGGGAGTCGCTGTACATAGAAGGCAGCAGCTTGAGGACAGACAGGCCCCAGTTCCTTCCCTCTCAAGGAGCAGCTGTGAGGGTTCATTATTTCCTATCAAAGAGGCTGGGCCCTCTGTATAAGACACTGTTCCTTGCACACTGCCTCCTCTAAGTAGTGCTGGGCTGGGCTGCAGAGGTCACTGAGGCTCACAGAGATGTGATGCCATGCAGAGTGTCTCAGCCTCGGCGCAGGCAGTTACTATTTCCAGGAAGTGCCACCTGCAGGCAGCTCTTTTGTTATTTTTTTATATTTAAAATTTTTAATTACACGTAAACATGTGTCTGTGCACATGAATTTAGTGGCAGAATTGGGCATTGGATCTTATGGAGCTAAAGTTACAGGGGTCGAGAGTGGCCTGACATGGATGCTGGGAGCTGAACTCATGTTCTCTGCAAGGATAACAAGTGCTCCTAACTGCCGAGCATCTCTCCAGCCCATTTTTATTTTCTTTTAAGGCAGAGTGTCATAGATCCCAGTTTGGTCTCAAACTCACTCTTGGGATGACCATGTGCTGGAATGACAGACGTGCACCACCATGGCTGTGCTGGTGATGGAGCTCAGGGCTTGTGCAGGATAGGTAAGCACTTGACCTGAGCTACATCATCTCCAGCCTTACTCTAGACACACTCGACCTGAGCTCCATCTCCAGGCTTACAAATCCGGCCTCCTTTGTGGGATCTGGAGGGAACTGGGATCCCTAGGAAGAGGAGGAATACGTTCCAGCCACTGACCAATTTTTACTTGAGGCCACCCCAACACTTTGTGACTAATTGGGCAAAAGTCTATTGCATCTTACTTGGCCCTAGAAGGGGTGCATCTGCCACTCAAGAGTATTTCCCAGAGTTCCAGCTGCCTCTGTGAGCACAGAGGGGTAAGCTTGTACACCAGCAGGTCCCCAGACTTCCAGCTCCTGAAAGAACCATTGAAGATGCCATGGATGAATGTCAGAGAACTTTGGTCAGCAGGTGAAGTCCCCTCCTGGCCTAGGGCTCCAGGCTCACGTACTCTGTCTGGGTACCACTGACTCCATCTACCTGCTCCGCTTCCTCAAGCACACTTTTGCTCCCTTACTCCACAGCTGTTTATGGAGGTGCAAGTGACTAAGGCTGCCATGACAGGGAGATGACGGACAGGCAGTGGTAATGCAGGCGATAAGAGCAGGCACAGAAGAGTGTGAGCAAGCTGCCAGGGACCTTGGGGCAGAGACTGACTCAACAACAGCTCAGAGGGCCAAGAGGGGCTTCAGGGAGGCTCAGACAGGAAGTTGCTCAGCAGAAGTCCGCATCCCAGACAGACAACAAGATACAGAGGTGTGAGCAGCTGGCCTGCTGAGAGAGGTGAGAACTCCAGCTCCGCCGGAGCCCTGGGTGTGTGCGGGGGAAGGGGAAGGGTGGATGAAATTGCAAAGCAGGCTGGCAGCAGGCTGGGAGAGGCTGAGAGCCAGTGCAGGCTTTATTCTCCAGGCGAATGTTTTCAAAGTAGTCCCTCGGGACTGCAAAGATGGCTCAGTGGTTAAGAGCACTGAGCAGAGGACCCAGGTTCTTTTCTTAGTACAACCAACTGCAGCTGCAGTTCCAGGGGGACTCGATGCCCTCTTATGGCCTCTGTGGGCACTTGCATACAGGTGGTATGCAGACATACATACAAGCCAAATAATCATACACATAAAATAAAAATAAAAAATAATAATGGGCCAGGTGGTGGGCGCACACCTTTAATCCCAGCACTTGGGAGGCAGAGCCAGGCAGATCTCTGTGAGTTCGAGGCCAGCCTGGGCTACAGAGTAAGATCCAGGAAAGGGGCAAAGCTACACAGAGAAACTCTGTCTCGAAAAACCAAAATAATAATAATAATAATAATAATAATAATAATAATAATAATAAAGTGTGATCCCTGGATGTGTGTGCCTCAGCATGACCTGGGAATCTGAGAAAAAGGAAAAACTCTCAGGCCCAGACCCACAGACCTACAGAACCGGAAACTCTGAGGCTGGGGCCCAATTATCTCAGTTTTTATTTTGTTTAGTTTTGAGATAGTGACTCTATCTCTGTTTTCAAATGTCCTCCAAGGCAGGTTAGGCGGTGGAAGTCTGTAGTCCCAGCTGCTAAGAAGGCTGAAACTTGAGAATCACTTGAACTCAGGAGTTTGGAGCAGCCTGAACAAAATAGGATAGCCTTACCTATAAATCAGACAGACAGACAGACTGGAAGTGATAGTTCACATATGTAAACCTAGTTCCTGGGAGGCTAAGGCAGGAGGAATGCCACGAGGTCGGGACCAGCCTGGGCTACACAGTGAGTTCCATGTCAGTTTGAGCTACAGTGTGAAATCCTATCTCAAAAACTGGTAAAGGGCCTGCCACACAGGCCCAGGAATCTGAGTTCAGATTCCTCAAAACCCGTATAAAAAGTGTCTTGCTGCTGCAACCCCAGCCTTGGAGAGGGGTGCAGAGGCCTCTTGAAGTTGGCCGGCCAGCCTCGCTGTGTCAATGGGCTTCAGGATCAGTGAGAGATCCTAGTTGAACAAGTAAATAAGTCAAGGGCGGAGCTGGACATGTGGCTCAGGAGTGAAGAGCACTTGTTGTTCAATGATGAGAGGACAATTCAGAATTCAGCACTTAGGTCAGGGGACCACAAGGGCTATAACTCCAGCTCCCAGGCATCCCCTGACTTCTGGTTCCTGTGGGCGCCTGCATATACTCACAGGGACACATATGTACAGACATGCACACAAAACAAAATAAGATGGTGGAGGAATTCTGATTTTTAATTTAAAAAGTTTTTGTTGTTGTTCTTTGATTTTTCAAGATAGGGTTTCTCGGTATAGCCCTGGCTGTCCTGGAACTTGCCTCAAACGCACAGAGATCCACCTGCCTCTACACCCACCACCATCACCCACTCACCCTCTTCCCCACTCCCATCCATCCTCCCTTCCCCCAGTGCTGAGATTAAAGGTTTGCTCTGCAGCCACCACCACCCAGCGCCCAGAGGCAGAGGGATTCTAGTGCAGGATAGCCCGAGGCCGTCTTCTGGGCTGCCTGGCAGTCATTGTGGCCAAGCAGGTTCTGCTGGGCTGGAAAGTGGTGATCACACACTGTGCCCGTATCGACATTTCTAGCAATTTCTACAGAGATAAGTTAAAGAGCCTGGCCTTCCTCCGAAGTCAGAGGGACACCAACCATGCCTGAAGCCCCTGGCATGTCCCGTGCCTGAGCTGCAGAAGGGTCACTGTGTGTGGCATGCCTCCCCACAAGACCAAGCCGGGCCAGCCCTTCTAGGTGTTCGATGGGATCCCTCCACCCTAGGACAAGAAAAAGTGGATCATGCCTTTCCAGCCTCGAAACTGTGTGGCTGACGCCTACCAGAAAGTTTTTTTACCTGGAGCATGTGGTTCATGAGGTTGGCTGGAGTACCAGGCAGTGACAGCCACCCTGGAGAAAGCCAGGATCCATTACTGGAAGAAGAAGCTCGCAAGGCCATGGAAACAGGAAGAAAAGAATGTGGGAGCCAGGCGGTGGTGGCGCACGCCTTTAATCCCAGCACTTGGGAGGCAGAGCCAGGCGGATCTCTGTGAGTTCGAGGCCAGCCTGGGCTACCAAGTGAGTTTCCCTGTCTCGAAAAAACCAAAAAAAAAAAAAGAATGTGGGAAGAAAATCAGTCAGTTCACAGAGGTCCTAAGGTCCCAGCAGACTGTGCCTTAAAAAAAAAAAAAGCAGGTAAACTGGTCATGGGTCATGGTGGCACACACCTTTAATCACAGCACTCAGGAGGCAGAGACAGGCAGATCTCCATAAATTCAAGGCCAGTCTGGTCTACTAGTGAGTTCCTGGACAGCTAGGGCTACATAGTAAGACCCTGTCTCGGAAAAAAAAAAAAAAAAAAAGGAGGTGAGTCATCAGGGAAAGACCCACATTGACCTCAGCTCTCCTCTCACATACACATGGCACATGTGTGCTCAGGCACATGTTCACACATCCCACACAAACACTGTGGGAGCCCGTTCTCGGGTTCCTCGTGGCTTTACCCAGCAGGTCCGCATAGAGGATGATCAGGACCACAGGCCTGAGTGCAGGTGTCTGAGATGGTCTGCACTTGGCTGTGCTGGGGGAGGAGGTCTTTTGCTCCACCCCTGGCATCTCTATAAAAACCCTGGGCCAGAGACAGTCCGGGCTGGTTGGAATAGGTTCCAGGCCCTCTCGAGGCTATCCTTTATTTTCTATCTGTTTATCTCCACGATATTCTCCGCAATAAATCCTTCTATCTAGTATTTCCTGCTGATTGCACTCAAGAAAACTCTGGGGAACTGTGGGGGTGGTGGGTAAACGCCCCACAAAACACAAATAAATGCATATAAGCAAAGAAAACCAGATGTGATGGTGCATTGTCTATAATCCCAGAACTCAGGGATCTGAGACGAAAGATGAGGAGTTCAAAGTTATCTTTGGATACATGGCAAGTTTGAAGCCAGCCTAGGCTATATGAAGCCCTGCCTCAAAAAAAAAAAAAAAAAAAAAAAAAAAAAAAAAAAAAAAAAAAAAAAAAAAAAAAAAGCAAATTAATAATAAATAAATACCCCTGGGGGATTCCTGGTGCACAGTAACGTTTGAGGGGTATTTTCTGCTTGTAGTAGGGACCTGGGGGATATTTGGGAGCAGGGCAGTGCCATGTTAGCATTCTGACATAGCAGAGCAGGGGCTGGATTGATTACAGAAGGTGAGTGAAGTCAGGCTGATGGGAACACAAACTACAAAACAGAAGTTGATGGACTGGGATGTAGGTTGGTGATAGAACGTTTACTCTGCGTTCTATTCTCAGCACTCCACCCCACCCTCCAAAAAGGAAAAACACAAACAAAAAACAAGAGTAATAGATACCTCCAAATATGTCATCTAATCTCCCCCGTCCCTCTCCTCACTCCCCTCCACATGCACAGGTGCCATGATACTCTGGACTGAAGACTGCAGCTTCTCTTGAAGTTAGGTGTGATCATGGACTAAGCTTCAGCCAGTGAGCTATGGGTTGAGAGATCTGTATAATGAAGCCATGAGTTCTAAGGTCTATGCTCTCTACGTTCCTCTTCTCCCTGGGATGATGAAACACAGTAAAGATAATACCATAGCAACAGAGGAACCACAAGACAAGAGGCAGACAGGGTCTTTCTTACCTTGTAGTCATCATCCCAGCCTGGGGATGCTTTCAGCCAGATGTTACACACTCCCTTTAACTCACAATTACTCTGTTAAAGAAACCAAACCTGAACAAGGGAAGGGCTGTGCCAAACAATCTGTAGGAGCCCGTCCTTCCTCCCTCCTCCCTCTCCTTCCTCCCTCCTCCCTTCCACCCTTCACTCTCTCCCTCCCTTCCATCCTTCCCTCCTCCCTCCCTCCCTTCCTCCTCCCTTCCATCCTTCCCTCCTCCCTCCCTCCCTCCCCCCTTCCATCCTCCCCTCCTCCCTCCCTTGCATCTCCTCAGAAGGAGTTACGATAACATATAAAGAAAGATAAGGAGCCGGGCGGTGGTGGCGCACGCCTTTAATCCCAGCACTCGGGAGGCAGAGCCAGGCGGATCTCTGTGAGTTCGAGGCCAGCCTGGTCTCCAAAGCAAGTTCCAGGAAAGGCGCAAAGCTACACAGAGAAACCCTGTCTTGAAAAAAACAAAAACAAAAAAAAAACAAAAAAAAAAAAAAAGAAAGAAAGATAAGGGTGAGCCCACTAGGTTTAATGGGGCTGCTCTCATTAGACAGGAAATTTTGCTCTGATCATCTTAGAGGCCAACACAAGGATGAAAATGAAATTGGCTCAGAATGTTTGACGGTAGAGGAAAAGTTAGCTTCCAGTTGGCTACAAAAACTTGGATCATTTCTTGTATAGAAACCGAATGAAGGGCTGGAGAGATGGCTCAGAGGTTAAGAGCACTGGCTGCTCTTCCAAAGGTCCTGAGTTCAATTCCCAGCAACCACATGGTGGCTCGCAACCATCTGTAATGAAATCTGGTGCCCTCTTCTGACCTGTGGGGATACGTACAGAACAACGTATACATAATAAATAAATAAATCTTAAAAAAAGAAAAAAGAAAAGAAAGAAAGAAACCGAATGAAGCTTTGAAACGCTTTCTGCACCTCTGACATAAAATGGAACCAGGGGAGATTCCATTTTAATTTCCATAAAATTTCAGGGGAGATTATCTCCCTACCCTGCCCCTGCTTCCTCTCTCTCTTAGACAACATACCTTCAAATTCAATTCAGGCTGAGGATGGCCCTGAGTTTATCCTGCTGACTCTCCCTACTGAATGCTGGGGTTGCATACTGCAGTATCATCACATCCAGTTTCTTGGACTGGGAATTGAACCCAAGGCTGTACAGGCAACACTGTACAAACTGAGCCACATCCACAGCCTCCTCCCCCCACCTCACCTTTCTTAAAGATTCTTGATATCTAGCTCTGGAAAAGCAGAGGCAGGCATATCTCTGTGAGTGAAGCCAGCCTAGTCTACACAGAGAGTTTCAGGTCAGTCACAGGTACCAAGTGAGACCCTGTCTCACAAAAAAAAGATTCATTTATGTATGTGTATGTGCACCCTGTGTGAGTTTATATGTACCGCCTGCGTGCAGGTGCCTGAGATGACCAGAAGAGAGTATCTGCCCCCCCTGCCCCCCAAATAAAGTTACAGCAGTTTTAAGGCCCCCTACGTGAGTGCTGGGAACCCAGCAACAGAAGTTCTTCTCACTGAGTCATCTCCCCAGCCGCCACCCTCAAACATAACTCCGGGAAGGTGCTTCATGAAGGACCACTGGGAGTGCCATACTTTGCGCAAACAAGTTCATTTGCCCCGTCACTAACCTATATAGGGGGCAGTGAAATAGTTCCGTGGGTAAAGGAGCTTGCCACCAAATTTGACCCATATGGTGGCAGAAGAGAACTGACTCTCCCAGCTGACCTCCCCACAAATGTATTATAGTGGAATTTGTGCACACTTGTGCGTGCACACACACACACACAGATAAGTACATTTACATTAAAGCTTTTATTTTGCTGCTTCAACTTCACCATATTCCAGCTACCCTGCTGCAAGTGGCCAGCGTTATTAAAGGATCCAACAACCTAAAACCTGCAAAATATCATCATAGGGAAGAAATAATAAAGTGCTTGCAGTTGGTCCTGGAAAAACAACTGACACAGAATTCCCTTCAGAAATAAGGTGGTGGCCTACGCCTTTAATCCCAGCACTCAGGAGGCAGAGCCAGGTGGATCTCTGTGAGTTCGGGGCCAGCCTGGTCTACATAACCAGATCCAGGACAGGCACCAAAACAACACAGAGAAACCCTGTATTGAAAAAACCAAAAAGAAAGGAAGGAAGGAAGGAAGGAAGGAAGGAAGGAAGGAAGGAAGGAAGGAAGGAAGGAAGGAAGGCTTATTGAGAGAAAGAGCCTTGAGGTGGTTTGAATAAGAATGACCCCCATAGGCTCATATATTTGAATGCTTAGTCATCAGAGAGCAGCATTATTTGAGAATAAATAGAGGAATTAGGAGGTGTGGCCCTTTTGGAGGAAGTGTGTCAATGGGGCTAGGCTTTGAGGTTTCACGAGCCCATGCCAAGGCCAGCATCTCTCTTTGCCTATGGATCAGGGTGAAGCTCTCAGTTACTGCATCAGCACCCTCCTGCAGGCCACCATGTCCCCACCATGAAGATAATGGACCTCTGAAAAGCTAAGAAAGCCCCCAATTAAATGCTTTGCTTTATCGGGATCGCCTTGGTCATAGTGTCCCTTCTCAGCAATAGAACAGTGACTAAGACAAGCCTCAGGGCTATGATTAGGCCCCAAGATGGGAAAGAGAGAACACCAGAAAGAAAGTGGTAAAATATATCCAAAGCTGCTTATCTGAGTCTCAAAAAGGAAGAAGAGGTTCCCCTGCCATGATGGGCCACCACCCAGTGCTCATGCTATAATCCAGACATGTTTGGAACCTAAATCTATGATTAAGATGCTTGGACCTGATGGGAGGCATCATGATGACCAATGATGGCAATGCCATTCTTCAAGAGATTCAATTCTAGCATCCAGGAGTCAGGCCCATGATTGAAATTAGCAGGACCCAGGATGAAGGGGTTGGAGATGGGACCACATCAGTAATTATTCTTGCTGGAGAAATGCTGTCTGTAGCTGAGCACTTTCCAGAGTACTCAGATGCACTCAGCAATGGTGATCAGTGCTTACTTACCACATGGCACTGGATGATGTGATCGGTACTCTGAAGAAAATCAGTACCCCTGTTGATGTCAATAAATTGTGATATGATATGATGCTGAACGTCATCAATAGCTCTACTACGACAAAAGTCATCAGTCAGTGGTCCTCTTTGGTGTGCAATATTGCCCTCGATGCTGTCAAGACTGTACAGTTTGAAGACAATGGCCAAAAGGAAATTGATGTCAAGAAGTATGCAAGGGTTGGAAAGATCCCTGGTAGCATCATTGAAGACTCGTGTGTCTTACGTTGAGTCATGATTAACAAGGATGTGACCCATCCACGAATGCACCACTCTATCAGGAACCCTAAGATTGTGCTGCTGGATTCTTCTCTGGAGTATGAGGAAGGAGAAAGCCAGATGGACCTTGAGATTACACAGGAGGAGGACTTCACCCAAATCCTGCAAATGGAAGAAGAGTACATCCAGCAACTGTGTGAGGATATTATCCTGCTGAAGCCTGATGTGGGCATCACAGAAAAGGGCATCTCAGATTTAGCTCAGTACTACCTCATGTGGGCCAATGTCATAGCCATTCATAGGGTCCAGAAGACAGACAATAATCACATTGCTAGAGCCTGTGGGGCATGGACAGTCAGCCGACCAGAGGAACTAAGAGAAGATGTTGGGACAGGGGCAGGCCTATTGGAAATCAAGAAGATTGGAGATAAGCACTTCACATTCATCACTGAGTGCAAAGACCCAAAGGCATGCACGATTCTTCTTAGAGGAACCATCCAGGAGATGCTCTTGGAAGTAGAACCCAACCTACAGAATGCCACACAAGTGTGCCGCAACATTCTCCTGGACCCTCAGCTGGTGCCTGGTGGCAGAGATGGCTGTGGCCCATGCCTTGACAGAAAAATCTAAGGCCATGACTGGTGTGGAACAATGGCCATATAGAGCTGTGGCCCAGGCTTTAGAGGTCATTCTTGTACCTTGAACCAGAACCAGGGGGCCAGCACCATTGGTCTACCTACCTCCTTTTGGGCCAAGCAAGCGCAGGAGAGTTGTGAGACCTGGGGTGTGAACGGTGAGACGGGTACCTCAGTGGACATGAGAGAGCTGGGTAGATGGGAGCCGTTGGCTCTGAAGCTACAAACGTACAAAAGAGCAGTGGAGACTCCACTTCTGCTTCTGTGGATTGATGACACTATCTCTGGCCACAAGAAGAAGTGTGATGACCACAGCCTCAAAGCAGTACTCCAGATGCTGACTAGGAGGGGGCCGTGAGCAGGTGACCGCACAGACCCAGCCCTCTCCCCTTCCCTGAGCCAGAGGTCCAGGAACACTGTAGATAGACAGCTTTGTTTGCAAAGGATCGGGTTGTGGGGCAGCCCCCAGTCTGTCCCATCTCAGTTTACAAAAAGTCCTGACATGCATCTCCTCTCCACTGTAAGCTTTCCATTTAGTTTGCTTCCAATGATGAAATCTAAGTCATAAAAAAAAAAAAAAAAAAAAAAAAAAAAAAAGCCGGGCGGTGGTAGCGCACGCCTTTAATCCCAGCACTCGGGAGGCAGAGGCAGGTGGATCTCTGTGAGTTCGAGGCCAGCTTGGTCTCCAAAGCGAGTTCCAGGAAAGGCGCAAAGCTACACAGAGAAACCCTGTCTCAAAAAAGAAAAAAAAAAAAAAAAAAAAAAAAAAAAAAAAAAAAAAAAAAAAAAAAAGGAAGAAGCTTCCTTCCAAATATGTAGAGGGGCTGGAGAGATAGCTCCCCAGTTAGGAATGCTTGCTGTTCTCATAGAGGACCCAGGTTTGGTTCCTAGTACTTACATCAGGAGGCTCACAACTACCTGTAACTCCAGTTCCAGGGGAGCCAACACCCTCTTCTGACATCTGTGGTCTCCTGTTAACATGTGGGAATACATACACTCATGCACACATGCATACACATAAATAAATAAATTTAAGCCTGGAGAAGAGCATCAGGGAGAGTGAGAACAAAGTGGGGGAGCCACCCTGAGACAACAGCAAGTAAAGGCTCTCCTTTGTCTACGATGAGGAACCTGGGGTTCAGAAAGGGGAAGGGCCACATCAGATAGTAGCACCAAGTCAGTTTTGTAAGCAGGGTTCAACCTGTAAAGGCACATTGCGTACATCTGTCTCTGGGTCCTCTTGCATGAGTACATAATGAAATCAGGCATGAGGCTGGAGGGTCAGAAGGAAGGCACAGAGGAGGCCTGTGCTGGCCAGGGCCTGCTGAGGTCTGCTGAGACTGGAAACTCGGAAGGGACCTTTGGTTCCCTCGGACAGGCTGTTCCTGACACATGGAGAGTGGGCACCAGAAAGGTAGTGGGGGACCCCCAAATGCAGAGCATGACTAAAACATTGGATTCCAGAAAAGGCAAAATAATTGGAAACTTGGCTCTCTTAGAAAAGTTGCTATCTAGGAAAGAAAATTTCTCCCTTCTACCTCATTCTTTTCTGAGGGTTAGGCATTTTGAGACAGAGTCTCACTATGTTGTCTTGGCCACCAGGAACGTACTATGTAGCTGAGGCTGACTTTGAACTTGTGGTAGACCTCCTGCCTCTATCTCCAAGTGTTGAGATTATAGGCATGAGCTACTATGTCCAGCTATTTATAATTTTTTCACTTTTTTTTTTGGTTTTTTGAGACAGGGTTTCTTTGTGTAGTTTTGGTGCCTGTTCTAGATCTCGCTCTGTAGACCAGTCTGGTCTCAAACTCACAGAGCTCTGCCTGGCTCTGCCTCCCGAGTGCTGGGATTAAAGGTGTGCACCACCACTGCCCAGCCTATTTATAAATTTTTTTAAACACAAATCTAAATAACTTCAATTTAAGTGTGGTATCTCACACCTGTAACCCAGCATCCAGGAGGCTGGGCAGGATCAAGCTAAAGCCACCCTGGGCTCAATAGTGAGTTCTAGAAATTCCAGAATAGACTGGGCTACAGAGTGAAAGCCTGTTTCAAAAATCAAAAGAAAAAAGTGTGTGTGGGGGTGGGGGTGGGTGGGGGGTGTGTGGGGGGGTGGGTGGAGGGGACTCGGTTAATGGGTCCTGATATTGCTAGCAATCCACAGAGTCTGCTTAAAGGACAAAGGAATTTATTAGAGAAAGAAAACTCACTCTACAGAACAGAGGAATCATTGCAGGCTCCTGGAAGGCCGAGGCACAGTCCCACGCTGCTCTTTTCCTGGTCTGTCCTCATCATCCAAAACCACAAGGGAGCAAAGAAAGTGCCTCTATTGTGCATCCCAGGTCTTAAGCCCCGCCCTCAGTGGCCATGCCCCAGGGGCAGGTACCTCAAGGTAATAGGCAGGTGTAACAGTTACCTGCTGCCTCACTAGAGACAGTGCTTCAAGGTCATAGCTAGAACAGCTACCCACTACACTCAGTGGGTAAAAGTGCTTGTTATACAAGCCTGAAGGCATGATATAGATCTCCAGATCTCATGGAAAGTCTCCTCCACACTCAGGCTGCACACCTTCGACCACACACAGACCCCCCCACACACACCATAATTAATATAATAATAATAATAATGCCAGACGGTTGTACACACCTTTAACCACCATGAATCTCTGAGTTTGAGGCCAGCCTGGTCTACAGATCGAGTTGCAGGACAGGTTCCAAAAGCTATACAGAGAAACCTTGTCTCAAAAAACCAAACCAAAACAAAACAAAAAAAAAGCTAGTGTTACTCAACAAAAAAAGACTGGGGAATACAGACATATAAACAAAACGAAGAGAGAGGACTTTTAAAAACTATCCTTGACATCTGTGGTGTTCTTTTCTACTCTGTTGTGAATAAATTTGTGGTTTGCATGTTACTTTGAAGTTACCATACAACATACCTGCTTAACCTCAGAAGAACGTATTCCTTCTATAAATAGGCCATAGTGCTACCAATTACAAGCTGTGAACTATTCCACCCAGCAGCCATAGCTAATAATTTTGTTGTCATAAAAATGTTCCTCGGGGCTGAGGGATGGCTCACTTAGCAAAGTGCCTGCTGCAAAAGCATGAGGCAAAAGCATGAGGCCCTGAGTCTGGATCCCTAATACCTACGTAAAAGGCTGTGCTCAGCAGTTCATGGCTGCTGGAGCTTGCTGGCAAGCCTGTCTAGTCAATTGGTGAGCTCTGGGCTCAGTGAGAGAGCCTGTCTCAAAAATTAAAGTAGCGAGTGATAGAGAAAACACCCATGGTTTATCTCTGGCCTCCACAGATGCGTGCACGCATACCCGCGCACACACACACACACACACACACACACACACACACACACCCCGCACACTTGCACGCGCGCGCACACACGCACACACACACACACAATATGATATTTAAAGTTCTGCTGTGAAAGGCTATTAAGTGGCTCTTCCTTTTTGCTGTATCCTTTTCTTACTGGTGAGGCAGAAAATGTCCTAGGCTTACTCCATCTCATCTACATCCTTGATGATTTATTAGGTTGTTGGCATGAGTTTTCTGTGTTGTTTGTATAATAAAAATGTTAAACCATTGTCTTTTTTTTTTTTTTTTGAGACTAGGTTTCATTTTGTAGCACAGGCTAGTCTGCAACTTGTGGCAATTCTCCTGTTTTAGCTACCCAATGCTAGGGTTACAGGTGTGAACCACTATGTCTTGGGAAGTATATCTCTAGTCTGAAGTTTGTTTTTCACTGTTAACCATGATTTGGAGTAGGGTAAATTACACTTTCCCCCCAACAACAAAAGTGAAAAAAGTTTATTTATTTTTGATTTTTCAAGACAAAGAGTTTCCTTGTGTAGCCCTGGGCATCCTGGAACTCACTTTGTAGATCAGGCTGGCCTCAAACTCACAGAACTCCACCTGCCTCCACCTGCTGGGATTAAAGGTGTGCACCACCTCAGCCAGGTGGAGGTTTTTTATTTTTATAAATAACCTTGCCCTTCTTTTCTTTTCTCCATTGAGTTGAAGAATTGGTGGGAGAACTGAGGTTGTATCTCAGTGGTACAGCATCTGTCTAATATGTACAAGGCCTTAAACTCCAACTCCAGGAAAGGAGCAGAGGATCAGAGTGGGTTGGGGGAGCAGGAGAGAAGGAAGAAGAAAGGGAAGAAAATAATTGAATGAGAAAGAATAAAGAAAGACTAATCTATTTTCCCAGGTTTTGGGAAGAGGAAGAAAATATTATCATATCCCCTTTTTTCTGCATATATTTGACTGCTCACTGGAAGATGCAGGAGTTAAGCTTATTCTGTGTATCCAAAACACTGGAAGAATAGGTACCAAAAAAGTTACCATGGTTATCTGTGACTAACAGGAACAAGACTGAAGTGGATTCCTTGTTCCTGCCTACCCAGCCCTCCCATTTCCTTTGGGCCAGGTACTTCTCTCCTGTGTGTGGCTGGCTACCCACCACAGAATATTTGTCCAATATGGTGCCTTATTCCCCTGACAACATTCTGGAGGCCAAGGGTAGCTACTTCACTCAATTACTCAGAGAGATTCAGGGGCTCAAGAGCCCTTCACTGTTAGGTAAGAATATTATTCTGTACTGGAAATGAGGTCAACATGGGAAGAGAAATCAAGACAGGGGAGGAGAGAAGGCACTCCATGAGCTCAGCATCTCTAGTTCCAGGCTCTGATTCCCTGGTACTTGGTGGCTGTGCTTTGATCTGTACCAGCTATGGTGCATCAGGTTCAAGGCTGTGAAAGTAGCACTAAGGAGGTAGAAGCAGAAGGTCAGGAGGCTGAGGTCATCCTCAGACTGCATAGCAAATTTGAGGTCAACCTGGGCTATACAAAACTGTCTCAACAAAATAAATAGCAGGGCTGGAGGTTAAGAGCACTTGCTGCTCTTGCAGAGGACTCAGGTTCAGTTCCCAGCACCCACACAGAGGCTAATAATCAACTGCAACTACAGTTTCAAGGTATATGTTGCCCTCTTCTGGCCTCCACGGGTACTGTACACACATGGTGCACTTACATACAGGCAAAACACTCATACGCATGAAATAAAAACACATAAAATAAAATCTATAAAAATAAGTAAATACCCACATGGTGGCTCACTGCCACTTGTAATTCCTGTTCCAGATGATCAGATGCCCTCTTCTGGCTTCCAAGGGCTCCTGCATGAGTGTGGTACACATATACACTGGCAAGCTCACACACATAGACATGAATGAAAAAGTAAATGAATCTTAAAAAAAAAAAAAAGTTATACCAGTCCTCAGTGGGACACCTTATCATCAACCAGTAGTGTTGTCATAAACACAGAAGTGTGCTAACTCTACTCTCTAGCTCAATAGTATGTTGGATGGGTGTTGAGAATACGGGTTTAGGTCTGAGTCAGGAGTGGGTTAGGAATCTGAAATACCGAGCTGTAAGGGAAGAAAATACCCCTCCCTTAGTCCCTGACCCTGGTCAGATCAGGTCTTTTCTTCAAGGGCTGGTTTGTACTGAATCTTGTTCTCATTGTTTTGTGTGTGTATTTGTGTATGTGAGTGTGCAAGTCCATGAAATGCCAGAGGAGGATGGCAAGTGTCCTGATCCATCACTCCCTGCCTCATCCCCTTGACACAGCTGCCCCCTGAACCTGGAGCTAGGCTGGTAGTATGCTCTAGCATGTTTCCCCAGTTCTGGGATTACAGGAGCACACAACCACCTCTAGCCTTTTACATAGGTTCTGGGGATTTGAACTCGGGTCGTGTGTCTGAGCAGCTTACCCACTGAGCCATCTCCACATCCTCTTGTTTTGTCCCTTCCTTCCTTCCTTCCTTCCTTCCTTCCTTCCTTCCTTCCTTCCTTCCTTCCTTCCTTCCTTCCTCCCTCCCTCCCTCCCTTCCTTCCTGCCTGCCTTGTAGGAGAATCTCGACAGCTTGCTTAAAACATATGACAACACACACCTCTCTCTGCCTCTGAAGTGCTAAGATTGTGTGAGCCACCATACCCAGCTTGTTTCGAACTACAGTGCCCTATGGACTGCACACCCATTACTCAGAGCTTTGGAGAACCCGAGTCAGTCGTCAATAATCCCATGTCTCAGAGAAGAAACCGAGGCTCCAAAAGGTAGAGCGTGGTAAGGGTGGTCAGACTCCAAAACCCTTCTAGCAATCTTCCCAGGCTTGACTACTCCAGGACAGAGGACAACGCCAAACTGGGAGAAAGAAAGGTTGAATCCAGGAGTGAGGGCTGTGCTAGGTAGGTCAGGTTGGGAGCCAGCGCCTCCTTTGCCTGGCTCCAGGGCAGACCCACCTCTAGTACCTGCCAGCTGCTTCCCCCTTCTAGCCTGGCCTCAATTTATTTCCAAAGAGCCTGGCTTAAACCAAGCCAGGTCAGGTCCCTTGGCCTGGAGCCTGCAGCCCCAGGAGCAGATCTGCTCCACCCTCCCCATCCTGGCTCCCAGCCACGGGTCTGTCACATGGCACTGTGGTCCTCTTTGGCCTGCTTCCCTAAGGATCCAGATTTAACTCCACCTCCCCCTTCCCACCTCTCTTCCCTAGTCCCTTTGAGCAGTACCCGCAAGTGTGCGGCATCAGAGCCTTAGCTCTGTTCCCACTGACTCGGAGCTTCAGTTTACCTGCCTATCAAATGGGATATTGCGGCTCTTCATTTTACCAGCCCCTTACTAGTCTTCTGAACTTTCCAAGGGCCCAGCTCCCTTTTACCACTACAGGGTGGGGACAGAGGGGACAGAAGCCTAAGAACCCTAAGGGAGGTCCCAGAACTGTTCTGAAAGCAACTCCAGGCTCAAACTGGCCAGCCCCTGGCATCTCATAAATGTCGGTTCGAATACCATCTGCCACTGACCAACTGCTGATTTCAAGACATCTCTGGCCCTCACTTGTCTCCGCTGACAAGCGTCCTGCTGAAGACAAAGGGCAAGGAAGCATTTTGCAAAGGCTGTCGTAGAACCACTGGGGCCCTTCTCCAGTCCGAGAGCGCGCGTCCCCTCGACTCCCAGTCCTCTGCCTCAGGCTCCTCCTCCATTGACATCAGAGCCGCAGGCGGGCGGAGAGAGCCGAGCGCTAGCCAAGCGCCAGCGACTGAGCAGGCCGGCTGACCAGGCACAGACGCGGCGGGAGCTCCGCACCAGCCACCCCGGCCCTCGCAGCCAGCCCCGACGCGGGGCAGCCGCAGGTACAGCTGGGGTCTGCCCTGCTCTGTGCCGCTGGGAGCCCCAGCCACAGGGTACTGACGCCCGAGGGTGGGAGGGGCCCCTGGATCCTGGACTGAATAGGGTTGGGCCTTTCTCTCCCACCTCCGCCCCAGGCCCATCAGGTGCTAGGTGACCTCCAGGGACACTGCCTGGGTGTCAGAACAGGGTGGGGAGGGGGGCTGTGTGCGCCTATGTCCGAGCGCTAGGCCGGACTGGAAGGGCGTAGGCATTTGGAAGTGGAGATGGGGGAGGGTATGTGAGGGGTTCCCTGAAGCAGGCATGTGCTTCAGTTGTGTAAGGGTGTCTGGGAATTCATTTTTTGTTGCATATGGTGTTCAAGGATACACACACACACACATACACACTGATGTCTGGCTTGCAGAGTAGGTAGTTAAGTCAGAAGTGGGGGAGGTTTGGTTCTGATCTAAAGGTGTTTAGAGTTAGGTAGAGAGTTAAGGCTTGGTTTGCTGTGTAGGGCACTGGGCAGAGGGGCTGGAGGGTGCAGATAGGATTGAAGTTGCCAAGTCTGGTATGTGGGAATGGATGCCACCTTGTTCATGTGTACATGGAATCAGTATTGGAGTGTAAGGGGTCTGGGTGAGGGATGTTTGGACGAACAGGTATGTGAGAGCATGAGGGGGCCTGGGGACCGTATATATGAACACGTATGTTGATGCCTGGGTGTATGCATCTAATCGGGCGCCATGGTGTGTAGTGTGCTGGGTCTAGAAGGCAGGTGTTTGGGCTCAAGATTCATGTCAGTCCTGATGTGCAGTGTCTGCTGCAGCGTGTGGAACTGGGAGTCATTAGTGTTGGCCTCAGATGAGTTCCACTTTTCTTCTTGAATTCAGCATTGGCTCCTTTCCTAGAAGCCTTTGGTCCTGGGGTGGCTGGCTGGCCAATGCTCCGGGAACGAGGTCCCATTCAAGGAGTGGACAGTTCTGGCCAGGGTGCCTTCCCTTCGTCTTTCCCAGAGGAAACAGAAGGAGGGCATCTTCCCAGAACTATGGGGGGATGGGGGGCTCTATTTGGCCACACTCTCTGTGATTCTGGGATGTCGAGAGTTTGTTTTCTGAATAATCCCCAGTCTAGTTTTCTACTGGACCAACAGAAGACAGCCTTTGCCCTCAGCAAGCTTAGCTGGGACCATGGCTGGGTGTCTCTTGGGCAACTCTGGTCTCACCCTATCCATCTCCAACCTCAGTTTCTTAGTTTCCACTGATACATGAGGAGAGAACCCACCCTCTCTTGTAGGATGAGACAGAGAAGTCTAGGGAAAGGTCCAAGATACATAAGGTCAACCCAGGAGGGGATGGGTGGGACCAGTATTCAGGCTGCTGGGACACAGACAGGAGTCAGGAGGGCTAGGCCTGGGGAGTTCCAGCTGTGGCTGATGTTGCCTTGGTAACAGTGAGAAAGAGCTATTTAAAAACGTGGCTGAGATATTGCTGGAAGCCCAGGCTGCCGGAAACCTGATTTCCAAGAGGCTAGGGTGGCAAGGAGGAGGGAGAGGAGACGCCCCAGCCCTTCCCAGGATGAGACTGGGGCATCACTGCTCTGGGCAGAGGGTTCCTCCAGGGTGCTGCTTCTAGCTGCTCTGCGGTCTTATCTGCTATCTCCCTCGAGGGGAGGGTTTCCTTGGGTGTTAGGATGCAGAGAAAGACTGGGGCAAAATGGAGAATGAAGAAGTGAAGGAATGCACGAACACCGAGAAGTTTGCTGCCAGCGGGAATGAATGATTGTTTCTCTAGGCATAAGAATTCTGGAACAAATGTTGAATGAACCAATGACTAGTGAAGGCTGAACGACTGCATCAATGGGCAGATCAAGGGATGAATGAACTCGTGCTGGCTGAATAGGAACGGGACATGCCATAGATTCTCAGGGAGGTTAGCCCTCTGAATCTCTCCCTCCGTTTCCCTTCCAGGAGCCCTGGCTGTGGCTGGAGGGCAGTGGGCCATGCCAGGGGCAGTGGAAGGCCCCAGGTGGAAGCAGGCAGAAGACATTAGGGATATCTATGACTTCCGAGATGTTCTGGGCACGTGAGTCTCAGGCTGGGGGTGGAGTGGGAGAGCCATGTCTGAGCTGGGGACAGAATTAGGAAGGGCTTCACTCTTTTTTTTGGGGGGTGGGGGTTTCGAGACAGGGTTTCTCTGTGTAGTTTTGTGCCTTTCCTGGAACTTGGAACTCACAGAGATCCGCCTGGCTCTGCCTCCTGAGTGCTGGGATTAAAGGCCTGCGCCACCACCGCCCGGCAGGGCTTCACTCTTGGGCCGGGTGGCTGGAGAGGCTGAGTCTGGGGCGGTGCTTCCTCTGGTCAGTTGACCAGTACTTCCCTTTTCCTACAGACCAGGGCTGTAGTCAGTAGGAAATGGTGTAGACTGGTCCAGCTTTTTGTTTTTGGCTAACAGTGGTTAAGATGGGGCCTCTCTTGTACAGCCAAGATTCCTTATGACGAGAAGAGTACAGGAGATTGAAGGGGCCGTTTATCTACCTTGCTGCCAAGAGCAGCTCTTCTGACTTAGGTTTGGAAACTGAGGCTGGGCATGGCTGTTCTTGAGAGTCGAAATCCAAATTTAACTCAAACCAGGTTTCTTTCCTTTACAAGTTGGTCCTAGAGAGACAGAGAGACAGACAGACACAAAATGACAGGTAGATGTATATTTTGATCTCACTGAGGTTGTAGAAGCCAAGTAGTCTCTTCTGGCTGGACAACACTCCCTGAAGGAGACATGAGCTCTGGGGGCTGACGGATAAGATGGACAGGCTTGTGCTTGTCAGAAAGCAGGAAGGTAATTCAAGGCAGGGGGAAGAGTGCATGCAAAGGCTCAGAGGCCAGGCTGCCTTAGGAGGAGGCAGAGTCTGCTGGAGCTCATAGGGCTGGGAGGAGTTGAGGCAGCCAGAGATGGAAAGGGGCAGAGAATGCAAAATCTTGAGAACAGGCTGAGGTAAGAGGTCATGTCTCAGGACAGAGGAAGGCATTCAAGATTGGCCACAGGTGCTGGAGAGATGGCTGGGCAGTTAAGAACACTAGCTGCTCTTGCAGACGACTAGGTTCAGTTCTCAGAGCTGATGGTGGTCCACACGCATCTGGAACTCCAGATCCAGGGGCTCTGATGCCTTCTTCTGACCCTTGTGGAGCACCAGGTATGCAGACATACATGTAGGCAAAACCCTCATACACAAAGTAAATAAATCTGGAAAAAAAAAAAAAAGACTAGCCATAGTGTGGGGCAAATTGGAGAGCCAAGAGTGGAGACCAATGTTGTGATCAGTCACTAGTTGTCCTCAATGACTGGAATGCTACCATGAGGGACGAGTTTGACTTAGGACTTCTTATTCTCCCAGGGAAAGCAAACAGATATAGAAATAATACCCTAGCAAATCCTCCTTGATCAGTGAGTGCCAGTATGTGGATGGATGTATCTGTTGCTATGAGTCTGGGATAAACCACTGCCTCTTAAACTCACTGAACATAAGATCACCCATAGACCTAGTTAAAATGCAGCATTTGATTTAGGAAGTCTGGGGTGGGTAAGACCTGAGACTCTGCATTTCAAAACATTCTCAGGTAATGGTCTGATTCTGAGGTTCTAAAGGGCATCAAATTACCCACAATTCAAACTGACTTAACAGAGAAAGAATCAACCAATCACACACACAATTAAAAATCACAGGGGTAGAGTTCAGGCCCAGTTGGCTCACATGTTATCAGAAAATTGTCTATTTCCCCAGCCTGGCTTCCTCTGGTTGGTTTCAGTGTGAAGCAGGGTCTCCCCAAGCACTGACAAAGATACCTGTCATCTACTCCAGGTTTACATCCCACCAGCTTACTAGGAGAGTACCTCATTCACAGTGCCAGGAAACTGGCATGTATGTGACCAGTCATTGAGCAGGGACAGACCATCCAACTGACCAGGTCTGGAGACATGGGGTAGCTGAGTGCTGAATGACATAGGCAGTTATGTGGGCTACAGGGGATGGAGGAGAGAGCAAGGGAAGCGGGATTCTAGCTCCTCACCTTGCAAACCTCTATCTCACAGGGGTGCCTTCTCAGAGGTCATCCTGGCAGAGGACAAGAGGACTCAGAAGCTGGTGGCCATCAAATGCATTGCCAAGAAGGCCCTGGAGGGCAAAGAGGGCAGCATGGAGAACGAGATCGCCGTCTTGCACAAGTGGGTGGGCCCTGCATTGACCACCCCCTTTGTTCCTGTTTTAGAAATCCTTTGACTTCTGCTCCTCACAGGGACCTCTGGCAGAGAGTGACTGGCACAGAGCTAACCTCCCAGATGAGACTGAGATGCTAGGGCTTGTTTTTATTGGGTGAATCTGTTCACGGGGCCACAAGATCAACCACCCACATAGCTTTCTACCCACCTAAGCATCTCCCATAAAGTAAAGCAGACTATTTGCTGACCTCCTGACTAAATTAGCAACCAACTGGTATGTTCATGCTGACAGGAAACCTGCTCATGCTGCAAAGCTTATAGCAAGCATTTGCTACCAGTGCCTCCCATTTCCTATCTGGACAGAGGAGATGGTCATTTCATTTCCCTTATTGGGGTGGGTGGGATAGTGAGGTCAGCAAGGGCAAGAGAATTGCCCAAGGTCACACAGCAAATCTGTGGGAAAGCCAGGTCTCCCCCCCCCCCGCCCCCCCCCCCGCGCGCCAAGATCAATCGCCATTGGTTCATTTGTGGGGTAGTGACTGTATGCAGGTGCTGTGCCAGGCACCCTGCTTGCCTCATGTCATGTGATCTTCACGTGACGTTTTGAAGGCCTGTTACTTGTCTTTTATAGAAGAAGACACTCAGGCTCAAAGAGGTGACATTCCATTCAACAACTATTACAAGCAACTGCTCTGTACCTGGTGCCAGAATAGAGCTGAATCAGACCTTCTCTATACTTGAGGAAGTGACCTCTGGGTAGGGGAGGCTGGCAAGGTAGTAGACACGGGAAACTTAGTCACATTCCCATCAGAGTTGCAAAGTGAAAATACTAGCTCCCAAGCAGCATGTGGCAGATGCAGGATCTGGGTGTGGGTCTGTCTGGGCAGAATCAGGACCTAGACCCGGATGTGTCTAAGCAGAGGCAGCATCTGGGCCCAGATCTGTTTGACACCAGAGCCCAGCACTGGCTCTTCCGTTCTTACCTTCTAGCATCAGCTTTTTCCCAGTGGGTTCCAGAACCTTGGTGTCCTGCCCTGGATGCCGGTGATGGGGAGTGGGCGAGCCATCCTAAGCTCTGAACCACCTCATTTTTCCTTCTAGGATTAAGCACCCCAACATTGTAGCCCTGGATGACATCTATGAGAGTGGGGGCCACCTCTACCTCATCATGCAGCTGTGAGTGGCCTGTCTGCCCATCCTTACTCCTCTCCCTGCTGCTCTACTCCCTGGGCCAGACTTTCCTGTCCCTTGCTGCAGGGTTTCAGGTGGGGAGCTATTTGACCGCATTGTGGAGAAAGGATTCTACACAGAACGGGATGCCAGCCGCCTCATCTTCCAGGTGCTGGATGCTGTCAAGTACCTTCACGACCTGGGCATTGTGCACCGGGATCTCAAGGTGAGAATGGAGGGACCTAGTAAATAGTGCACTGAGGGGGGGGGGCTGACAATCCTGCCTTGTCTGTCCTTGGGCATCTCTCAGCCCTTCAATGGAACCTCAGCTTCCCATTTGCAAAATGAACTTCTTGTGACCCACTAAACCAGCTCCTCTTATTCCAGATTAGACAGGACAAAATAAATAGGCTGGGCTGTTATTTTAACATGCACGTCCTTTTCTGATAATGGAACATCCTACTTGCTCTTTGTAGAGAACACATGGGACAGCAGAGCTTCAGAGAAATGGATAGGGGCTTACACTGAAATACACTTCAGGCCAAGCCAAGTGTGGTGGCGCACGCCTTTAACCCCAGCACTTGGGAGGCAGAGGCAGGCGGATCTGAGTTTGAAGCCAGCCTGGTCTACAGAGTGAGTTCCAGGACAGCCAGGGCTACACAGAGAAAAACCTGTCTCAAAAAAGAGAAAACAAACAAAACAAAAAAAAACAACCAAAAAAAGAGAAGAAAAAAAAATACCCTCCAGTCCAGAATGGAGGGGCTCTGGGACACAACAGACTGAAGTCTAGCCATGCCCTAACTGGCTGTTGGGTCAATCACTGCCTCTAAAGGCATTAGTTTCCTCATCTGTAAAGTGGGCTTGTTCAGACTAGTCAGGCTGGTTACGTGGTACGGTTAAAATCAGTTAGGTACTTACTAAGGTCCAGTATAGGAGGCAAAAAAGTAAAATTTTTGCGGTACTGTGGATTTCTGTAAGGTTTCTGAGGTCTAGGAAAATCCTCCTGCAATCCTTTTTAAAACCTGTGGCCTTCTAGAGAATTTCCTTCGGCTTTGTTTTTGTTTTTGTGGCACTGCTTATTTGCCTGGGGCCTTATGTATGATGCCAGGCAAGCGTTCTACCTACATGCCCAACTGCCCCTCCCCTTAAAAGCCTCTTTCGTCTACCCCTTGGCTTTTCCTTTGCTACCAGTGTCTTAGGTGAGCACACAAAGCAGCGGGTCTCATCATGGTAGCTTCATGCACAGGGGTCACTGGACTTTCCTCTCCCATGTCCTCCTCCCCCCGCTTCCATCCTCAGTCTCCCTTCTGCCTTCCCCTTACACATATTCCATGACCCTTTCTTCTTTTCACTTTTGATTTGGAGGCAGGTTCTAAAGTGCCCAGGCTGACCTTGAACTGACTGTTGTCAAGGCAAGCCTTGGACCTTCCATTCTGACCTGGATTAGCCAGGATTCAGGCGTCTGCCACTTGTTCTATGTCAGGCTGTCTTTGCACTCAGCAGTAGCCGAGGACACACTGAACTCTTGATCCTTCTGCTTCTACCTCCCGGGTGTTGGGGCAGCAGGCATGCAAAACTGTGCCCCCTAGCTAGCTTCTGATGGATTTAGCTAGCTAGACACAATGGATTTTGGAGAGGTAGACAGGGCTGCTGGCCTCTGGCTACCTCTGACTGCCCCTTCTCCTCTTTCCTACCTTCCAAGCCAGAGAACCTGCTGTACTACAGCCTGGATGAAGACTCCAAAATCATGATCTCCGACTTTGGCCTCTCCAAGATGGAGGACCCAGGCAGTGTGCTCTCCACAGCCTGTGGGACTCCAGGATACGTGGGTGCGGAGGGCCCTAGGTTGGGGCTTGGGATGAGGAAGGAGCTAGGAGCTGCAGGACAGACATTTGTCACCACCATGTCTCTTTCCCTCCACAGCCCCCGAGGTCCTGGCCCAGAAGCCCTACAGCAAGGCCGTGGACTGCTGGTCCATTGGGGTCATTGCCTATATCCTGTAAGTGGGGGCATGGTCAAGGTGGCCCGTGACTACAGAGTTGCCTTCCCTGCTTTATCCTCTTTCTATACAGTTATATCTACCAGCTAAACACTAACAGGCAGGGGTATGGAGAGATGGCTCAGTGGCTGAGAGACTTGCTGCTTTTCCAGAGGACCCAGGTTCAATTCCCCACATGGTGACTCACAACCATCTGTAACTCCAGTTCCAGGGGATCTGGCGCCTTCTTTTGTCTCTGTGGGTACATACACATGGTGAATAGACTTATATGCAGGCCAAATACCCATATACAAACACACAAACAAACAAAACAACAACCTAACAGGCTTCATTCAAGAGATGCCATGTTTCCAATACTGTGGGAAACACCGAGGATTTAGTAGAAACCAAACCAACCCAAGTGCCTGCCCTGAAGCGTTGACACATAGAATCAGCGAGCAAACAAATCTACAAAACAGTGTCACCTGGTAGAAATCAGCGAAGAAAAATCAAGCAGAGTAGGGAGAGATGTCATTTCAGATAGCCAAGGGCTCTGTGGAGGTAACATCCGATTGGCTTTTGAATGACGTAAAGGATCCAGACAATTTAGGTGTGGGTAGAATGTCAAACACAGAGGAGTTTAGGACAGTAGGTTCAAAGGACAGAAGGCCAGACTGCCAGATGGAAGTGAGCAAGGCAGGGAAGAGAACTTCCTGCAGGTTCCGTATGGCTCTTGGCACCGCCCCAATGCGCCATCTCCAAGCCAGTGAGTGCATGTAAAACTGGGTGGTTTCTTCCTCTGCCCAGGCTCTGTGGCTACCCGCCCTTCTACGATGAAAATGACGCCAAACTCTTTGAACAGATTTTGAAGGCCGAGTACGAGTTTGACTCTCCTTACTGGGACGACATCTCTGACTCTGGTATTTGGGTCTTTTGCCTTCTTGTCTGGGCTCAGGGGCCTTCTTCATCTGCTTGGGCGTCTCCACTGTCTGTCTTTGTTCCATCTCCCAGCGCCAGACTAGAAGCTGATGTCATGTTGCGCCTTAGGTTCCCTCTGCTTGGCCTCTAATCTGACAGATCTGTAGGCATGCACGGTCTTCAAACCCAGTATTCACAAAAATACCTCCCCTAAGGCTGACTTCCCTGAGGCTTAAACAGCATTAAGTATTTCCATCTCCCATTTCATGTCCCAGTTAGGGCCTAGCTTATGATGGCTGCACAGTGGTTTACACACTAGTGTGAGTGCACTGAATGGATTCTTCTGTAAATATGTTCTTAAGAAAGAGGGAGCTAAGCCGGGCGGTGGTGGCGCACGCCTTTAATCCCAGCACTCGGGAGGCAGAGGCAGGAGGGTCTCTGTGAGTTCGAGGCCAGCCTGGGCTACCAAGTGAGTTCCAGGAAAGGCGCAAAGCTACACAGAGAAACCCTGTCTCGAAAAACAAAAAACAAAAAATCGGGGTGGGGGGGGGAGAAAGAGGGAGCTAGAAGGCTGGGGTGTAGGGGGTGGTGCATAAGCAGACTAGGCCTCACTGTCTTGTTGCCGGGTGAGATCTGAGGGAGCACTGTTTTGGGGGTGTCCACAGGCATGATCATGCTGTATCTTTGCTTTTGTCTTGGGGCTTCAGCCAAAGATTTCATACGGCACTTGATGGAGAAAGACCCGGAGAAGAGGTTCACCTGTGAGCAGGCCTTGCAGCACCCGTGGTGAGAGCTCCCACTCCAAACGACATGTTAGGGTGGGCCTTGGGGACCCCAGGTCTGCCTCCAGCCTCACAGACAAACCTGCATATACCCCCATCCTAGGATTGCAGGAGATACAGCTCTGGATAAGAATATCCACCAGTCAGTGAGCGAGCAGATCAAGAAGAACTTTGCCAAGAGCAAGTGGAAGGTCAGCATACACTCCTAATCCCTGGTCCCCCCAGACTCAACTTGCACAGCACCCAGTACCAGGTGCATGCAGGACCTGCCCAGGGAGGTTTTCTAAAGAATCTCCTATGTTCACTCGACAAAGGCCACTTGACCTCTAAAGTCCAGAGAGGGTCTCTGAGCTCCATCTCTGGAGGGACAGTCTACTCTGCAGGATTTAATGATGCAGCCCATGGGACCCAAGAAGGGTCAGAAAGGTGGCCATAGATCTGTCGGTTCACTAGTAATTAACCAGGCATAGAGGATATGCCTGAGGCAGACGAACAGGGGTGCAAAGAGGCCAGGGTAAGAGAGTGTGGCCAAGTGTTAGCCTGCTGGACTAGAGGGGCTGGAAGAACTAAGGGAACTAAGGGTCAGAGCCAGGCTACAGAAGCTGGTAAAGGCCACGGAGATCCCTGGATGCTACAGTCGAGCACCCACCTGTTGTAGAGGACAATCCCAGAAAGACTGAGAGCAGGAACTGGTCCTGAAGAAAGGATCTGCTTTCAGGATGCAGAGAAGGCAAGGAGGGAAACCTGGGGGCCCAATAGGGTATGTCAGAGATGTAGCAGATAGCGGGGCCTGACTCAGAAGCCACAAGAACACAGGATGGTAGAAAGCAGGAGGCAGACTCCCAGGAAAACAAAGATGGGAGGCATACTGAGGGAGTGAGATGTTAAGGGCTGGCCCAACCTTCTGGTAGGGGACAGTGTGGACAGTGGTACCATAACCACGATAATGATCCTAGGGGCAGAAACATGTCTTGAGAGGGTTTAGTTTTGTACATGCTCAACTTGAGAGACACGTAGGACATCTAGGGGAGTAAATTGAATATAAAATGAGAGAAACAAATATGAAAACTACTTAACCTTTCTGCACTTCAGTTTTCTCCTTTGAAATTAATATTATTCCAGCACTTGGGGAGGGTAAGACAGGAGGATCGGGAATTCAGGGTCAGCCCAGTCAGCCTGCCTGGGCTAACATGAAACCTTGCCTCAAAAAGGAGGGGTGGGTGAGTATACAGCTCAGTTGGCAGAGTGATTGCCTAGCATGCATGAAACCCTAGTTGGATCATTAGTATCACATAAAACTGGACATGGAGGTGGCACATGCCTATAATCCCAGGACTCAGGAGATAGAGGTAGAATTGGAGGATAGCCTGGGCTACATGAGAACCCATCTTTTAAAAAAAAATGAAAGAAATTAAAACTATTAATATTGCTTTCCAGAGCCAGGTACAGTGGCAAACACCTTTAATCTCAGCACTTGGGAGTCTGAGGCAGGCGGATCGCTGTGAGTTCCAGGACAGCCAGTGCTTCATAGTGAGACCCTGTCACAAACAAACAAACAAACAAACAAGCAGGGCTCGTCGGCCTGGTGTGCAGCACACACACACACACGCCTGTAATCCCAGCACTTTGGAGGCTGAGGCAAGGATACATAGCAAGACCATCTAAAAAGAGAAACACCACACAAGTGCTGCATTACAGAATTGTGTGAGGATTAAATGAATAACCATACAATGTACTCAGAGCTGTGCTTGACACCTAAGTGTTTGTTAGAGGAATATGAATTCCTTTGTACACGTTTCACACATGTGCTTGTATGTAAGACTGAATATAACTTAGTAAAGCCTTACGGTTTTCTGGGGAGGATTTGGGGAGTCACTAAGGAACATGTGAGTGGCGATAGCAGAGTCCCTGCAGGACCCCCGCTGCCGACCCCTAGCCCCCGAGGCCCCTTTTCAGCAGTCCCTTTCTCTCCACAGCAAGCTTTCAATGCCACGGCTGTGGTTCGGCACATGAGGAGGCTGCAGCTGGGCACCAGCCAGGAGGGGCAGGGGCAGACGGCGAGCCACGGGGAGCTGCTGACGCCGACCGCCGGGGGTAAGAACCGGGGCCATGTGGCCGGGGCTAGGTGGTCCATGAAGAGACAGATGTGAGGCTGGCTGGAGCCTGCTCCACAGCCGCCTCTGCTCTTTTCTCTGCACAGGGCCAGCCGCTGGCTGTTGCTGCCGAGACTGCTGTGTGGAGCCAGGCTCGGAACTGCCCCCCGCACCACCCCCGAGCTCTAGGGCCATGGACTGAACACCAAGGAAGTCAGGGTTTCTTTCATGGGCGGGGTTGGGGGCAGCCTGCTTCCTCCTCACCCCAGAACTGGGGAGTTTCTTACCCCATCCCTCCTCACCCCGTCCCTCTCACTCTTCACTGCATTTTCCATACAAATGTTTCTATTTTATTGTTCTTTCTTGTAATAAAGGGAAGATAAAACAAGACAGCTCTGTATTCTCAAACAGCTCCCTCGCCCTCCTGTGAAAACCGACTGAGGTAGGAGTGGTGAGTCTTCTTGACACGAGACGGTGGGGACAGAGAAGACAATGGAGCACAAAGGAAATACCAATGACGGCTTTGGTCTCCTGGGTCCTGCCTAGCCTTCTGGCCTCTTAGAGACCTTCCTGCGCTTTGCTGGTGGCTTCGCAGCCTGGTTCGATTGGCGCAGATCAGCACTGAACAGCACCTATGGGAAGGGACCTAATGAGTCTATGGGGAGGACGGGATGGAGGTCAGGGCTGGGGTCAATGGAGAATACTTGGGGAGGGGGTGGGAGTCATGAGAACAGGCGGTCGAAGAGTCCAGGGGTCAAGCAGGGCTGAGGGAGAAGTCCTTTAGGGTCTGAACTAGGTATACTTACTGCTTGGGCCCAGCCAGCATGAGGTCCCCACAGATTCCGGAAGAAGTTTCCTAAATTAGAAGCGAGGAGGCTACATTAATTGACCCACATGCCCTCCATCCTCAGATGGGGAGTGTGGGAGAGATGATCAAGAATGCAGAGATTCTCCAACCTCAGCCCAATGATCCAGCATCACACACTCTCCTCACCCAGTTCTTTGTTGGCCAGAGGGCTCGGGCCCTTAGCTTGGGATGTGTTAGGGTGCCAGCCGTAGTCACGCTGGGCGATCTGCCATACGTGGACGTCCACAGGCACAGCCTGGGGTTTGTCAAGCGCCATTAAGCAGATGCAGTCAGCCACCTTTGACAAAGAGTGAACTGTTGTGGAGGAATGGCAGGATCTGGCCCATATCCAAAGCCATCTGCTTCCTCTTTCCACTAAGGTAGCCCTGTCCTGCATTTTCAGTCAATATGCAGTAATTACCCATTACTTCTAAAAATAGCTTCAAGAAGATGTGTTCCTAAGTGAACACCTGTGCAGGCCATACTCTCATATAACCTGGGGAGAAGGCATGACCATACTCTCTTTAGAGACAAGAAAACGGGCTCAGCCAGGTGGTGGGGGCGGCACACCCCTTTAATCCCAGCACTCAGGAGGCAGAGGCAGGTGGATCTCTCCAACCTGGCCTACAGAGGGAGTTCCAGGACAACCAGGGCTACATGGAGAAACCCTGTCTCAACAAATAAACAGACAAACAAAAAAGAAGAGAACTGGGGCTTTGAAGGGTGCCTTGGCCCAAATCATACAGCAGAAATTAGGCAGTGCCAAGATTTAATGCCAGCCCATTAATTTCTTTTTGTTGTTGTTGTTAAGACAGGGTTTCTCTGTGTAGCCCTGGCTGTCCTGGGACTCCCTCTGTAGACCAGGCTGGCCTTGAACTCAGATAACCTGGGATTAAAGGCACATGTCACCACTGCCTGGCTCCATTAAAAATTCTTTAAGTCAGTGGGGTTGAAGAGATGGTTCAGCAGTTAAGAACATTGGTTGCTCTTTCAGAAGACCCGATTTCAATTCCTAACACCCACAGGGTGGCTCACAACCATCTGTAACTCCAGAAGATCTGACACCCTCTTCTGGCCTCCTCGAGCCATACGTGCAAGTGGTATACAAACATACATACAGGCAAAATACGCATACACAGAATTTTTTTTTAATTTCAAAATTAAGTGAATCCATTTAAAATTTAAAAATTGTTCATAGTTATCTCTTCATGGGGCAGGAGTCCAAGGGAGGTCAGAGGCCAACTATGGGAGTCAAGTTTCTCCTTCCACCATGTGGATCTCAGGGATTGAACTAAGGTTGTCAGGCTTGGTGGCCAGTTCCAAAAATTCATTTTATTTTATTTTTTAAAGATTTGTTTTTATTTTTATTTGTGTGTGTGTATGACATGTGTGTTCAGGTGCCCATGGAGACCAGAAGAGGGTATCAGATCCCCTAGGACTGGAGTGAGAGGTAGTTATTGAAAGCCACCTGACGTGGGTGCTGGGAATCCAACTTGGGTCCTCTGGAAGAGCAGTAAGTGCTCCTAACTTCTGGACCATCTATCTAGTTCCTGAAAATTCATTTTAAGCAAGAGAGGAGTATAAAGAATAAAGACAAGTTATAAATTCCAATTGTCTTCTAGAGAAACCTATTGACATCAACAAAACATTCTGTAAGCACATGTAATTTCAAGAAAAAAAAAAAAGAAAAATAGAAACATCTTTCCATTTGTCTTCCCAAAAGTAACCAGTATTAACTTGCCTGTTCTTCCCTCCAGAAATTTCTGCATACATACAGTAATGTACATAAAAGCACCAACACAGAGGACCTTTCTAAGAATTTATTCAAAGTGCAACCTCCCCGCCCCTTTTTTTTGGTTTTTCTCTGTGTAGCTTTGGACCCTGTCCTGGAACTCATTCTGTAGCCCAGGCTGGCCTCGAACTCACAGAGATCCACCTGGTTCTGCCTCCCGAGTGCTGGGATTAAAGGCATGCGCCATCACCGCCCGGCTCAGGTCCAGCCTCTTTTATACTCTCTGCTTCTGTTTCTAATAAAACACTGCTACTCCTTTGTCCTTCCTGTGCTTCCTCCAAGAGTCGGGCTCCCCTGGACACTCGGGTCTGCCTTGTTTCTACCTCTCCTACTCTCATTGTGGTGAAGAGGGCATGTCCTACTTTTCTGGGGTCTCACCTTGGTGCCCACCCCGGGCAGGGTGCAGAGGGCTTTGTGGGCGTCTTCATAAGGGGCTGCTCGAAGTTGCTGCAGCCAAGCCAGCCCACCTTGCTCTTCCAGGATGGCTTTGGCGCTGGCACATACATAGCGGGCCCGGTACCCCAGGCCCAGCTTTCTGAGGTGAGCCTCTACCTCTGGACCTGTGGGGATAGAGAGGAAAGGGGGGGGAGGTCAGGTATCCTTGCTTTGTTCCTGTCCCAGGCTAGTGTATAATGTACCCCACCTCAATGCTTCTCTAGGCACCCCTTCCTTATTTACTGTCCTCTAGGAATCAGTGGACAGTAGGACGTGAAAACGAAACAGTTAAGACCTGAGCTCTGTCCCCATAAATGTTCTTGGTGCGCCCCCTGTGTTGGGCTCTGAAGCAGGGGCTGAGGCCTCCTACTCTGGAGGACCCCCCACCTGAGTTCTTTAGCTTTATTCAAGAAGCGCTCACATCCATGGCCTAATAACCTGATGCAGAAGATTGGTAGATGGCCCAGCAGGCAAATGCACTTTTGCATAAGCCTGATGACTTGAGTCCAATCCTCAGGGTCCACATAAAAAGGCAGACGGAGAGAGAGGTTCACATCTGTGATCCCAGCACTCTTAAGATGAGATGGGAGGCAGAGACAGGAGAATCTGTTGGACGCTCACAGGCCAGCCAGCTTGGATATGCAGCTCAATGACAGAAAACAGAGACTTGCCTCAAAAGAAAGAGCTGACTTCTGCAAAGCTGTTTTCTGATCTCATGTGTGTACGTGCACTTGCACTCACACACACTCACAACAGAATTTATAAAGAAATGATAGTAACAGCAAGAGCTGTGTGTCTGCCACACACTGACGGCAAACTACATTAAGGCTCCTAACGACAGCATCGCTATGCTGCACATTTGACAGAAGAGGAAGTAAGGGCTTAGAGGGGTGAAGTGGGCTGGAGAGATGGTGGCTCAGCAGTTAAGAGCACTTGGTGCCCTTACAGAGGACCCGGCTTCAGTTCTTAGCATCTACACGCCGCTTCACAACCACCAGTAGCTCCAGTTCTAGGGGGTGACACTTTTTACTGACCTCTGTGGGCACCAGCACGTGCACACTGTACACATGTATACATGCAGGCAAAACACTCATACATACAACATAAACTTTTTTTAAAAATCAAAACGAAACAACTAAGAGCAACTGAGGAAAATACCCAGCACTGATCGCCGACTTCCAGGAACACATGCATTCATACACATGCACACATACATGTAAACACTACCTACCTACTCACCCACTGATTCCCCACCCCTCCAACACAAAGAAAGGGCACGATGGAGATAAGATCTCTCACTCGGGTGGGACAGCAGTGCTTACGTTCTTAAACTCATTCCTTTTCAACGCCTCACCACCGGTTTATTCACTCCCAAACCCTTCTAAATAGAAACTGATATTTCCATCCTATAAATAAGTTTAGCCTGCCGGGCGTTGGTGGCGCACGCCTTTAATCCCAGCACTCGGGAGGCAGAGCCAGGCGGATCTCTGTGAGTTCGAGGCCAGCCTGGGCTACCAAGTGAGCTCCAGGAAAGGCGCAAAGCTACACAGAGAAACCCTGTCTCGAAAAACCAAAAAAAAAAAAAAAAAAAAAAAATAAGTTTAGCCAAGCTTAGAGAGGTGAATGCATTCCTTGAAGACTTATGATTACGATTATTATTTTCTGAGACAGGAATTCTCTGTGTAGCCCTGGTTATCTAGAACTCACTCTGTAGATCAGTTTGGCCTCAAACTCAGAGATCCACCTACCTCTGCCTCCCAAGTTCTGGGACTGAAGCCATGTGCCACCACCTCCTGGCAAAGACTTAGAATTGTTAAGCCAAGAGCAGAGACTTAAGACCCTTCTTAGCACCAAAACCCACCCCGTTTGAGAGAGTACCCAAGGCAGGCTCCTTGCTATTTAGTCCCTAAGCACTTCACCTAGCTAGGTCTTCATATCTGCTAAGCAAGGTACTTGCCTCACAGGACAAGTGAGCTGGGTTCACATAGTGACAGCAGCTTAAGTTTTCCTGTGTGCCAAACACTGCTGGATGCTGGATGTATCTCCCTTTATTCAAGCCTCACGATTCGGACAGAATATGTAATATTATATTCCATTTCACAGATTCAAGACTGAAGCACACATGTGCTAAATAACATTTTCAAGTGTCAGAGCTAGGATTCAGATCCAGACAGTATGTCTCAGATCATATGCCTGTAACCCTAAACTACTGAACACTGTGTACAGATGTTTCTCTAATGAGGTACTACTGAATATACTGGCAAATAGCCAACTACTGCTGATAGTTCAGGGATGAGATCTGAGGATGAGTTGGAACTGGGACTGAACAGACAAAGTATGGCGGTTCTGGATGGAGACAGTGTTTGGGATGGTGGGAAGTTTTGAGATAGGAGCTGGTAGCTTGGAGAGAACTGAAAAAGTCTTCCTATCCAAATGCTGAAGGGGACCCACCTACTCACCAGCCAGGGCCTGAAGGCTGGGGAAGCCATGATAAGTGACATCATCAAGCTGAATGAGTCGAGGTCCAAAGGCCTGGCATAGCCGTTCTACCATGCTAGTGATTCGAGCAATGTTGTTGTTGGAGGAACAGATGAAGGAGAAAAGGCATTCCGTGGGGTCTTGTCTCAGCAGTCTCACACCTACAAGTCAGAAAGGCAGTGGGTAGCAGACGCACCTGTTTTAGGATTGGCTTCCTCGAATCCCTCCACATCAGATACTACATTCAGAGACTCCAGGAGAATGAGGGAGCGAAACCAGTGCTAGATCTCTGCTGTCTCATGGCATCCTGTGAGGTCTGAGTGGCCATCCCATTCCACGGAGAAAAAATCCACAATGCAATCACCATAAGAGCAGGGCTCTGTGTCCATTTTTTTCTTCCTATAGCCCCAAAGAGCAAATGCACTTTTGAATATAATGACAGAATGAATGATGCCACCTGCTCCAGGACACATAGCCAGGATTAGGCCCCACATCTTTATTTAACTGTGGTGATCATCATTATCATCATCACTAATATAATAACAACAGCAATGTACTAAGTACTTGTCCAATCACTTTATTTTTTTTTGAAGGTTTTAGCTTTAATATAGTAAAATTGTATATAACAAATAGTTATCAAGCAAGAATTAGTTACAATATCTAGTCTATTTGTATTTGGCAAAATTAAACATTTTGTCATCTATCCTATATTTGTGAGTCTAAAGTTTCATATCTAATTTATCTTTTATCATAACCAAGGAAAATTATAACTATCTAGTCTTTAACTACATTAAAGACCCCAGAAGGATATAATATTACCTAAGAAAACAGGAAGTACATTTTAAGCAACTTCCAAAAATGTAGAATGACAGAGACAGCTGGCTGCCTGGACAGTCACCCAAAGTTCCTCTGCATTGTTGGGGCTTCCATTTTCAGCCCACAGATCTAGAGTCTCTCAGTCATTTTTCCCTGTGTCCTGTGGAATGTCTGGCAGTCTCCTCTGCAAAGCAGGAACCTGAAGGACCATCTCACCTTGTTTCCGATCACTTTAATAAGTAAATTTTATTTATTTGTTATTATCATGGACATGTGAGTGTGGGCATGAGAGCCATGGCTCCTGCGTGGAGGTTAGAGGACAACTTTTGGTAGTTGGTTCTCTTTCCACTATGGGTTCTGGGCATTAAACATAAGGCCATCAGGCTTGCATGGCAAGCGCCTTTATCTGCTGAGCCATCTCACGGGCCCGATACCTCCATCCTCCAGAAGGTAAACTGAGTCGCAGAGCTGTAACTTAACCAATGTACAAAAGCCACCATCCCTGCCCCTTGTACTCACCTTGGAATTTCTGAGCCACTTTTTGGAAGTGGGCATCTACAGAAGCCCATTGGCTATACAGCTGAGCCAGGCTGACATCCAGCTGAAAGTACTTGTGTAAGGCGTCCAGCTCCTCTAGGGTGGGCTTGCCCACCTGGCTCTTGTCTTCTCGGTACACAGTACAAAAGAGCTGCTCCTCGGTCTGAGTCAGTGTCCATACTTGATCTGCCAGCACACCACTCCAGTGTTCAGGGCTTTGCTCCCTCCACCTGAGCACCAGGACTCAGTTATCCATTTTGTGCTGTAAGGTCCTTCCTGTCTTACAAATGTCCCACCCAAAAGCCGACTTATTTGTTATAAAGCAAAAGTAGTGTGTTTTTCATCTAAAAAAAAAAAAAAAAAAAAAGGCACTGGGGATTGAACCTAGAGTCCTGTGCAAGGGCTCTAATCACTGAGCTACATCCTCAGCTTTCCCTCTGATTTTTACTGCATGGTCCTCACAGCCCTGCAAGCTCACTACATCTACTTCATAGAGGTAACAGGCTCACTGCCAGTGCTTATACTCCAGAGTGCACTCTCATCCATCACTCCCAACATTCTTACTCCCATCATTTATTATGCATTCCTGGTGGGCAGCTCTGAGAGGTCAGATCCCAGGGCAGGGTCCCCCCAAGCGCAGATACTCACCGGAAGGACTGTCCAGAAGCTAAAACCAGGTCTAGACGCAGTTCAGAGCGTGGACACGGTATAGAGGCCCAGAGGGCCCGGCTGGAGGATAGGGTGCGATGCCTCATGCTGCCAGGCGGACAAGAGCCGAATAACATTCAGACAGCAGTCTCCTGCACATCACGACCCCGTCCACTCGGAACCCGACCTTCCTGAGCCCTAAAGGCCTCGCTCGCAAGGGACCACGTCCCCTCGGGGTGCAGCACCTTGGGTCCTAGACACCCTAGATCTGGTGTAAGGCCGTCCCGGTTTAATTCGATCCCCCCTCTCCTTGTAGACCAGCCTCCTGCCGGGAACCAGTCCTACCCGGGCCGCTCAGTTTTCCTGTGGAGCTAGCCCCGCCTCTTCCTCCTCACGTGGCCCCGCCCCCAGAGCGCCCGGCACATGCCTTCTCCTCATGAGCAGCCGTGGAGTTTTGGAAAGCCGCGCCAGTGGGGTTCTTCCGGGTCCCAGCTGACCGTCACCGGAAGTAGATCCTAGCCTGCTTAGTTGATCCTAGAGGTAGCCAATCCGAGGAGAAAGTGAGAGGCGCCAATGAGAACTCGGGTGTGGCGGAGTGGGCGGGCCTGTGAGGCGCCTTAGCGGTTGGCTTGCGGGCCTCGCTGCTGGCCATTGGCCGCCCGCGGCCGGACTCTGCCGTCTCAGGGCACTCGGTGCGATCTCAGGGCAGCGACTCCCTGGGCCGGCCCGCTCTGGAGCCCACCCCTGCAGGGCGTGGTGGCACTCAGCGTCCCAGCACTCGGTAGGCAGAGGCGGGAGGATGGCCGCACCTTCGAGGCTGAAGTAGGCTGGGCTACACGGCGAGATCCCGTCTCAAGAAACAAACCGAAAGAACCTCATCCTTTCTCCACCGAGCCTCTTTTGAGGCAGTGTGAGTGAATCCCAGAGAATCCTCTTGTCAGCCAGCGCTGTCCCCTCCACCTCCCGCCGTGCGGCCCTGAATGCGCCCTCTCGGCCTTCCTCCCAGGCTTCAGAGTCCAGTCTCGGCCCCCCGCATCGTGCGGTCGCAGCTACCCCTTCCATCTGGGCACGTCCCTTCGGTAGACCCAATCTTCTGCCCACAGGCCGTGTGAATAGGGCTTGTGAGTGGACTTGCTTTGGGGTTCACCGAGTCCAAGTACCAGTATGTGGCCCCCAGACAGCCTAACGTACCAATTTAATTACCAGCACCAGCCATCTTAGCCCAAAAATGAGTATATCACTTACAATTTTCTCCAAGATACGAAAAAATGCTGAGGTCTAGGAGACATGAACTTGAGATATTAGTCTGACACACTAGGACATTTTCCACTTAGCATAGAGATTCTGGGGGTTGGATCTAAATTTTTGGACTACAAATTCAAGGGTAAAGTCAGCTGCTGATTCATCTGTGTCCTATGTACAGCAAGGCACAGCACACCTGCTAGAGCACACTAAGCATCAACATCACACCAATGGGGTCTTTTGTCTCCGTTCATTCCCAACGACCTGCAAGGCCTCAGGCAGCTATATTTTACTTTGGTCACCTCATCTATAGGCACGTCACCTTACAGGCGCTTGGCACTTAGAAGGCATTCCCTCCATCAAGTGTTTCCGTCTTGTACAACCCTAATGTTTCCAATTATGGTCCCACGTGTAGTGTTGGAAAGGCTTAGGCTATGGTCCTAACAAAGGACTTGAAGCATTTGGAATCCACAAAGGAAATCAGCAGTGGATTCATCTGGTTTTAGCATGCTAGCTGAAGAGCCAGCCTTCCAGACTAGTGGACCTGAGTTTAATTCCTAGCTGCAACCTCTCAGTTGTAGGCACTCTGGCAAGTTAGTTCATTTTTCTAAACTTCAGCATCTGAGATAACTAACCTGCTATGAACCCACCCCATAATTACTGTGAGGATTACACAACAGTGGACTAACTAAAGGTACTTACTATGGGCCTGTCAATGTGGAGGTAGCTGGCCTAATACTAGTTAGCCCACCCCATAGGACTGCAGGGATTAGAAACAAGTTATGTATTTACAGGTACTTAGGGCAGTGCCTGACATTCAGTGCATGGGAAATGGGAGCTTTCTGCCCGACCTTGAACTCCCCGGCAATCCTCCTGCCTCAGCACCTCAAGTCCAGGGATTACAGGACTGTGCCACCATACCCAGCTTGCTGATGTGTTGTCTTATGACTAGCATGCACATTATGTCAACAAACCCTTGGACACAGTATGTCCCATCCATGAGGCACAGATCTATCCCTCTGAATCCTTTTGCCCTGGTAGAAGGCAAGAAAAAAGAATTCTAAGTAGACTTTATTTTCTAAGAATCAATATATTTTCTTCCTTTGAAATAAATACAAACCAGTTTGAAAGGTAGGGGATTCTATGGGAAAAAGAAAAGAAGTAGAGACAAGCTCCATTCTTTTTTTTTTTTTTTTCTTTTCCACTTTTTTAGTACCAAATGACTCTGGCGCGACCCGGAAACGCAGTTACAAATGAGAATAATTTAAATTCTCCAATAATTACAGTATTTACAACAGCAGGGGAGGGGTCACCTAGTGCCCCTCTTCCAGGCTAGACAGACATCAATCCCACTGCTAGGCTGGGATAATGCTGGCTTACCTTACCACCTGCAAGGGCCTTAGGCCTCTAGGCAGTTATGGAGTCCCCTGGCAGAAGCAGGTAGGGGTGGCGGTATGGCCCCCCACCCTGCCCTACAACGCCATGAGGTCTAGAGCTCTTATTGACCTGTGGGACCTCTCCTCTCCTTGCACTGAGTAGCCATGAGCCCTTGGAGTGTTTTGTACAGTCCAGCTGCACTCAGGGCAGGAGGGACCTCCCCTACCCAACTTCCCCTGAGACTGGCCCCAAGACCAGGAATGAATCAGTGCAGAGGGCGGCACCACTCCAGGACAGTGAGCAAAGGGCAGGAGAGAGGTCACAGAGCACTGTAGTTGGGCTCTGACAGCATCAGTCACTGTCGCTGGTCTCGCTGCTCTGCTCACCCTGCACCTTGCTCCGGTGCTGCAGAGCCCGGTGGTAGGCAATCTGCACTGACTTGCGGATGTTGGACTTGCGACCCTCCAGCATCTTCTCTTTGTCTAGATCCTGGTTCACACCCAGAGGAACGAGTTTAGTCCTAGGCAGCCACTGCCTGTCAGACAAGGTAAAGATGAGATGAGGCACGGATTTCAGGGTGAACAAGTACTAGCCCTTCCACACTGCATGTGTGGAAATTTAGAAATGCCTGATTCTCAGCAACCCTGCTCTCAAGGGACTGTGCAGTGTACTGAGAATAGCCCAGTCAACAGTCATAGTAGGAGAATAACTCTCAGTTAATACAAGGGGGAATAACTGATACAAGAGAAACCTAAAGTAATAAAATTGATGCTCTAAAGGATTTACTAAAAGACTTGCTTAGGAAATATTAAGTTACACAAAGTAGAAGTTAGATGAAGGAGTTTTGTCTCCAACATGACTGGAAGGTGAGTAGTGGACTAACCAGGCATATTAGAAACTGTAGGAAAGAACTTTTGTACCATTATGGCAGTCTAAGGTTGTTGAGAAAATGTTTCTGCTAATGTTTGTTCACCAAGATTGACCTCCAATTAATCTCCATTCCCAGAACAAAAGGAGGCAACACTGATGGAAAACCAGCCATTGGGTCCATCTCCATGGCAAAGAACATTCCCCTAAGGGGCATCTTAAAGGTGGCAGTGCAAGAGACAGCCATTATTAAGGGCATCCTGATCTGCCATTAGGTGAACCTCTTATCAGAAAAAGCGTAATTCTGCCAAGTGGGCAAGATGACTCTGGGTCACATCTATTCAGGAAAGAATAACACTGGTGTACTTAAATAATTATGGCAAATTCTTTGCTGTATAAATTTCCCATCTGCTCAAGTGGCTAGACTTGCAGTCGCCTGTCTCTCTGTAAATTTCTGAAAGTGTAACCTGGGGCCATGACCTGGAAGAGATTTAAGGATGAGAGTGTATGTGGACTGTATAAGCCCAAGGCCTATAGAAGCTGGTAAAATGTTCCATTTGAGGCTGGTTCTCTTTTGTGCATTAGCCAGAACCAGTTGCATGCTATTATTAAAGAGACTTTCATTTATTAATTTCTTAGGTGTGAGGAGTGATTTTTTTTCACTGGGAAGACATATTAATTCTACAGCATAACTACAAAGTATTTTATGGGTGAAAAAAAACCTCAAATAGGTATCTTGTCCCAGCTGTTTCAGGGAGACTATACAGATTATCATCTGCAGGCAATTAACAGAAATTTGATAAGAGGGATTTAAAACCGATTTTTTTTTTTTTTTTTTTTTTTGGAGACATGTTTTCTTGTGTAGCCCTGGCTGTCTTGAAACTCACTCTATGGACCAGGCTGGCCTCAAACTCAGAGATCCGCCTGCCTCTGTCTTTCCAAGTGCTGCCTCCTGAGTGTAAAGCCAAAATGGTCTATGCTTGCTTTTCCCCCATCTTGTTACTATAGAGGAAGAAGGGGAAAAATAAGTCTAGAAGCCATCTGAGTGTGGGCAGGGAGCCACCCTAAATTTGCCAGTCGCTGATGGATGGTCCTTTGGTTTCTAGTTCCAGCTGTTTTCCAGCTACTGCCCACTCAGCCCATCAGACTCAGGACAAACACACCCTTTTCCTTAGAGCTATTCTAATTCCATGCCCCCTAACACTTTGTAATAACCTAATCTGTTATTGTGTCTCTTGGAGTCTGCCCCCACATCACAGATGGCTGTATTTATATCTGTGGCTTTAAGTCACACCAAATGCACCCCTCTTTCCTTACCAGGTTCGTTTGTTGTCAAAGAAGAGAACGAGGTAGAGATGCTCTCTGGCTTCCTGTGTCATCTGTTCCCCAAGTTTTAGAACCTCCAGTGGTGGTACAGGGATGGGAACCCCATGGTGGAACATACCTTCTCGGGGCATCTTTGGATCAATGATCTGAGGGTATAATACAAGCCCAGCTTGGTTCAGGTCACTTCCTCCCCAAAGCTAGCACATCTAACAATTTGAAGACTATAGCTGAAGAATATGTTACTGGGACTGTAGTGTTGACCCTGCTGTATTATTTCAGAGCCTAGGGGGCAAGAGAAGAGATAGAGAGAGGTGGGAAACCGACTGGGATCTCTCTGGGGTACTCAAGCTACATCTATCTATCAGTCCACTTGCTAAGGAGCCCCATGCTCTGTAGCTTGGCAGGGAAAGGGGCAAGGCTACACTTAGGAATCCCAGTCCTAGGGCTGGAAAGCAAGGGGTATGGACAAGAGAAACCATAGGCTTACCAGAGCTGGATATGAAGGATAACCTCGGCATTTGGCCCACACAAGGTCCAGAGCATCCAATGGGGAGTCCTCGTCCTCTGACAGCCAGCCAGCTCCTCGACCCAGACTTTTTCTTACCACTTCACAGGAATGGGAGAGAGGGGGCGGATCAGCAGCTGGGGGGCTGGCAAGGCCTTGAAATTGGGTTCCCAGCACCCCTGACTTTGGGTGAGGGTACTTACTGCTGTGGCCCACGCCGCGGCCAGTGCCCACGGAGTAGGCCTCATTCTCAGTGCCTGAGGTATCTTCACTGCTGTCCTCTGGGAATGTGCCCCGAGAGAAGGAGGGCTTGCCCCGGCCTTGTTTTGAAGGTGTTGTGCTGTAGGAAGCCAATCAGAATGCAAGTCAGAGGGGAAATGGGTAATTTCATGGCAGGGGTCCTCTCCTTGTTAAGCACCCAAATCTAGACTTTTAAAAAGCAGAGGCTGTATGAAGTTTGCAACTCATGCACTCTGAGGGATCAGGCTAGTAATCAGTCCCTGAGCGGAAACCATGCCTGTCTATAAGCAACACCGACCAGAGCTGACAGATCCTCTATTATAATTTATTGTTCTGAAGTACTTGAGATTGATCCTAGGCCTCACACAAGCTAGATAAGTGTTCCACAAAGGAGCTACATCCCCATTCCTTGAGACAGGGTCTTGCTACACAGGTAGCCATGGCCGGCCTGGAACTTGCAGAAATCCTACTTCAGCATCCTAAGTGCTGAGGTTAGAGTTATGAGCACACAGCTGATCTGATTTTTCCCCCCCTGCTTTTTTGAGACAGGGTTTCTCTGTGTAGCCATGGTTGTCCTAGAACTCACTCTGTAGACTAGGCTGGCCTTAAACTCACAGAGATTCCCCCTGCCTCTGCTCCTGAGTGCTGGGATTAAATGTGTGAACCACCACCACCACACAGCTTGATCCTCTGATTTTTAAAGAGAATACAGAGACTGAGAATTTTATGTGGACTTAGTTTTTTGCTTTTAAATAAATTTAATCCTACCCCCCCCCACCTTCTATTTATCTGCATGGGTATTTTGCCTTCATGTATGTCTGTGTACCATGTGTATACAGTGCCTGTGGAAGCCAGAAGAGGGTATCAGATCCCCCTGGAACTGGAGCTACACTATGTGGGTGCTGGGAATTGGACTAGGGTCCTCTGGAAGAACAGCCAGTTCTCTTAACTGCTGAGCCATCTCTCCAGTCCCTGTATTCAGTTATTAGAAACATATTCGTGGCCAAAATAAAGTATGTCTGAAGGCCAAATCCCAGCTATAAGACACCAGTTTGCATTTCTCTAAAGCATCAGTTTAACCTAAGACAGTGTCCTCTGTTCTGTTAGGGTGACTGATCCATCCAATTTATTTTGCAGGGACACTTGGATGTGAACTCCTTCCTCTGGACTGAAATGGCTGCCTCCCATCTGCAGGGCTAGTCAGTACCTGGTCCGGTCTGAGGCGGCACTGCTGCTGCTGCTGCTGCTGGACTCAGAGTCTGAGCTGCTCCGGGGAAGGTTGCAGTCATTACGGTACACCAAGAAACTCTTCTTCACTGGCTGGTTCCCACTGCTGAAGCCATTGGCTGGTAAGTCTTGGAGGGGAAAGGAGGAGGGAAGGAACCAACTGGTCAGAAAGATGGAGAGCAGAGCCAACATGGGGTAAGGTGGAGTGAGTCTGGGTTCTCTTTCTGGGCTGAAAAGTTCCTCCAGCCTTGGCCAGCAGAGATAGCTCTGAGCAGCTGTACTGCAGTGGGCCAAGCTCTGCACTGATCCTCCCTTCCCCGGCCTAAAGACACAAAGGACTGAAAAGGCAGGAAGTTCCCCAGGAAGGGAAGAAGAGAAGAGGAAAGTGGTAAGCGGGAGGAGGGCTTGACTGGGACCTGGCTGGGTCAGGATCTTTGGGTCTCGGTTTTCACAAATGAAGGGTGAGGGGTGGAATGAAAGGACTCCTAAGGGCCCTTCTAGCTGTCTTTTATAGAGAAATAAAGGGAGAGCTCCAAGTACACTAGGAAGAATGGCAGCTCGGCTCACTCTTGGGGCAGGGGCTGGGTGATGAGGAGGCTCACCCATTGGGGGGTCTTCTGTGGACTTATCACTGTCGCTGTCTGAGCTCGAACTGGGCCGGGGGCTCCTACCCCGCTTGCGCTGACGCAGGGACCCCATGATGGGGAGCTGGGGGGGCCCCACAGGACTGCCTCCGTGGCTGGGGGTCATCTGGCTCTCCCGGTTTTTGGGGGGCCGGCCCGGCCTCTTGGGCGGTCCAGCTGTCTTCGGGTTCTTTTTGGAGAACAGAACTGAGGTTCTCCTGCCCACCTCATGTGCGGGGGTTGAGGACATGTTGGGACCCAGGCCTGGAGCAGAGAAAGAGAGAAGGAGAGTTGGTGATGGGCCTGACGTGAGAAGGAAGGGTAGATGTCCAGGGTCACACCCTAGGAATATACGATCATTACTCTGTCTGGAATTGGAGGATTTGGGGGCTGGGGATTCAGAATGACTCATACCAACAGCTAGAGAGGCAGCTAAGAGGCCCCTGACTGGGGAATGAAGGAGAAAGTACAGCAGCTAGTTTTGTAGGAAGGACCTCTGGCTAGGGGACAGCAGGACTGTGTATGTACTGCAGAGCCAAAGTCTGACTTGCTTTGGGGTCCATCTTGCTATGGGGTTCAGACCTTTGCTTGTCTCCTGGCTGCTGCTCTCTTCTGCAGCACTGTCTGTCTGTCCATCCTTGTCACAGGCTGCTGGGTGGGGTGTCAGATTGCCCCTGCTGGAGGGGCCATGACGCTCAGGCCCATCCCGGCCAGTCTCCCGCTGGTGAGCAAGCTTCCGCCGCAACGCCGTCATCTCTTTCTTGATCATTTTTGCACGCCGGGAACGGCCCACACTCTGCTTGCTGGCGTTGACTTCATCCAGCCGTTCCAGCAACAACTTCAGCTGCTCTTCTACTGGCAGGTGTTTCTGGTTCTCCAGCAGGACCAGCCGCTCTTCCTCTGCTGCCAGGGAGAGTTGGGGGGGAGAAAGGTCAGACTCAGGGTAGCCCATTGGGCCCCTTGAACCTGGGCAGGCAGCAGGAACCCACTCTTCCCATTGGCTTCTCCTAGGAAGAGCTGTAAAATGGCAACCTAGTATGTACAATGGAGGCCCAGCTATCCAGTCACCAAGTCTAGCTTCTTGGGAACATCCCTGGGAATAGCCTGCTGCTGCTCAGCCCAGCTGCCTGTACTGCCTGTTCCCAGGGAGGGACTTTTGGAAAGCTGTCCATCTCTGGCATTGGCCTCTACGCATGCAGATGACTCATCACCCACCATCTTCAGTATGGTGTGGGGCCTCTTCTCCGGCTAGGTTGTGAGGGATATGCATGCCCGTCTCAAAGTCAATGCCCATTTTTTCTGCCTGGCGCCGGGCCTGACGGAGCACAGCACCACCCTGCTCACGGAGTCGAACGGCTGCCCTGTAGAAGATGGTGTCCTTGGCATTATACTTTAGGCAGTTGCTGACAATGAGATTGAAGTCCTCCTCAAAATCATCAAAGTTCAAGTAGCGATAAGCCTCCAAGTTCTGCTTCATGGTGAAAAAGTCCATGGGCTTTTTGATGTGGTCTAGGTAGTCAGGTACCTGGGAAAGCAGGGCAAGTGTCTAAGTGGAAATCTGTTCTTATTCCCCCAAACCCTACTCTTAACAGCCCCCAAGAAATGCATCTAGCAACCGCCTCCCACCACAGTTAAGAGGCAGGCATGTAGTACAAGGGAAGTTCTAGTCCTGACTTTACTAGTTACAGGCTGTGTGACCTTGGTAGTCTCTTAACCTCTCTAGGCCTTCTTTTCCTCTCCTGAAAAGTCGTGATGAAAACGCAGGCAAATCTATTTCCTGGAACCATGAGCAGCTTTAATGGAGGGGAAAAAGGGAGGGGAAAGGCCATGAGAATTCTCTAAAAATTGTATCACCTTGTATTCTTACTGTTTTTTTTTTTTTGCTCATCATAAGGCTTGCAGTAAGGCTGCTGCCTCAGATGTCTCATTTTATACCTTTCAGAGAGAAAAGTGAACCTAGGGCTTCAGAGCTGGCTCTTTAGATTCTGAGCCTTCCAAAATTCCCATTCCAGGGTTGAGCACCCTGAGAATATCTTCCTGCCTGTGATCATTCATCTGGCAGACTCTGGGGAAGGAGTGCAGATGGCTTCCCATTCTGAGTTCTCGGGGTGTGATAGGACAAGACAAGGGTCCAGGTGATACATGTAGCTCTAGTTCGTCCTGCCCCAGAGCCACCGAACCCTTGACGGTCCCCACCTAGTCCCTGGGCCAGACCTGCAGCAGGGGTCCAACTGGGAGAAGAAGAGAAAGAAGTTGGAGCGAGGGGAAGGGATTCTTACTTCGTCCAATTCGGTTACCTCAGACAGAGGGACCGGCTCGCTGAAGATGTTGCCTGTGTCCTTCTCTTGGAGCTGCTCCAAGGTTTTTCGGAGGAGGATGAGAAAAGGGGTCAGCTGCATTTCCATGGCAATCTGCTGGATCTTGATCTGGCACACAAAAAGGCTGGATCAGCCAGGCCCTGGCTAGTCTCTCAGCAGAGGTCAAAGGCGATGGTCCCTGCTGGCTTAGGAACCTGCTTTTCTCACCCAGGCCCCATCAAAGAAGCTGTCTCTATCTACTTTGGTTCCCTTCCTTGAACTCCTGGCCTGAGCTGCCTGGGTCAGAGGGAAGGAGTCTGTGCAGCCTCCTCCTTTGATCCGCAGCTTCCCTCCCACAGGTCTAAAAGCACACAGTGCTAGGGCACTCCGTGCCAGTATGGGCCTTGGTGCTTCCCATCCAGGGCCATCCACTCTCCCTCCTCCAGAGCAGTGCTCTGCTTTGAGGACCAGGGCTGGCCCAGGAGCACTCACCGTCTCCCTTTTGAGTTTCTCTCGCTTGCGTATCAACTCTACCAGCAGCCGAGCTCGCTCTAGGTCATGCCGGAGCCGCTGCCAGGACTTGAGCTGTTCTTTGAGGGCCCAGTTCTTATCTTCAGAATCTCTCTGTAGAGGTACAAGGGGTATCAGATGGTGAGAGAGCCAGAGGAGAGTCCAGAAGAGGAGTGCAGGAAACCTAGGCCAAGGGCAAGGCAAGTCCAAGGAGGAAGCCCAGTAATTTATCAGTAGCACCTATGTGTTACCAGGGTCTAGCACCAAGATAATGCTCGATGTTTGTTGAATTAATGAACACACAGGAATGATGCCTTTCCACCAACCTGGTAATATATAGATTTCATGCTGAGCCTGCTTTGGGGGCTAATTTAAAGGTGGAAAAATGTTAAGCACCTGGAGGCTATCACTACAAATTTTGGTCCTTGCCCTTTTGGTCCTAGTTTCCACAGCCCACAGGGATTTGGACACGGTACCCCAACTTGATCACAGTTCCTCTGAGACTGAAGATGTGTCTGCAGCCGCCGGAGTAGTGGGACCCCATTCCTTGACTGTCGTTTCAGAGTCCAGTAGCTGTGTAGCCTCTGCATGAACTGGCTCTTTCTCTGGATGGTCAGGCGGTTGGTGATCTTACTGAGTCTGGGAACCAGGGAACAAAGAAAAAATCTGCTAGGTCCTGACTGCCAGTAAGAGTTCCTGAATGAGGACAGTGGGGGCTATTACGCTTATCAAAAAGGTCTGGAAAACCAGGAATAGTAGTAGCTCACACCTGTAATCCCAGCACTCCAGAGATGGAGGCAAAAGGACCCAGAAGCTTGAGATAATCTTTGGCTTTATATGGAATTCAAACCCAGCCTATTACAAGAGATTCTATCTCAAAAAGAAAAGAAGAAAGAGGAAGAGGAGAAGGAGCAGCTTGGAATTCTGGGCTTAAGGCATAATCAACAGTGCCTCGAGTGGCACAACACAGCAGAGGAAACCAAGCTCTTGGCACTAAGCAGAACAACATCAGTCTGCCCTAAGTCTGCTAAGCCACAGCAGCCCAGGGCACAGTTAGACTCTGACTTCTTGGACTGAGACTGTGGAGAAGACAACATACCCCATCCCTTGTTGGCCTTTTTGCTAAGATCAAGTGAAGATAAATCACAAGGAGAGAAACCTATAGTGAGATCAACCAGACAACACAAGGCAGCTGAAAACAACTGACAATCACAGCTGACTGAGCAGCACTCCACGGGGCAGTCTACAGTATGGGAAGGTGGCCCTTAGGAACATAGAGGACACTAGCATTTCTGACTTCTGGTGCATGATCAAGTTAAACATGGCATGCACTTTTTCTTTCCTGTGCTGGGGACTGAACCCAGATCCCTATGGATACTAACTAAGCACATCGGACAACAGAGCTGCATCCCTGTCCCTTCACAACTTTCTGAGCCTTCTCCTCCCCACTTTTCACTCATTCTTTCATGGGAAGACCACTTTTCTTCGGTGGCTCTTTCATCTTAACAAACCACACCATCAAAAAGAAGGACAACTTAAATACATGCTTCGTCTGCCAGATAAAGTTCAGAGTTTCTGGCTCCTAATGCAAAAGTCAGGTAGGTGACTTACCTAAGATCACCTCTTTACATTTACTTTTTCATTCCCACACAGCTCTGACAGGAAGGCAAGCCGGCCACTCTACTTAGGTCCCACAGTCCCTCTGAGGGCTTCTCCCCTCCCCTTCCTGCCCACGGCTGCACATGTACCTGTGTGGCGGAATGCAGGGCACAGACACCACAGGCGCTGCTGCCCGCTTCTCTGCCAAGATCTTCCGGGCTTTCTTCATCTTAATCCGGGACTTGGCCTTGGCCTTCTTGACCTTCTCTGAGCTCCAGCTCTTACCCTCATCTTCTTCTTCCTCCTCCTCCTCCTCCCCCTCACTGTGGGATAGGGCAGGCAGGCGGCGAGCAGAACCTGGGGGTGTGTGGATGTCACAGTAGGCTGTCTTGCGGACGCTAAAGGAGGTGCCATTAGCACCTGTCTCCCGCACAGGTTCCATCTTCATGTAAAGGCCAGCCTGCTGGGCACATGTCACATGGAAGGCTGTGTAGCAGTTGGCCTTGTGGCACTGGATGCAGGCTCCAGAGCCCCGCTGTTTGCAAATGTAGCAGGTGAGCTTCCAGCGGGCTGGTGGGATGTGCTCAATGCTGTCAATAGGTTCTAGGAAGACTGTGTTGGCAAAGCAGACCTCAGGGATCCACAAGGCACACACCACGTGGGCCCAGCGGCCATCATCTGTCTGCTTAAAGGCACCACCCTTATTGGGGCACAGAGCACAGTCCACTGCACGAGAAGGTGACTGCAGGCAACGGCGGCACAGCCACTGGCCCTCAGGGATATAGGGGACACCGTAGCACTCTTGGTGCACAGCCAAGTTGCACATGTCACAGAAGAGGATGACATTGCTATTCTGGCACTCGCCATCATTGCAGATACAGCACACGGCATCTTCATCCACTAGTGCATTGGGGTCACCTTTATTGTGACTCTCAAAGTAGGACTCCTTCTCCAACCGGTCCATTAGGTACTCAAAGATCTCCTGCGGGATAGGACTCACACCCTCGGTCTTCCGTCGCTCATTCATGATATCTAGCCAGATGTAGTCCTCCTCGTCCATGTCATACTCTACTTCCTCATCCAGCTCCTCTGCAGACTTCTCGATGTACCTGAAGTGTACACAGGTAGTTTGGCATCACATGGCTGATATCTTTTCCCTCCAGAAAAAGCATTGTGCTTCCCTCCAAGCACCCAGCCTCTGCCCATATACACATGTCTCATTCTAGCCCTACCTTAACCCAACATTCATAGATAACAGAATCATTTCTGTCTTGCAGAAAAGGAAACTTAAATGTGGGGGAAGTTAACTTACTTGTAAGAGTGCCCTAAAGCTTGGTCATAAACACTGGCCTATCACTCTAGTACTCATGTTGTGGCTGTCATATGATGCTGTCTTCCTTGAAGTATAGAGGCTCAGCTAGATGCCTAAAAGGGGCAATGTTGGAACAGTGAGGGCCCATCATGGGAATATGGGGGATTGTACAGACAGAGGAAGGCAATTCCTTAGACAGCATTGGCAAATGAATACAGGCCTGCTTTAGCAAAGCTGACAAATACCAAAGATACCATGTTTGTTCTTTCAGAAGGTGCTAGGGGTCTCTCAAATGCTACATACTGTGTTTATTCTCTGGATAGCCTTGAAAGATAATAATAGCTACGACTGACTGGGCATTTACTATGGGCCAGGCACCAGGCCAAGTTACATCTGTTCTCATTACAGCTAGCAGATCAGTGTTCTTATCATCTGCATTTGTGATGAAGAAAGTGAAGCTCTGAGAAAAATTGTTAGTGACCTATCACAGATAGGTCGTAACACCGGGGAATGGCAGAGCTGGGCCCCGGCCTTTTCAGATCCACTTTGGTGCTCTCTGAGCCAGCAGACCTAGAGCACAGGGCTGCTCCAGGGGCTGTGACACAGCAAACACCCACCCAGTCCTGCCTTAGCCCCCCAGACTATAACACTGTCAACTATAGAGAACAAGAGAAGAACAGGAGTTTGGCTTTTAACACACCTGATTTTAAACTTTGCCACTCTGCATGTTCAGGACAGCACTGCTCTGCCCTGTATCAAAGCTTTCCTGACAAAACAATGAGGGCTATATTCAGTAAATGATAACTTTGAATAGCATTACAAAAGTGAATGGCTAAGGAGCTGGTGATATACTCAGTTGGTAGAGTACTTGCCTAACAGGCATAAAGTGCTGGTTCAGTCCCTGGCACCCCATAAAACCAGGTGAGATGACAGGGCTGTAAATCTAAAAAAAAGAGATAGAGGCAGAAGAATCAAGAGTTCAAAGCTACTACACTGTGAGTTGGAGGCCAGTCTAGGATACACGAGACCCTGTATTTAAGGGGAGAATGATACTTCCTCTCTACAAACGGAAAATGGATCTCCAAGCAGGCTAGGTGCACAGAAGCTCTGGGGCCGTTTGCCTGATCTCTGCATGACAGTTATGACCTTCAGCTCTTAAGCTCTCTGCCTTGGTTTCCTTATCAATAGAGTAGCAATGCTAATATTGTTGCTGTTGTGCGCAGGAAATGAGTTAATAAAGGGAAACACTTAGAATAGTGCTTCGCATGGAATAAGTATTCAATATATGTCAACTTTATTATTAGCTTTTGTATAGCCCTAACCCACTGTGCCTTGAATTATAGCTGTTTGTGCCTAACTCCTTCTCTAGACAGAGGCAGAGATCATGTCTGATTCACTGTACAGAAATAGGTCCTCAGTGTTGTTCAATTGAAAGGCATTTTGGGGGTGGCAGGGAGCAGAGAGATAAAATATGTGTAGAAGGCAGCTTCTTCCTTAGCCCTTACCCTCTTTCCCAAGGTGAGCTCAACCTGTGCTCCGAGAATAAGGGTATGATCAGAGCTGACGTGCAGCAGCTGGATGGTTCTAGGGCTGGCACTAGTTCTCTTAAACATAAGGTCTTGCCTGTTCTTCTGCCATGACACATGACAGTATGTGATGGCACATAACACACTCCCACAGGCTCCCAGATTACAGACTGTGGCACAGATAGGTGGGCTGTGTGTCATGTACAATTTCTGGCATACTAACTGACACACCACCTTCTTCCTCCCCCTCAAGAAGTGAACTGGAATTTGAGCAAGAGAAAATGGTGTTATTAGAGTGATAACCTCAGACCTTCAAGTTTTTACAAAAGTAAATCATTTCCAAAACATGGGGAATTTTGCTAGCTGTGATAATTATAACAACATAACCCCCAACTGACTGTAACACACCAGCTGAAAACCGCTCCTCTGGAGAAAAGAGCTGATCCCAGGAGAACAGCGACTGTGGGGGAGGAAGAGAAGGAGCTGAGTAAGCTGGGCTGGGCGGCCTGTGAGACAGGTGATGCAGCAGGCCAAGAGCCCCTGGAGGAGAGGAAGGCTCAAAGAGGGGCCTGTCGGGGTGAAGAAGCGTGATAGTAAATCTTAAGAGAAAAGAGAGATCAGGAAACCAGAGGGGACCTGGGCTGACAAGAGATGAAAGGCGAGGAAAGTACTCTGCACGCTGTGTCACTGTGTCGCTGCGTCCCGAGTCACTGCACTGTCAAGTGGACTGCACCTTTAGCAAAAGCTGCTCCTCACACAGCCTGCACAGTAAAGACAAGGGGACAAACTGCTCTCCTGGCTTTGGGGGCCAGGACCCCAAGGCCTTTACACTTGGTTTTGATAACATCCTGTGGCTGAGATCTCTACATATAGCTCACCTCCACACATCTTTTTTTTCTCATGTTAAAGGAATTAGCTTTATTATGTCTGTGGCTTCAGGGCCAGCCAGCCAGTTAAGTGGGTAAAGGGGTTTGCTACCAACCCGATGAGCTACGTCCTATCCTATCCTGGGACCTGGGCCTGCATGGTAGACAGAACTGACCCGACAAGTAGTCCTCCAGCTGCCACAGGTGCTAGGATGCAAGCCATGTGCAGACACACAAATAAATGTAAAAAAAGATTTTTTTAAAAATTAAGAATGTCTGCAACTTCAATAGGAGCCACCATGACTAGCTCTTAGAAGGAATGGAATACAAAGGAAAAAAAAAATAAATGAAATAAATAAAAGATCCAGAAAGGTACTATGTCAGCAATGGAAATACTGCTTACAAAGCTGTTAAAGGACAGGTTACAGTAACAGAACAGTAGGGAAATTCCATCACTGACTTATTTAGTCTTAGACCAATTAGACGTTGGTCTTCTGAAGCCAATGTCTTCTGCCCTAGGGAGGAACACTGCACCTGCTGCAGAGGAGGCTTCTAGAACACCAGGCCATGGCCATGCATTGAAAAGGTAGAAAGGGTCAGAAATCAGAGCTGGGATGTTGGGTGCAGGGGAACACTGTGGCTTTGACGCTCAGGGGACTTGGGTCTCAACCTCAGCTCAGAGATTCCTAGCAAATGACTTTTGACAAGCCTGGCACTTTCTGAAATGAGACTAATGACGGCTTGAGAGAGTTCTGAGAACAAACAGGTGGCTACAGCTGATTGCAATGTCATATAGAACATTCAGAAGGCAAAAGGTAGGTGGCTTGCTTGTCAGCTCAAGGTTAGCCTGGGCTACACAGTGAGTTCCAGGCCAGTCCGAGAAACAGTGAAACTGTCTCAAAACCAACAAACCACAACAAAACAAAAACAAGCCAGGCAGTGGTGGTGCACACCTTTAAGCCCAGCACTTGGGAGGCAGAGGCAGTTGGATCTGTTGGTTCAAGGCCAGCCTGGTCTACATAGTTAAGTTCCAGAACAGCCATGAGTGTTACACAGATAAACCCTGTCTCAAAAAAATCAAAACAAACAATCCCCCCCCAAAAAAAAAACCAAAAACACAAAACCAAACCTTAATAACAATTAAAAAAAAAAAAAAAAGGGCTGGGAGATGGCTTCAAAGCACGCAACCCGGGATCCGGCATGTGCCATAGCACTAAGGGACAGTTCACACCCCCTGGGCAGGGCTAGTGCTGTTTCCTGTCAGGCTGTCACCTCTCTTGGTCTTGACTAGTTTTCTAGAGGTAGGAGGTGGTGGCCGCCTTACCGGTAGTAGGAAGTGGGCCGGGGCGGTGCATCAGGGGTGTCTTGCTCCAGCTCCCGATATACCACCTCAGGCAGTTTGGGAGCAGCACTGGCGGGAGCGCTGTGGTGGTGGTGGTTGGAGTCCTTGCGTTTCTCCTTGTTCTTATGCTTGCCTGACTTAGGTGTAGCCGCGGGTGTCTCCGAGTTCTCCTTGTTGCTGCTGTTCTCTGGGGCCTCCTCAGGGGCCTCCTCATCCTCTGATACCACATCTAGGTTGTCAAAGATGCTGATGCGGTGGACACGGCCATGCAGGTCCACCTCTACCATTCGCTGGGCCTGAGCATAACTTATCACCTCTCGGCCTGGTGACTGTGAGACCTCAGAGGGGCTGGGTGACTGCTTATTGGCTGGTCGTGACTGGCGCCCTTTCTTTTTGTGCTTGCGCAGGGGGGTCTGCTGTGGGGGTGGTGGGCTGTCGTGGTCATAGTGGTACAGGTGGTACTCAATACCACTGTAACTCTTGTAAACCTTGCGGCAGGTCTCCACAGGGCATTCATATGGTGGCTTAGTGGCCCGCAAGTTGTGGCAGAAGGTCTTCACGTCAAAGTCCACCCCCATGCTGTCACATCTAGAATACACAGATCAGTTAGCACAGGCCTGACGAGAGCTCTCAGCCCCTGCACCACAGCCCGCTTTCTCCAGCCTGCCTTCTCACACGTCCTGGCCACGTCCTGGCCAGCCTCTCTTTAGAGCATCTCCACGTGCCAGCTCCTCTACCAAGTCTTGGCACAGGTCCTCAAGACCTATTGCTCGGTCATCCTGCCTATGTCTCAAGTCTTTCAGCCGAGTCTCACATAAAATGACAAGAGTGATCACACCAATGACGTGACTAAAGCCTCCCGCTGCTCCCCAGCTTCTTAGGGTAACAGTCAAGGGATTCCTTCCTAGAGTCTCCTTAGAAGTTAGAGTTGTCTACACACAGCAGCCTACCATCCCCTGAATGTAACACCCTCTCAAGAAACAAAGGCTCTCTCTCTCTCTATTAGGAATGTTGGTGGGCTCCTACAAATCAAGTCTTCAAAACCTGGTTCAAATGACACTTTCATTATGGCCTCTTTGACTCTCCTGTGGAAAAACTGTTTCTACAGCATTCTATTCTCACCTCCAGTGAGGCATTTTCTAGTTCTGTCTTCTCCTAGTAGACAGGAGACCTAGCTATTTCTAAATCCCCAGGTATTAGCAAGCACTGGCCTTTCAAGCCTTGGCAAATAAATGAAAAGCCTGTTGAATGAATAACTGAGTGAGAAGACCACCAGTTTGGGAGTTGAGGAAGATCAGATTAAGAATAAAAGTTGCTTGCCAGGCGGTGGTGGCTCACGCCTTTAATCCCAGCACTCGGGAGGCAGAGCCAGGCGGATCTCTGTGAGTTCGAGGCCAGCCTGGACTACCAAGTGAGTCCCAGGAAAGGCGCAAAGCTACACAGAGAAACCCTGTCTCGAAAAAAACCAAGAAAAAATTAAAAAAAAAAAAAAAAAAAGTTGCCTATGTGTAAGCCTGAGTGAGTGGCCAACGATTGAGTCCTAGATTCCAACAAAACCCATGGCATAATCAGTGCACTGCTAAGGTCTCTATGGGGATCCTCAGCCTAGCCCTGGAACTGGGTGGGGAGATATAGGGAGAGGCCATGTGAAAATGGTCATTTACCCAGGGAAAAAGGCACAGACTGCACTGATTTCCTCATTTACAGGGTCATGCAACATTAACGAGGGGCCTACCAAGTGCTTGCCCTGAGGGCACAAACAGAACACAAAAATCTAGCATTACGTTCCAGGGTTCTCAAGGGCTAACCCTCCCCACCCCATGTTCCTGGGTGAGTAGACAGCAGATGGCACCAAACCCCAGAGAGCCCAGCTCAGTCAGTCACTGCCCCAGTTTCTCTCAGAACGAGTTGAACCAGGATCCTTGGGACCACCAATGCAAGGCCTGCCTGACCGCCCTGAAAAATACTGACTCTCAGCCTCCTTCTCCTGAGGCTTAACCATGAGAGTGGGCAGCACTAGTCCTCTGTCGACAGCCTCTGACTTCCAAGTCAACTCCAACTCACTTCTATTTCCTACCTGCTGCGGTGCCTTTAAACACTAAACCAATTATAGGCACAAACAAGCTCAACTCTTTCCAAGCCGGGTCCCTGGTGAGCGCTGCCGCTCTGGCTTTGCTGGCCTGGTTCCCGAACTGGCACAGTGCCCCCAGGGACCTGGTGTCAGAAGCACAAAGGTGTGACCAGAACTTAGCTCTCAAAGCTCTGGGGCCCAGAGGTCTGGAGGAAGCTACTCCTGGGAACTCCAGGAGCTGAAGGAAGTGGGTAGGGGATAGGGGGTTGGACCAGGGCCGTGCTGCCGAGCCGGTCTCCCGGATGCTGCGCCGCTTCCTTTTTATCGAAGTGTACCAAGTCAGACAAGGCTTCCCTCCTGCCGCTGGCCCAGGCCGCCCCAAAGGACACACACTGTCGCCGCGAACGAATGGCCTGTCAGTTCTCCCCGCCCGGGGGCCCAGGAGGCGCCCAGCGCGCCTCGCCGGGGTGGCCCCTTCTCCGCGGGTACTGCCGCCCGGCCCCGGCCGGTACTCACCGGCCGCCTCCAGTCCGGGCTCATCGCCGGGGGCGCCCGCCGGGGCTCCGACCCCGCGTGGGGAAGCCGGCGGGGAAGGACGGACCAGGAAGGGGGAACCCGGACTCCGGGACGCGGAGCTGGCCACCCCGGCTCCTGCCCCGCACGCTCTGGCCCGGCTTCCCGCGCTGACCCCTGCCGCTCCCGGTCCCGCCGGCGCCCCAGTGTCGCAGTTCCGCAAGCACCCACGCGTTTCCCGAGCTCTGGGGTCTTCTGGCCTGGGAACTCGGTGCCGTCCGGACGATAAGGGGGCTCCCGGAGGCGGCACAGGAACAGCGGCAGAGAGACCGTGGCGGCAAAGGCTGTGGCAGCGGCGGCAGCAGCAGAGACGGCGACGGCGTCCGCCAGGGTAAACGTGGCCCCGTGGCGCTGCATAGACGCACTTTCGCCACGATTCCCCGCCTGTCCGCTGAAGCGCGAGCGACCATCCCACGGACCTGGAAAAGACATCTGGACACCGCATAGGTCCAGGGTGTGCCTCCATGTTCGAGGGGGAGTTTCTGGAGGCTGAAGTCACAGCGTAGGGAGCAGGGGTCCTCGGGCCGTTTGTGGCGAATCTGCGACCACGGACGGGCAGCGCGAGGCTGGGCGTGAGGAGCCCGCCCTTCTCCCCTCCCCCTCCGCCGCCGCCTCCTGCTCCCTCCCTCCTGCTGGCTGCGGTAGGGACCTGGCCTTGGTCTCTGAGGAAGGCGACGGGGCGGGGCGGGGCGGGAGTGCAGGGAGAGGCGGAGCTGGGGGCAGGGCTCGGAGCCCGAGGGAGGCCGCTGAAGCCGCAGGGGCCGCAGTTATGGGCAGGGGCGGGGCGACCGGGAAGAATAGGCCGGCGGGGGCGGGGCTTGTGGCGGGGAGGCGGAGCCCTCGGGAAGCGGCGCCCAGATGCCCCGAGGGCGGCCGGAAGAGCGGGCCTGAGGGTCCCGAGAGAGAAAGGGCGGAGCTTTGGATGAGCTTGGAAGGTGGAGCTGAGTCCCGGATCAAGCTACAACTGGGGAAAGAACCCCCGCAGAGCTGCCGGGAAAGGGCGGGACTTAGGGGAGCAAGGGGCGGGGCTGCAGGCGTAGTGTAGGACGGAAAGGCAACCCCGCAGAGGAAAGGCGTGGCCCCGACGAGGGAACTGAGTGTGGGGAGGTTCCCGGTGCATTACGATGAAGCGGAGGGTTTTAGATTGGCAGCGTTAGACAACACGGTTTCGGGTTGCTGATTTTCCAATCAGCAAAACGGTGTCAAAACACACAGCCCATTGACTATGACTGACACTTTTAGTGTGAACGTGGGAAAGTTGCTGAATTCTTCTTCGGGTTCCTTATTTGTAAACCTGGAGCTCGGAAAATTCTACTGTCAGTTCGTGGGGGTTTCAGAGAACTTGGACGTCAGGGGTCATTATTGTTAAGCAGTGTTAGCAATTTTGTCGTTGAAGAGTGTGAAAGTCTTCCAAGGTGATAGAGTCCCTGAAAACTTGGTTTTATCTTCATGAAGACTTGGTATTCAGCACCCTAAGGCACACGTTTTCATACAACACATCCTCTCCCTCAACAAATGTCAATAAAGCCGGCACTCCAGGAACTTGTTTATTTTTTAAATCGTGGAGTCGGGAGTAAAACCGGGATTTCTATGAAAGAAATGGCTTAGTACAGTGAGTCTCTGTTCTCCGTTATTAAATGGGGATAATATATAGTACCTCTGCCCCGGGGTCATGGTAAGGATTAAAACAGATGAGGTCTGTAAATCGCCTAACAGTGTCTAATGTATAAGACTCGTATTTGCAAAGAAAATACTAGCTATTATACTCATCCAGAAAATTCAAAATAAGCCAGTAATCTCAGCATTCAAGTGTTAGGATTGCCTGGACTGCTATGAGTTCCAGGTCAGACTGGGCTACAAAGCAAGACTCTATCTAAACAAAACAACCAAAATAAATGAATAGAAGAGTTTATATAGATTTTTTTCCCCATCGAACTGAGGACTTTGCACACACAAGGCCGAGAATCTACACTGAGCTTTATCACCCCGACAGCTTTTCTTCCTTTTTCTTTTTTTGAGATAAGGTTTCTTTTTTTTTTCTTTTTTTTTTTTTTGGTTTTTCGAGACAGGGTTTCTCTGGGTAGCTTTGCGCCTTTCCTGGAACTCGCTTTGGAGACCAGGCTGGCCTCGAACTCACAGAGATCCGCCTGGCTCTGCCTCCCGAGTGCTGGGATTAAAGGCGTGCGCCACCGCCGCCCGGCAAGACAAGGTTTCTTTGTGTAGCTCTGGCTGTCCTGGAACTTGCTCTGTAGACCAGGCTGGCCTCAAACTCAGATTATCTGCCTGCCTCTGCCTCCTGAGTGCCAGGACTAAAGATGTGCACCATCATTTTTTTTAAATTTTTTTTTAAGATAAGGGCTGAATAAATTGCCTACACTGTCCTTGAACTTGTGATTACAGGCTTGTACCACTAGGATGCACAGTTGTCTTAAAGCCAGCTCTTTTGGGGTGAGGAACCCCTTTGAGAATCTGATGAAAGCTATGGGTCTCCTGAGGAAAAAATGTAGAAGCACACACACACATTTTTAAAGCTATTTGAAATTTCATATAGAAGTGACTGGACCAGTGTGTTAGGGTGAACACTAACCTAGCTGAAGCTACCCTTGCTCCCTCCCCTCCAGGTGAGTCCTCAGGCTCTGGATCCCCTAGTCTCCCTTTCCAACACCCATGACACAGAGATGGAATAAGATCAGCTTTATTATTGGCATGAAGCAGGTAAGTGGTGATCATGCCAGGCCTCTCTGTAGTCAGGGGGCAAAGAGCTTGTCAGCCAGCACTGATCAACCTAGCTGGCTCTTCCGGATGAGGTCCAGAACTCCAGGTGCCTTTAGCTTCCAGTGGGTGGGCAGGTAAGCAGACTGCTAAGCATTGGATATGGGGAGTCCTCAGGGCTGGTCTGGGGCTGAGGTTGTGCTGGGGTTGGCGGGAGGTGGAGGGCGAGGCTGGATGTCCCTGGTGCGCATGTAGGACAGCAGCTGCTCAGGGATCTCAGCTAGCACATCCTTGGCCAGTCGTGCCATGCTCAGCACCTGGTTCCCCGATCGGTCAACATAATCTCGGAATGGGACAAACTGGGACAGACAAGAAAGGAGTTGAGGGCTCTGGCCAAGGGAGTGGGTGGCACTCAGGTTTCATCTTTGATCTCTAACATCGCTTCCAAGTATCACTATTCTTCTCCCTTAATATTGAACTGTTTTCTACATGTTTTTCCCACCCACTCCCTGCCTCTGCCCCCACTTTCTGTTCACCCTCAACTCATTTTAACTTGGCTTCACACAGCACTGAAATTACTCTTGCTAATGTCGTCAACAGCCCTAAGTTAGTGCAGTGGGTAGTAATTTCCAGTCTTCATCTTGCCGAGTATCTCTTTAGCCTTATTACACTTGAATGTCATCTTTCTGAATACATCCCACTTCTTTGTGTGGGGTGCTGGGGATTGAATCCAGGATCTTGTGTATGCAAGGCAAGCTCTCTACCATTAAATCACATCTGCAGCCCAAATCCCACTCCTGACACCACACTCTTTTTCTTCTACTTTTGTGGAAGTTGTACTCCACCTCAGCTCCCATTCCTTTGGGTCATCCTGTGCTCTGAACCCATTCCCTCCCCCCCAGGGCCTCTCTATGTAGCCCTGGCTATCATAGAGTAGCTCTAGCTACTCATTATATAGACTATGCTGGCCTTCAGAGAGATCCACCTGCCTTTGCCTCCTGAGTGCTAGCAAAGAGTGTGTGTGTGGGAAATTGGGAGAGAGGGCAAGTTGTTGGGATTGAAAGGGAAGGAACAGTTTGCCTGGGAAAGAAGGTTGGTAAAGGGAGGGAGAAGTGAAAAGAAGGAAGAAAAGTACCCCCTAGAGCCCCATACTTACCTCTCGCCTTGGCTTCTTATCTTATTGTTTTGTTTCAAGAGGGGCGCTCACTGTGTTGTGAGCCTCCTAACTAGCTAGGGCTGTGGCCACTGTGCCTAACCCTGGCCCAGAACCACATATGTAGTTGCTAACACTTCTTCATTTGGTTGTCACAGATCCCCCAAGCCCAGTGTTGCCAACTGAATATCAGCTCTTCTTGCTCTCTCCCATCCTCTAGCTTCTCCAGCTACCAGACATCTCTCACTAGAAAACTGAACCTCATCCTTGAAGTTGCCCCTCAATTCCTTATCACTGTCTTGACAAGTCTTCAAGCCTTGTAGCATGTTCTTAGGTATCTTATTTTGTTCTGTTATTCTTTTGAGATAGCCTATGCTGGACTGGGACTCTCGGTCCTCCTACCTTAGCTCTGAAGACAGGAATTACAGGCGTGCGTGTGTGTGTGCGCACACACACACACACACACACACACACACACACACACACCTCCATTCACCGCTCTACTACATTTTTCCCTTTTTTTCAGACAGGGTCTCATATAGGCCCCACACTGGCCTTGAACTCACTGTATAGCAAAATGGCCTTGAACTTTGAAGAAATTATTTATTATTGTTATTATTACTGTATGTATTCAATGTGCATGTGTGAATGCAGGCATGAGTGTGCCACAGTGCACACGTGGAGGTCAGAGGACAACATTTAGAGAGGGTTCTCTCCTAACATGGGATCCCAGGAATCTAATCACGTCATCGGGCTTGCTCAGCAAGTACATTTAATCCACCTCACTGGCCTGACGTTGGACTTCTTATCCTTCTGCCTCCACCTCCTGAGTGCTGGGATTGCAGGCGCATACTTGGTTTAGGCAGTGCTGGCGATCAAACCCAGGCCTCATGCACACTAGACAAGTCCTCTACCAACGGAGCTGCCTCCCGGCGATGTGACATCGTTTGCATTGGCTGCTTCTGATCATGACCACTGTTCTGTCTCCACCAGTCCCCAGTCATCCTTGATGCTTGCTAATGGATTCCTGGCTTTTCCGTGGCCCTGCCACAGGATACCACAGGGCAGCAGCCAGAGAAGTCCTTTTACAATGTAGCCTGAGCTGGGCATGGTGGTACACATCTGTAATCTTAACACTTAGGAGGCTGAAGCAGTGGGATTGCCATGAACTCTAGGCTCGTAGGAAGGCTACATAGGAGTTCCTTACATAGTGAGGTTCTGTCTAAAAACAAAACAATAAATACATGGATGGATAAATAATTGAGAATGCATTCTAACCTTCAAACCTCAGATATTCACCATGGCAGACAATCTTGCCAGCCTGGCCTGAGCCTCTGGCAGGTCTTACATGCTCCTTCTCTGTCTGTAAAGCTGATATCTTCCTCAGGTTTCAACTGATACCAATATCACAAGCCTTGCCTGACTATGGTTGGCTGTCAGCAGCAGCATTTGCTTGTTTGGTGTCTGTGTAATACTGGTCATCTCCACTAGAGGGCAGGGACTTGGCCCCTGATGAGGTTAAACTCCCATTTTTTACAACTGAGTTTAGGTTTCAGTTCTCTGAGAGGGGCAAACAGGTGTCTCTCCCAACAAAGGGCCATTTATGAACAAATTACATTCAGGGCCAAGGGAGAGAACACAAGGTCAGCCCCACAATATCTCAAGGACAAGTCCTACAGCCCCTCTTCTGGGTCACGTCTGGATTTGCCCAAGCTTGTACAAATATGCCCAAAGATAAAACCTCAGCCAATTGAAGGTATACTAATGTAACTGATGCTTGCTTACACAATTACGTTTAAGATGACCTCACGATCCCTGAAACTTCCCTTGGCTGTGTTTAAAAGGAGCCTGCATACTTCTTTCAGGGTCGTTGCCATTTTGTACAGGTGAATGACCTGCATGGGCCGGTATAGTAAATAAACGCTCTTGTTGATTGCATATGTGAATGGTGGCCTTTCGTCAGATGACTCGAGGACCCTAAGAGCCCTCCTATACTCTACAACCTGCTTAACGCCCCCCCCCAATAGAACTGTTCAAAGCCTGGTGTGCTGTTGCAGTACTGTAAACCCAGCACTTTGGAGGCTGAGGAAGGAGGATCAGGAGTTCCAGACCAGCCTGTGCTACCTAACAATATCTTGTCTCACAAGTAAAACAACAACAAAACCAAAAAAGCAAAAGGAACTTGCTCTGTGAATGAGGAGGTTTGAAAGCGTGAGGGGAGAAAGGTAGTGACTAGGAAGGGGTAAGGAGAGTGACTTCTAGGAAGCTTTTCCTTCCCCTTACTCTAACTCTTGGCTTTCACTACTCCGAGGGCTACCTGAACGATGTCCCGCTCCGCATAGCGTCCCCTGGAGGACACACGAACATCATCACCGTCCAGTTCTTCCATTGCTGCAGAATAGACAGACAGGCATCATTGGATGGGTCTCTCAACTCCAACACATTCTGTCCCTCCCCCATTAGAGTCCTTCAGAGTCCTCATGAGGAGACCTGATGCTTGCATTCCACAGTGGTGTGGGGTTTTTACTGTTATCCTTACTCTGCCTTCCTTCCTGCATGCCCCCTTCTGGGAAGGCAGAGGAAAGTGTTAACTTCATCAGCCACGGTTATGGAGAGGAAACATGTTTGACTTCACCAAGGTGCCAGTCTGTCTTGTCTGTGAGGAGGGCCTGAGTGCCTAGATCCCTCCTGTTCTCTCCAGTTCCTAGTCCCACTCACAGACACACACCATCCTACTCACCCTCAAACATGGCAGGTCCGACACCAACAATAATGATAGACATAGGCAGTGAGGAGGCCTGTGGGGGAGGAATGGCTGAGTAAGCAGCTGTAACAGGGCAGTGACCAGGGGTGGTGTCAGTGTGTGTCACACGCTCCCGTGAGCACAGATACTGCTACTTTTTGTTCCAGACTGTCTCTGAATGCATAACAGGTGCCTTCTGGTGGAACATACAACCAGTTGATTTATATCCATTATCTTGTTTGTTTGTTTGAGACAAAAGTCTCGCTCTGTAGCTCAGGCAGACCTTGAATATTTCCAGTATCATTTAAAAAAGTTTTCCTGCTAGACATGGTGACATTCATCCATGATCTTAATACTCATGAGTCAGGGGGACCACTACAATTTCCAGACTAGCATGGATTAAATAATGAATAAATAATGAATTCTAGGCCATTCTGAGCTACAGTGTAAGACCCCATCTTCAAAAGAAAAACAAAACCAAACAAAAAACGCAAGAAACCCTAATGACAGCAAAATAGCCATATTAGGCATGGTGTACCATGCCTGTTCTCCAAGATTCGGGAGACAGAGGTAGGAGGGTCAAGGTGATTTCGCGAGCAGCCTGGTCTATATCGCTAGTTCCAGGCCAGCTAGAGCTACATAGTTAGACCTTGACTCACAAACAAACCACCACCACCACCAAAACCAAAATCCCCTCTAAATCTGATGAACCAACAAACAAAAATAGCAAGGCATGGTGGCTCACACCTACAGCCCCAGTACTTGGGAAACTGAGGCAGGAAGATTCAGGCCAGTGTAGGCTATATGGGGGTCCAGGTCTATTTAGTACGACCCTGTCACAAAACAAAACAATAATAAAATGAAAAAGAAATAAAAAAATGAAAGGGGCTTCCCCCTGGGACAAATGGCAGGCATGCTTCCTGCTGATTATAAAAGACTAGCATTTCTTGCCAGGCAATGGTGGCGCATGCCTTTAATCCCAGCACTTGGGAGGCAGAGGCAGGTGGATCTCTGTGAGTTTGAGGCCAGCCTGGTCTGCAAAGCAAGTTCCAGGACAGCTAGGACTGTTTCACAGAGAAACTCTGTCTCAAAAAAAAAAAAAAAAAGGACTAGCATTTCTTAAGTTCAGGTTTCCTTAGTGGGTTCATCTGGCATCGTGCAGGGACCTAGAGAGTCAAAAGCGAGTGTTGTTTGTGCCCCAGCCAGTAGGCATCTCTGAAACTGGCAGGTATAGTTGTTAGGATACACACGGAATAAACATCTCAGCACTTTCACTGGACGGACAGTGACCCCACCACCACCACCGGGCCTCCCCCCTCAGACTCACACTGACAATGGCCTCTTTGGTCTGTGTCATGTCAGAGATGACGCCATCAGTGATAATGAGCAGAACGTAGTACTGGGAACCATCCGAGATCTTGGCTGCAGCCCTACATGAAAGACCAAGATCTGTATGCAGTGGCTACCAGAGAGTCCATGGCCACATTTCAGACCCTGCTTCTGTAGCCACCATATGAGTAGCAGCCACCATATGGGCTTCTGGATCCCACACTCTTTGGCAGATCTGACTGCCCTTGCCTGCCATCTCTCCATTCTCTATATGATTTTCAGATAGGGTCTCACTCTTTGTAGCTGAAGCAGGCACTGACTGACCTGCCTGCCTGCTTCCACCTCTCAGGGGCTGGATCACAGTAATGATCCACCAAGTGGATCAGCATCCCTTTCCTCTCATCATCAATGTTTGAAGTCAGAAGTTTTCCCTCAGAAAAGGACTTCAGACATCCCTCAGTCTACCTACTTACTTTACCTGGCCTCCCAACCTCAGCCTCACATCCTAAGTGGACTGGAAACAGCTGATCTGTGCTGCCCAGTACATTGGCCCTAGCCACATGTGAATGTGAAGATTTAAACCAACTGAGTTAAACTAAATGAAAAATTGCATTCATTAGTCACTCTAGTTACCTTTAAGGGCTCCCTCTCTGCTGAATACCATATTGGCAAGCATAATTGTAGTCCACTTCTATCAGTGTGGAGTATTTTCTTAGTGCTGGTAGCTTACTCTGGTCTCAGGAGATTGAGAAAGGCGTGGTGACAGGGAAGAGTTAGATGGTCCGGCATGGTGTGCTGAGGTCCAGAGTGGGGGTGGGTGAGGAAGCCCTGTGCGCTCCTGCATTCTGACCCATCCTCATCAGAAGCCTGGCCTGGTGCTATCCTTTATCACTAGCTCATTTCACAGATAGTCACTGTAACCTGCTTTGTGTGCTCCCAGAGCTGAGCATGCACTCAGGAAGGATTTTGCTTGCTGTATATATTTTTTTTGTTTGTTTTTTGGTATTGTTGTTTGAGACAAGGTCTCACCAGGTAGCCCATCTGGCCTGAAACTCAATTTGTAGACCAGACTGTCCTTGAACTCACAGAGATCCGCCTGCCTCTAAAGGCTCAGACCATCACATGCCTCACCCAGCTCATCCTATTTTTAAAACGAGGAAACCAAAGTTCAGAAACACTGAGCAGTCCCCTGGGGCAAAGAAGCCGGTGTCCCTCATGTCTGCCCTGGCCTGCTCCTGCACACTGTGCCACGTGCCTCACCTGACCCTGGTACATCTAGGCACCCAGCATCTCCCAAACATGTCGCTCGGTGCCTCTGTGCTTTCATGTGCTATCGGCACTGCCAGGCTTACTCGCGCCGCTCCTGATGAAGGCCGGCTCGTCCTGTGGTCCCAGCGGAGCAGCCCTCCACGGTAATCCTACCCTGTAGGGTGCGGCCCCCGTCATTGAGATGGGTGTTCTGCTTCCCCAAGAGGTGCCTCATACCCTGAGGGTACCGAGGGGACCCAAGGGTGAATTGTCCTGGGTGGGGATGAAGCCAGGGGGATGAAGTGCACTCAAAGCTCCTTGTTTAAAAACATAATTAGAGCACACCCAGACACAATGGGGGAAGAATAGAAAGTGTGCATGCGTTCGTAAGATGAAGCACTCGACTTCAAAGTCCCGCACAGTCTGACTGCTTTCAACTGTGCCCTCCATCTCCCCCTAACACCTCCAGGGAATGCAGTGTCTTACTTTTGCCACCAGGCAACTTGCTAGAAATTTCTGGGGAGCTTTGGCCTACAGAAGTAATGATTTATTTATATTTCTGTCTCCTGCACCAAGGCGGGAGCTCCCGAGGGCAAGGACTAAATCCGATTCATCTGTGAGTCCCCAGTGCCCCAGCAGAGAACTGAGCACACAGCAGCTGCCCTTTGAATAGTGATGATGATAATAATGGGAACAGTAATAACTACTGTTACAGCGCTTACCAAGGGCAAGCCCTCTTGTGAGTGCTTGATGTATGCTAACGAGTCCTCCTAACAACCCTGCAATGTAAATATTCTTAGCATTCCCATTCTCATTTTACAGAGTGGTAAGAGAACTGACCAAAGCCACAAAGCCAGCATATGACACTGTATAACCAATGTATTGGGAAAACAGTTCAGCTGGTAGCTTGCCTAGGACACACTCGGCAGGGGTTTGATCCCCAGCACCACATAAATTGAGTATAGTGGCCCACACCTGTAATTCCAACACTGGGAAGGTAGGGAAGCAGAGGCAGGGGGATCAGAAGGTCTATATTATCTTTGGCTACAGTGAGTTGAAGGCCAGCCTGGGATACATGAGATTCTGTCTCAGAGAGAGAGAGAGAGAGAGGGAGAGAGAGAGAGAGAGGGAGAGGGAGAGGGAGAGGGAGAGGGAGAGGGAGAGCTAATGTATTAACTCTACTCCAGAATCTGCACTTTTGATAGAATTACCCTTAAATGAATGTTTACTAAATAAATGAGTGAATGAATCAGTGTAGTTGCCCAAGATAATCTCTAAGAAGTCTGTTTAATAACAATAACAAAAATGATCAGATTTCAAAATTAGTGACAAAAATTGTTTGTGAAATATTATATGTGATCTGATTGTAACATGTTCCATCTTTTCCTTTTCCTTTGTTTATTGTTTTGAGAGAAGGTTTCACTATGTAGTCCTAGCTAGCCTGGAATTCACTATGTGGACCAAGCTGACTTCAAACTCAGATCCCCCTGCCTCTTCCTCTGGAGTTCTGGGATTAAAGGTGTGCGACACCACTGGCTGGTGAAGCTGGGTTCTCGCTGCTCATATTTATTCTGAAATTTTCCATAGTTTTCAACCTATCACCTTTGGTGTGCCTTCTATGGATCAGATTCTATGCTGTTACCTCTGAAATCATTATCTAGTAATTTTTCTTTTCTTTCTTTCTTTCTTTTTTTTTTTTTGCTATCTAGCCTCACAATAACTCTGCAAGTAAGTTAATATCACTGGGCATGGTGTCGCATTCCTGTCCTGGCAGCACTTGGAAGGCTGAAGCAGGTGGATCACTGGGACTGTATTTGGGGATAGAGACCAGCCTTGGCTACATAGTGAGATCTTGTCTCAAACACAGACAGACAAAAAGAAGGAAGAGAGCCAGGCAGTGGTGGTACATCCTTTTAATCCTAGCACTCAGAAGGCAGAGGCAGGATGATCTCTGTGAGTTCCAGGCCAGTCTGGTCTACAGAGTGAGTTTCAGGACAACCAGGACCACACACTAAGACCCTGTCTCAAAACAACAACTACAACAACAACCCCCAAATACAAACAAACAAACAAACAAAAAAGAGTCTGTGGTGGTTTGAATAAGAATGGCCCCCATAGGCTCATATATTTGGATGTTTAGACATCAGGGAGTGGCACTATTTGAGAAGGATTTGAAGATTAGGAGGTGTGGCCTTGTTGGAGGAAGTGTGTCACTGGGGATGGGCTTAGAGGCTTTAAGAGCCCACGCCAGGACAAGCATGTCTCTGTGTCTATGGATTAGGATGTAGAGTTCTCAGCTATTCCTCCAGTACCATGTCCACCTGCATGCCGCCATGCTCCCTGCCGTGATGATAATGGACAACCTCTGAAACTGAAAGCCAGCCCTTAGTGAAATGCTTTCTTTTATAAGCGTATCCTTGGACACAGTGTCTCTTCACAGCAATAGAACAGTCACTGAGACAGAGGCTAGGCTAGCTGGCATGGTAGTGTCACACCTGTAATTCCAGCACTTAGGAGGTGGAGGCAGGGGGATCGGGATTTCAAGGGCAGCCTTGCCAACATAGCAAGTTCCAGGACAGCTTGGCTTACATGTGACCCTTTTTTAGAAAAGAAAAGAAAAAGAAAAACAAAGCTAGTGACTTAAGGTCACCTTGCTAATGCCAGGCCCATACCCATGTCTAGTAGCAAAGCTGGTGCCTTCACCATTGTCCCACAGACTCTTCTCTCTCTTGGGCAAAGTCAAGGCCATCAAAGCCACCTTGTGGCCTGGGATATGGCTCCCAGGCCACAGCTGATGCTTCTTGACCCTCTTTCTAAGCACAGGCAGAGTACCATCTTGGTACCTGATCCTGGAGCACTGTACACTGAACACTTATCACAGGTACACTCAACATTTCCCCTTCTCTCCAAAGTCCAAGTTCATTCAGAGTAGGTCTGCCTGTGTCTGGGTCCAGTCATTTGCCCTCTCACTGCCGCCCAGTCCCTTACCTGGCCACCTGGTTGATGACAGGAGCGAAGTAGGTGGGCCCATAGAGCTGCACTGTGCGCAGACTCTGGAAGTAACTCTCCAGCACGCCCTCAATGCCTGCACAGTTGGGGTCCTCATCATTGTTGTTCTGCCAAAAGAGGAGGTGCAGCCAAGCTAAGCCCACACAGTGGACACCCAGGAGCCCTCTGACCCCAGCTCACTCCCACCCCTAGACCCTTTCACGCTCTTCTCCAAACTGCCCACCCTCCACCCCCACCCCGTGGGTCACTGTCTCACAGCTCCTTCTCGGCTCTTCTTGCCCTTCACAAAGCATTAGCAGAAGTGACCCCTCAACTGAGGGGCACTGCATGTCGGCTCTGGCCCATACTGTACCAGGGGGAACTGGTGAGAGATCCGCCCCTCTGGGGGCAGCTTGGCCCCAAAGCCATAGGCGGGGAAGAGCTTGTCGCTGTCGTAGTCCTGAATGATCTCTCCCACCGCCTTGAGGGCCATGGCGTAGGCGCTGAGCTGGTAGGGACTCATGTAGTGCAGTGAGGTGGGCTGCAGGGGGTTCCCTGGGGAGACACAGGAGCGCGGGGCTCAGAGTCACCTGCTTCTCCTTGTGTGCATCCACCCCCCAGTCCATTTACCCGCCTCTACCCTGGACTCCTCACCCATCTGTTCATATGCCTTCTTGAATCTCTCCCTTACTTCTCTGTCTTATACGCTGTATTACGTGGTCACCTGTCTGCCCACACATCCTCCAACCCATCTGCCAGGTGGCAAGTGCAGTTTTCAACCTATGCATTCATTCCTATCCATCTACTTTGGTATCATCTTATCTGCCTGTCTATCCATGCAGCCAGCCCCCTGATTACCTGTCATTTCTCTTCCTTGTTATCTTTATATATCCCATTTATTCAGCCATCCCTGTCCATTCCCTTCTCATATGGATCCACTCCCATGCCTAATTCTCCTAGCTAATGTACCTACCTACCTGTTGCTTCCTCATCTAAAAACAGCTGTGTGCCTGTACATGCACATACATGCCCCTTAGTGCATTCACTCACCCATCCTTCTCCCCATAATTTATCCATTATTTGTTTATTGATTCATCATTTACTACCTATTAATGTATCCCTGTACGTACCCACCCACCAGTCCGTTTATCCTCTCCTGATAACCCCATTTTCTCCCACCTTGTCCATCTCCTCCTCACTGGCCAATTGAGCAATCTGGCCTTTCCACCTTATCTGACTGGATCCCCATTGCATGCCTGTGTCCTCTGTCCACCTTTGCAGCCAGCACTTTCCCTTCATGACTCCTGTCCAAGTGCCATCCTGGCTTGTCTTTACCTAAGCATAGATTGCTTGGGTAGTTAAAGTCTTCTCCCAGGTAGCAATCTAGGCCAAGCTTTAAAGAATCCCTTCTACTCTGCTCATTCCCACAACCTCACCCATGTCTCACCGTTGGAAGCAGTGAAGTCAATAGCTACCGTGAAGTTCAGCTGTGTCCTAGTGGAGAAGTAGATGGGTTGATTAGTGAGGGTCCAATACCAATGACATCAGTATTTCCCAGACATAGACTCATGTTAAACTGCAGATCCTAATCCAGGCAGTCTGGGTAGAACCAAAGTACCAAGTACTGGTTCTGTTGCCGGCCCATGGGTCACACTTTGGCAGTACAATTTAATGATTATTCTCATGACTAGAGTATTGTGTGTAGTTTAATGTCACTCTATGGTCCTGAAATAATAACTAAAATATCTATTTTACATAGGAGAAAAGTGAAATTCAGAGAAGCGAAGTTCACTGGGCCCTGGCCATTCCCAGGTGAGAAAACTCATTGCTGGCTTGGCCCATGACTCACCCTCCCTTGATGTAATCCACGAAAGTGAATTCCGAGTCCACCGAGAAGGAAAGGAGCGTCACCTGGGGACACAAGAGGCAGCCCTGGCACTTTTGCAAGCACAGCTGAGGTGGCAGAGGAGGAGAACCGAGTGGAGCTTTGGAGAAAAGTGCATGATGGGACATGCATGTTTCCGCTCCTTCCCAGCTTCTCCCACCCTGCTCAGTCTCTGTAAGAATAAGGAGAGAAGCTGTCAGGTGCATCCTGGGATTTCCAAAAGTATTTCAAATTTGGAAATGCAACTTAGGGTATTTTTTTAAAATTCTGCAGAAGTGTAACAACAGGAAATTTTCCTGGGTGAGAAAGAACAAAAACAAGAAGTCCAACGGTGTCACCTTCTCCTCAGCATCACTGTCCTAGATAACTTGTGCCCATTGCCTTGTCCTACCCCCACTTCTCATGCCTGTCACCACTGAGAGACACACAAGGGTCTAGGGAGGTCAGAGTTCAGAATACTTACGGTCCCCGAGTTGGTATATTTCTTCTTCTTGCATTTCTTCCGAGGGTTAAGTACCTAAGTAGAGGATGGTCACAGTGATGGTTACACCCAGGTGCCTAGGACAGAGTGCCTGGCAAAATGGCAGGGCCATGGCCTCACCTCATACACTGTGAATTGATTCTGGGCCTTGCTCAGCTCCCGGTAGCTGGTCGTGAACTCGCCAATGAAGTCGTGGCTGCAATGAGGCCATGGGTGGGTAATGGTGTAGAGCCAGAGCAGAATCCTAGGGCTTTTATTGCCCAAGCTTCCTAACTTGGGCTACAGGGCAGTAGGGCTGGGGCCAGATGGGGAAGGAGGAGGCAGAAGACAGTGGACAAGAGAGCTGTCTAGCAGATGAGCTGTGTGGCTGTCATCACCCTCTGGCTCCCAGAACTGCTTTGAGGTTCTAGTGACTGTACCACATGGTCTAGGAACTGCTCCAGTGAGCACAGGACAAAGCTCGTTCATCTACCTTCCATCCCGGTCCCAGTCATACACGTCGATCTTCACTGTTCTGAAATGCACATGATAAATCCAAACATGGGCTGTGTGTACATGCCAAACCTGAATAAACCCCAGCCACTCCCCCATCCATCTATATGTTCTTCTGTCATTGCTCATTTTCAACTGTCCACCCTTTCATTCAGCTCATGCATGTACCTGACTTGTTACAACTGATGTTATAGGAAACCACACACACACACACACTCACACACACACACACACTCTTGCCATTTGAATCTCACTTTATTCCAGGCAGTGTTCTTAGCACTTTTAGACTGTCTCATTTAATGTAACAAATATTCCCTATGAGTACTATTGCTCGTGCTTTTGTATAAGAAAGTTACTATATACCATCCCCTATTCCCCACCTCTAAAATCTAAGCAACTTGGCTAAGATTTTGTAGCTAGTAAGTGACTGAGCTGATATTTAAACCCAGATATTCTGTTTCCAAAGACCTTGACCTACCCTCCCTTCCTTCTTTTGGAACTTCCTTTTCTCCTTCAGGCTGGCCTTAAACTCAAGATCCTTTTGCCTCAACCTCCTGAGTCCTGAGATTACAAACACATGTCACCACACCTGGATCCAAATACTTTGTCCCCTATTTCATATATCTGTTAAGTTTATCCCATCAAACTATCTGTGTAGCCATCCGTTTACTCATATATATATATATATATACATATATATATACATACACACACATATATATATACACATATATGCCAATACAATTCCCTATTAACCTATCCTTTTATTCACCTATCAAATTATACAGCCCATCATTCACTAACTCTACTACATACAAGCACCCATCTATCTGTTCACCTACTCAATTAAATACCCAACCATATTAACTTCTGTCCATTCATTTACACAACCATCCATTCAGGTGCCCTTCAGTCCTCCCACTCCACCCACCCCCTCAGGAGTTCCTTTGGGTCATCCACCTACTTTACACACATCTATCACCTGATTCATCCATCCACTAACCATCTATTCATCCATCTATGATTCATCTGTCTGGCCATCAATCCACTTGTCATTCTACCTGTCCTTTTTCTAGTCTACTTGATTTTTCATTCAAGTATCTGCCTCTCTCCTGTCATTCATCAACTCTTACATCCTCATCTATCACATCTCCATTTGTTAATTATCCATCTTCTTTCTCTCCATCTGCTGACATACTTACCAGTCTCCTTTTCTATGCTTACATCAGTTTTTCCACGCTCACTCAACCATCCCCAGTTTACCTGCCCATCTGACCATCTATCCTTGTATCTGCTCACTCATTGTTCGCCTGCTCTTTCATCTATGATCCTCATTCTGGGGTTCAGGGACCTCATCTTTGTTCAGAGGGAGCCTCACTCACGTCCTGGTCCCCTGAGAGCGCAGCTGGTGTTGACCCTGACCTGTCATAGTCTCCATTGCACAGTGCCCGCACAGGGATACTGAAGGGCTGCCACACGGGGTTCAGTGTGTTCTTCACAACCTCTGTCTTGTGGCAGATGGTGAACCTGGAGGGAGGCAGGAAACTGGGAAGTGCCTTGGAGTGGCACCGAGACCTGTAAGGCACTCCTTACAGAGGTTTCCACGATCCCCCACTCATTAAGCATGGACCACATCCTGGCCTCAGTGCTGTATGGGGGTGACTCACGTGCCGTCCTCATTGCTCCGGTAGAACACAAGGAAAGGGTCTGACTTCCCAAAGAAGTCCTTTTTGTCCAGCTTGTTTGCACACAGCTGCATAGTGGCAATGTCCTAAGGATCAAGAGTGGGGCTGGTGAGACCCAACTAGCCCAGAGCCTGCAGCGGGTCCAGTGAGGGAGTCTGGGGAATGGAGGAGTCGGGGTCTAGCATGTGGCCCTCACTGACCCGACAGTTGCTGAGCTCCTCAGCAGTCAGCAGTATGGTCCCACACTTCTTGCCTGGCACACCCCTGGAAGCAGAAAAGGGCCCTTAGAGAGATGGGGGTGGCGGGGGACCGGCAGAGTTGGGTGATCCCTCTGGGTTTGTGTGGGCCAGGGGATTCAGTTTTCCATTTGCTGACAATCCCCTAAGTGTGCCCTTCTTCTGTTCTGGCTTTGACTTGGGTGGTGCACTGGTAGGAAGTGGAAACTAGCCTGGGGGTGGCGTCACATTAATACAGTGTGACAAAGGCCTGCAGTGGACTCAGGGTGGAGTCTACTGTTTTCAAGCTGCTTGACCCGGCAAGTTACTCCTCCTTTAGGGTATTATTTCTCTCTATGAAATGGGAATGGCGAGCATCTGTGAAGGGATCTGAACACGTGTGCCTGGAAGGCACATGATTTGTAAGCCTTGTACATGGGAAGGGTGCACTCTTCAAACAGCCCTGACGGCCTGTGCCAGGCCAAGCAAGGTGCTGGACTGGGAGGGGCCAGCGGGCTCTGCAGATCTGCCAGACTCCACCCTCAGGGAGCTTCTGGGGTGTGGCCTGCCAGACACAACAGACAAGTGGAGAGTGATGGGCGGTTCGGAATGAGAGGAATTTCTGTTTACGCCAAGAGGCAAACGCTTGCTTTGCCTTTTGAAGAAGGGAAGGACATGCCTGGTGGAAGGAGGGACTCAACAACTCCCTCAGTCATCCTCTGACCTCTATGTGTGTGCTGGGGCACACATGCGTCTGCCCCCTTACAAATGGAAAAGGAGAGTCCTGGGTTCAAGTCCTGGCTCTAACTTACAATGTGACTTCTTTGAAGTGAGAGAGCTTAGCAGGCATGGTAGGCCACACCTAAGTATAGTAGTCAGGAAGCCAGAGGGGGTCTTAGAGGTTTAAGGCCAACTTGGTCTACAAAGCAAGTTTTAGACCAGCCAGAGCTACATAAAAACCTCATCTCAAGGCTGGAGAGATGACTCAGCAGTTAAGAGCACTGGCTGCTCTCCCAGAGGACCCAGGTTCAATTCCCAGCACCCATGTGGCAGCTCAGAACTGTCTATGATTCCAGTTCCAGGGGATCTGACACTCTCATACCAATGCACATGAAATAAAAACAAAAAACAAATAAACAAACAAAAAACCAAAAAACCTTGTTTCATAAAAAAAAAATAATAATGTGGTGATGCATGCCTGCAATCTTAGCATTTGAGAGGCTGAGGCAGGAAGATAAGAGATTAAGGCCAGGCTCCTGTACATAGAAAGTTCAAGGTCAACCTGTATTATTAGAGAAACAAACAAACACATCAAAATAAAATAAAATGAACTGTTTCAGCTGGGCGTGGTGGTGTATGACTTTAATCCCAGCACTGGGAGGCAGAGTCAGGTGGATCTCTGAGTTTAAGGCCAGCCTGCTCTACAGAGTGAGTTGCAGGACAGCATGGGCTACACAGAGAAACCTGGTCTCAAACAACAACAAAAATTAAAAATAATAAATAAGTAAAAGAAATGCTTTTTCAGTCCCCCCCCCCCCTTTTTTTTTTTGGTTTTTTGAGATAGGGTTTCCCTGGCCATCCTGGAAATCACTCTGTAGATCCAGGCTAGCCTCAAACTCAGCAATCCACCTGCCTCTGCCCCCTGAATGCTGGAATTAAAGGCGTGGGCCACCACCTCCCAGCTACCTTTTTTAGTTCCTTCAAATCCTGACCCTGCAAGCTAACGGGAGGGTGTGTACTGCGGCGGCGGCCGGGCTGCTGCCAGCTCAGTGAAGCATCCCGCTGTTGACCCACTGCCTCCCTTCCTCTCCTTGCTCCCCGTGCCCTCTTCACCCAGGGTGAACTGCACCCTTTCCCGACTCCTTTGCATCGCTATTCTCACTCACGTTACCGTACTCATTTGCAGAACCCCAGCCCTGCTTAAACCCAATCTACCTAACCCTTCCTGCACACACAGAGAGCACGGCCACACAATCTAGCTGACCAGTCTCCATTCAGACACGTGGCCGCAAACCTCAGGTTCTTCCTGACCACTGCCCAGCAACCCTACGGAGCACTCATGGCCTCTCTCTCCGGTTCTGCTACCCAGACGAGTGGCTCCTCTCTCCTCAAAGCATCAGAGTCTCCTCCCATCCTCTCCCAGCCCGTGACCTGGTTTCCCACTTGCTGACAGAACTGAAGCAACCAGAAGAGATGGTCCACCCACCGCCATGCTACCCTGCCGCCAGCATCTTCACCCACATGGCTGAGCCTTCCTACAGCTGCTATAAATGAGCTGTCACGTGACTTTACCCCTCGGCTAGCTACTACCCGCTCTCGGTCTTGTCTGCACAAGGACATCACACCAGAAATGCTCCCCCCTTTTTTTCTTTGAGATTCTTTATAGCTAAGGATTGCTTGGAACTCACGATGTAGCCTAGGATGGCCTCAAACTCACGGCAGTCCTGTTTTGAGTGCTAGGACTGTAAGCCTGAGTTACCATACCTGCCTGGTTTCCCCTCCCGTGTATTCCATCAGCATCTCAGTCTCTACTGGCTCAGTCACATCAAATTACAAATGTGGTATGATTTTCTCATGTTAGAAAATTATAAACCTATATATTGATACAAAGATGCCACCAGCAAACCCATTACTCTGTATGCTAATTTAAAAACACAATTTTAAATATAAATCTCTTCTTTTCTCTTGAAAGGTTCTCATGATGTAGCCCAGGTTGACCTTGAACTCCAAAACCTGCCTCAGCTTCCCAAATGCTGGGATTACTAGGTGAGTATCATTTTACAGTGTGCATGTGTGTGTGTGTGTGTGTGTGTGTGTGTGTGTGTGTGTGACTTGTGGGATTTGGTTTTCTCCTTCTATCATGTAGGTCATCAGGCATGGTGGCAAATGCTTTTATCCGCTGAGCCATGTCACCAGCCCTGGAAACCTATTCCTGACCCCAGGTCTGCCACATACACGTCTCCTTTTCTTCCTTTGCAGCAAAAACTCCTTGAAATTTCTCTGGCCCCTATGTCCCTTTCCCACCTTCTCCTAAACCTCTCTAGCCTGCACCTCTTCCTGTCAGAGCCAGCAGTGATATAAAGGTAATTTCTAATTCTCATTTCATTTGAGGTGAGCTGCAGCTGCATTAGGGGTGGCTGGTCCCCTCTCCTCCCCTTCCTCCTCTTCCTTCGTTTTATGGTGTTGGGATCAAACCCAGGGCCACGTATATAGTAAGGATACAGTCTACCACCAAGCTACACTCCAGTACCTTTCTATAAAAGAAAAGGTTTTCCCCCTTGCAATGTGAGGGTGGGGGAATCTGATCTTGAACTTGGAATCTAATAGAACACATGAATCCATGCTGAATCACTCCCTCCAAACTGGCTCATATTTTCTCTCTGCCTCTGTCTCGTTCTCTCTGACAAGGTTTCACTCTGTAGCACAGGCTGGCCTGCAGCTCACTATGTTACCTAGGCAGGTCTCCAACTTGTGGCAACCTGCCTGCCTCAGCATCCTGTGTGCTGGGATTACAGGGGTGGGCCACCCTGCCTGGCAGCATGCTCATTATAAAACCCAAACCCAAACCGTATCATTTCAGTTGGTAGCACAATTTCATCTTTCCTGCTGCTCAGGTGGGATGAAGGCCCTGGCCTCTTTTCAGTTGCCTCTTTCCTTTCCCATCTGTTTAATGGGGTTAGGATCTGTTGGCTTCCCCTTCAGAGTACATCCAGAATGTGACCAGCTCCCCATCCACTGATGCTTCCTCCCTGGATTACAACGACTGCTTTCCGATTGCCATCTGCTTCTGTCTTTGTCCACACGGGGCTTATTCTTTTTGTTCTTTTCTTTTTTTTTCAAGCCAGGGTTTATTCTTAACCCAGTGGTCACCATAGTCAGACCATGGCACCCCTCATGATCTGGGAACTCCTAATCTCTGCCTCCTGGCCTGTCCCTCTCTTGGCTCCGCCCACACTGCTTTGCTGTGATGTGGGTTGATTAGGGTTGTTTCCTCTGTTTGCAAAGCTCATGCTTCCCCTTCCGGTACTGCTGCAGGGTGACTAGCCTTCCAGTTGACCAAATGATTGAAAACCTCTCTCCCACCTGCTCTTCTGAGGCCCTTTCTTTGACTCCTCCCTCCGTATATCACTTACTATTTCTCCTGTCTGTTTTGCACTAATTTCCACCTCCTCCCTCCAACTAGCTTGGCTCACTTGTAATTTTAGCCCATTAGACAGTGGGTGACAGAGGCAGGTCCAGTACAGTGGGTATAGTGGCAAGACCTGAGGATGTGACCCTATTCCAGGAAGCTTCCCGTTGGAGTGGGGCTTGGGAGAAAGCCTTAAAGACTGAATCAGACTTGGAAAAAGAAGGGAGAGGAGACAGGTCCAGCCTGAGATAGACTTGTGCAGAGATCAGACTTTCTACAGGAGTAAGGGAGCTAGGCAAAGCTCCTCTTGGGACACCTCTGCAGGCCCCACAGATACTCTGCCAGCAGCCTGCCGGGAGGGGGAACTCAGAGAGACCCGCCCCCCCCCACCCCGGACCCCCGACCCTTTCCCCTTCAGCTCACGTAAGAGGTCGTTCCACGCGGCTGCCCTGGCCTCCAATCACCTCTCCTAGGGCCAGGAACGCTTGTCCCAGGAAATCCTGTGCCAAGACAGGGAGTCAGCCAGACGGGGAGGGGCACTGAGTCCCAGGCCCACCCGCCGCTGCCGCCGCTGCTGCTGCTGCTGCTGCTCTTGACCAAGATAACTCCAAAGTGCAGGTGACAGAGGGCCATTGCCAGAGCCACAGCCCCACGTGTTCTCTGCTTCTTGATGGTCTCCCAACCAAATTCTTCCCGGTGCAGCCCACAGCATCCTCACCTTCTGCAGGTCCCAGGAGGTAGGCAGAGAAGGAAGAACCACAGTGAATAAGGCTGGAGCAGACCAAGGGAGGGTGGGGATTGGTGGGAGGCCAGAGGGGCCAGAACCTAAGAAGGGCTGGTGGGCAGGTGGGGAGTGTTCGGGGCAAGTCCTTTGACAGGTTAGCCTCTCTCTGTGCCCAGGCAACCTGCCAGCCGCTGCTGGCTTACCGGTTTGGAGATGTTGGCTTTGGAGTCCACGTTGTACCTGGGAAAAGAGTGGAACCGGTGTGGGGTGGGGCTGGGTGGGAGGAAGTCTGGAAGAGGTTAGGTTCAGTCTTAGTTAAGATTATAGGTGGAGAACGGGGCAGTAGACCCCCATTCAACCTGGGTCTAGTTTGGGACGTGTGTCATGGTCGAGAGGGTCATGCTTGGGGTGAAGACAAGGTGGAGGCTTGGTGGGGGAGGGGGCCCGAGGCCAAGGTGGAGTTAAATTAGATGGCAGGGTTGTGCATAGAGCCAGGCTCGGGAGGAACTGGACGGATCCTGCCTAAGGCGGAGCCAACCTGGGGGTGGGGGTGGGGTTAAGACCAGAGGGATGCCCTTTGGAGAGGGTCCTGGGCCTGGGGGAGGAGCCAGGTAGGAAGGTAAAGCCTGGGGGGCGGGGCCAGGCAGAATTCCGGGCTGATCCAGGTTGGGGAGGAGGGGCGGTAGACCAAGACAGGATTCTAGGAGCCTCACACATCGAAGCGGAGATTTTGCTTTTCTTCAAAAAAATAGTCGAGGACGAATTTGCGCACGAAGTCTGGGTTCAGTGTGTTGTCAATCACCTCCGTTCGTCCGAACTGGGCGGGGGGACGGAGGATGAGCGCAGGCAGCCGGGCTGGAGGTTCCCGGGAGCGGCCCTGAGCTGGGCTGGGGCTCTGGGACTCACCTCCCGCCACTCCTGGCTGGCCCGGCTCTGCGTGTGAAGCACCACCACTGCGGGTGAGGGCAGGGGAGGGGAGCTCGTCAGGTCGGCCCGCACCCCTCACCGCCCCACCCGCTCCTACACCCCGGGTTCTTCCTCCAGGCCCGGGAGCCGCTTACTGGGGTCCGATTTGGAGAAGGTGTCCAGGTCTAGCAGATTCCTAGAGAAAAGCAACCAACAGATGGACAGAGGGCTAGCTCATTCTGCAGCCCACCACCTTGACACAGTCCTAAACCGGGCACCCGGAAGAGACATGGGATTCAAATCGTACTCCCTCCCTATTGCTATCCCCAGTGAGTGTTGGGGTCCACACTCCGCATTCGGGACGGTACCAGAAATCTCTGCCAATTGGCTCCATATGTGCTCACACTGTCTCCAAGGACCAAGGAGGCGGCTCGCCCCAGAACTTTGGCCCCTTGTGGCCCAGCTCTTAAGGAATCCCTGTAGCCCACCTTTTGAATTGGTAGGCTTGAGCCCGCTTTTATAGGGTGGGGCTGCCCAGGGAGACCCCCCTCCCCATCCTGCCAGTGATAATGACTCCCGCCTTCAGCCTCGGTTCTCTGTTCCCCGCTTCTGGTGGTCCCCTCTGTGGTCTAGCCCCCTGCCCACCCCGAGCCCGCAGCTGCGTGGGGCTGGGGCATTGCCAGTACTTAAACCCTCCCTAGCGCGGCCCGCTCACCGGCACGACACAGTAATTTCAATCTTGGTGGCCGGGACGCTGCGCTCGGAGGCTCCGCTGAGAGACATGGCTAGTCCAGTGGCCAAAGCCGCGGTGGGCGATGGGGGGCCGCAAGACCCCGGCCGCCTGAGCTAGGGGCGGCGGCGAGGCCGGCCCATGTGCCAAGGCAGCGGTGCTCTCTCCAGCCCTGTGTGCGCTCCGCTGCTCGCGCCCTGACAGTGGCCGCTGGCAGCAGCGGCTCCAGATGGCAGCACAGCCCCGCCCGGCCCTGCGGGCGGCCCCCGCCCCATTGGAGCAGCCTGGAGCTGGTCGGGAACCTCATCCAGACCCCAACTCTGACCTACACTTCTTCTGGAGCCACCACGGGGGCACTGAAAACCTCAGCACTATCCATGGTTCTGAAACATTTGGGGTGGGAGTTGGTAGACTCCGATTCTGAGGGGCTCTCACCATCGCTTCCTTTCCTCTTCCCGGCCCACCTTCGCCTCTGGATATGACTAACTGTGTGACCTTGAACAAGTTACTCAATATTCGTGGTTAAGGCCCTAATTAGCAGCTACTGGGGTATTTTAAACAGGCTTAGTGACCTCTGGGTATTGACACTGATGGCGTGTCAGATCAGGACTCTGGGGACATAGGTCATTGCACAGCACTTGTCTACCGTATGCAAAGCCCTGGTTTCTAGCCCCAGTACAGGTGTGAGGGAATCAGAGGGATGGTGAACTCTGTGAAACCCTTGATGCCTTTGAGACTTGACACTCATCAAGCAGATCCCCTCCCCTCCCATGTGTGGCCACTGCTGCCTCCACAGCCCAGAAGCCTGTCCCTCATTCAGATCTTCCATCCCAAGACGTTGTTGCTTCAGAACCTGCTAAAGATGCAAGTCCACACCCTGAGCCAGGGAGGAGCCCCAGAACCTGCCCAGATGAGCAGCAGCTGTCACCACGCCCACTTAGGCCTGTTGACCCCTACTCCCACCCCAGTCTTATGAATTCATAGGCCACCCTTTATGGCTTGAATTGACTGATGGGGGCTGGGGACTTGGCCTATCACACACAAGGCCTTGGTTTCTTTCCCTAGCACAGAAGAACAGAAAGGCAAAGCCAGGCATAGCATTCTGAATCGCAACTCCCCAGTCTCAAACCCTTCCTAAGGTTCTGAGCAGCTCTATGACGGTCACAACCAGAAGAGATGCCAGACAAGAGCCATTCAAAAAGACCTTGATTTTATTTTGTGATTGGTGAGACTGCCTCACGTTCAGTGCAGGTGACCCTCCTTCCCAGGAAACAAAAACTGCAGAATGGGGTCTTCTATAACATTACGGCCTCCCCGAGGCCCTAGGAAAACCCCAGGCAGTTCTGCGAGTGGACAGGAATCCAAAGACCAGGGTTGGTGGGAGGCAGTGACAGAGTGGTCACCAGCCAGGAGGCTGGGAGCTAGAAAATCCCCTCCCCAGGCCTGCTCAGGCCTGGGGCTGCCATGTGCGTGAGTAGAGGAGGAGGTGTGAGTCGTCCCCCTGCTCTCCAAGTGCCCCTCTGCCAGGCATGGCTTGATTCCACTGAGGGCTCATGAGACAGGAGCAGGAAACGGCTGTGCTGTCCACTTCACAAGGCGCTGGTGCTTGTGCCGCGGAGCCCCACACCACGGGCGAACTGTTCTAGCAGGCCCCCGATGGCGCCAGAGGGGCTGGGGGTCACTGCCCGGAGCCCCACTGTGCTGCTGTACGCAGCCAAGAAGGCGGAGCGCACCTCCTGCAGCCGCGTCTCCCGGTCAGTCAGGGCTGAGAGTCTGCAGGGAAGGAGAGAGATGAATTTATGACCGGAGGACAGGATCCCACCACCTCACTCCACAGGGCCTAGCTTCAAACTTCCAACTGCACAGAGTCAGCATCTAGCTGGTGGCTCAGACTCCGTATTCCCTTACACAGCACGTAAATTGCAGCTCTCAGTCTGTTCTTCCAGTGCAGAGCAACTTCTCTGCGGGGGAACACCGCTCCTGGTGATGACGGGGAAGGGGAGCTAAGCAGTGGCGTATCTGCTTCAACATCCGTTGGCTCCCTCTCCCTCTAGGAACAAGCTGTGGCACAAGCCGTGTGCCTGCCTGTAAGGAGACTTCCGAGATATGGCGGGGGGCTCAGCTGCTAGCAGGCTATAGCCTTCTCGTGGCTAGGACCACACCCCCGTGGCTGTAAAGAGCTTTGGCCATGGGAAACCCAGCCGCCCTGAAGAGACCAGAATCTCCCAGTGCAAAGCCTGGGCTCCAGCTGCACCTCAGTCCTGCGGCCTCCCAGGTAAACAGCTGGGAAGGTGTTGTGCTGACCTTTCTCCTTCCTTTTAGGGCACTGATCATGGCAGACCAAAAGCCTCACTCCACTGTCTGGAATTAGAGGTCAAAGGGGAGATAAGCACACACAACTCAGGTTTATCCATGTGTGGATTCCACATGGGGTTGTCTGACGTCCTAGGGTCTGTAACAGAAGAAGCTTGGCTACCATCTGGCACCCATCCTCTGGACTCAAGGTCAGGTATATGCAGACATTTGGCTAGAGGGTTGGCTGGAGAACCTCTTCAAGGGCCAGGTGAGTCTCCACAGCCCATCCACCATGGCACGAAGACTAGCAAGGACCACACTAACTCATCCGCACTCTGTGCCCTCTGAAAGCCATCCTTAGAGAATCCTTCTAAGACTCCGTCAGAGGCGACAGCAATGTGCCCCCTTCCTAGTAAGCCCGGATCCTTGGGGGTCCGAAGTCTGGGAACAGAGAACAGGGGAGGACAGACCAGTCCCTAGGGAAACAGGCTGGTGGGAGTTGTCGGTGAGAGGCAGAGAGAAGCACCAGGGGGCAAAGCAAAGTCAAACCAATCCCACAGCAGCACAAGGAAAATGAGGTGAATGCTAATCCCTGTAACCCAGGAGCAACCCTGAGGTCTCTGCTGGCACTCTGGGGAGACATGTGTCCTTGAACCCTTCTAATCAGGCTTTTCTCAGGTGGGAGGTCATGCATAGATCTCTCAGCTTCTTTTTGGTTTCAGTGAAGAAAAGGATGTCTCTGTATCCATATAATACAAGGAGTAAGGATTATGTGGGGGCCTACATGTGTATTCACACAGCCCTCCTCCTTCAGGCAGCAAAGGGACAAGACCAATCTGTTTAGAGACAAGAAAGTCAGCTAAGACAGGCTACTGATGTTCGCAGGACACAAATGGGCAACGGAGCTGGTACAGCAGTGGACAGTCTCAAGAGCAGGCTAGCGTCAAGGCCGAGACTGCAAGACACAGATGGGGAACAGAGCGGCTAGGATTTAGACTGCTTCCTCCTAACCAAGTCCAAGGGTGTCTTCACAAGGAATAGACAGACTCCAACTCAATTTTGGAGGCTCTGAGATCACAGAATCTTTTGTCCTTTGAGAACTTCCCAGATCTGGGGGCTGGCTAGCAGCTCAGAGACAGCATGAACTTTGTTGGTTCTGGGCAGGATGACCTGGGGCTGGGACAGCCTGTTTCTGAGGTGAAGGATGCTGACAAGCAGGGCAGGGGTGGTCCACGTTGTCTCCAGAGAATTCTTTCACCAGTCTGGCAGAAGATGACTTTTTTTTTTTTTTTTTTTTTTTTTTTTTCCCGAGACAGGGTTTCTGTGTGTAGCTTTGCGCCTTTCCTGGAACTCGCTTTGGAGACCAGGCTGGCCTCGAACTCACAGAGACCCGCCTACCTCTGCCTCCTGAGTGCTGGGATCAAAGGCGTGCGCCACCACCGCCCGGCCAGAAGATGACTTCTTTATAGAAACACCTAAGGATTTTTATTTTATCCTCCAAAAATGGCCTCAGGATGTGGCTTGTTTGGTAGAGTGCTTGCTTGGCATGGATGAAACTGAGTTCCATCCCCAGGACCACCACATAAACCTTGGGGGGCACGTGCTTGTAATCTCAACATTCAGGAGGTAAATAAAAGCTGGATGATCAGAAGTTCAAGGTGACCTTTGGCTACTACTATACTAGGCCAACCTGGGCCAGACATCCTGCCTCAAAAACATATTAAATAATCTGAGATCTAGCTCTGTGTACTGGGGCCTGGTGGCCAGGGAGGCTGGACTAAACAATGGATTTGGAAGCCCTATGGTGACCTCCCAGTTTCAGGGCTAGGACCTGAGAGTATTATCCAGGTATCCCAGTGTCTGTCCAGCCCCTGCCTGACTTCAGATGGACCCTCTTCTTTCCTGATTTCCAGAATAACTTGCCTCCATTCAGACAGCAGAGGGCTGGGCGTTGTGAACTGGGGTCAGCAGTAGTGGAGAGAAGGAAGACTGACTGGAGGGCCTGTTGTGTGGCTGCATCTGAGGAGCAGGCCTTACTCCTCAGGGCACTAGAGGTTCTCTCTTGCCTGACCATCTACCAGCCACCAAAGATGGCAAGGGGACATGTGGCCTCCCCAGAGGAAGAGGCATGTGATCTAGCAGTGCCATCCAGTCCTTATTTTTGTCCTGAGGCAAAAGTACAAGCGTGGGGGTACAAAGTAACTCTTGGTTCTGCTTGGATTTCAGAGCCAGGCTAACCCAGTGCCATTTTGCTCTGGTCTTCAACATACACTTAGCTTCCTACCCGACTGTTCTGTTTTCAAAGGATTCTCATGTCAGGCAAAGCCTCATACATAAATAGAATCCTCTATAGTTATAGTCCAGCTAGCTTTCCCTCAGTACACCCGACACATCTGTGGATGGGGTTTTGGAATTGAGAAGAGTGAACATGAAGCCTAATGCACTTCCTGAGCTGCCACAGGCATCCTTCACACCCTGGGGATCCAGAGGCCGCACACTAACGGGGAGGGGCAGAGACCCCAAGCTGCTCCCTCTGGTCAGCCTCTGCCTCAGCACTACTCCTGACCAGCACTCCTGATTGCTCTCCAGCTTTTGACATGGGCAGGGGAGTATCCTGCCTTCTCAAGCAAGACACTTACAGACAACTGTTAGGGAGCTCATCCGGGAAGCTGAAAGGGAGAGAGGAGTCTGTGTGCAGGACAGCCCGTTCCTGAATACTGCCACAGCCCGTTACCATCTGCCAGCTGCCAAAGTCTGTGGAGAGAGAGGATCCGGGCAGGGAATGGTCCACTGATCTGGGGCAGAGAGGAGAGAGAGGGGAGATGATGCAGTCAGTCACATGCCTGACAGGGGTGCCCTGGGGAAGGGTGGGCAACACAATGGCCCTGTGCCGCAGCCACAGGTTCTGATGGAGCAGCTGAAAGCCAACTACTTTCTCCAAAAGAGCAAACAAAGCTGGGTAAGGAGTGACTGAGAAAGAAGACTATAAGCTGTGCTGGGCTGTGAGGACAGTGCTTTGTGTAGATACTGAAGCCAAAGACCAAGAGCAAAGCAGGGCAACAAGAGATGAACCAGACCCAAAGCCTGTGGCCCATGTGCCTTTCCTGATGGCTGACGCAGTGAAGTGACAGATTAGGCTGAAGCCGGCCCCAAGAGCAGTCACCCTCTTTGTGACATGCATCTGTGCAGCATGGAACCCAGGGCCACTGAGATCTTATCAGAATGGAGGGAGGGAGGGGGGGACGACAAGCCTTTTGGAAACTGGAAGGTGGTGACCTAGATGAAGAGTGAACAGAGCCCTGAGGTCTCCCTTCCTCTGCAGCTCCTTCCAGGAGCCAGCGTTTGTATTCCAGAGCACCACAGAGCAAACTCATGGCTATGCCCAGAGGGGAGGGATGAATCAAATCAGGCTGCAAACTGACAGCTTCATCAGACCTCTTCTGACAGAGGGAGATTTGGGAGCTGGGGAGGAGGCTCTGCTGCCACCTCCTCCCTCCTCAACAGCTAAGCTCTCTCCTCTGTCCTGGACAGCAGCTGACCTGTGGGCGGCTGAGAGGCTGCAAGTCAGTCTCTGGCATCAAGCCTGGAACTTACTACATAGCCCAGGCTGCCCTTAAACTTGAGCAGTCCTCCTGCCTTAGCCTCCCAAGTACTAGACTGACCTTTTATTATTTAACTCAAGAACAGCAGAAAGGATCTCCCAAGGATGCAGAAACAGGGCCAGAGAATGAACAAGTGGTAGGGTCAGGAAGCAGGTGAAAAATACTTTACCCTACCCACTTAGCTGCTGACATCAGTGGATCCTGAAGTGACAGCACCCCCCCCCCCCCCCCAGTTATTTGGCCAATCTTACTGTCAAGCATCCATGACCTATGCACAGCTCTGGTGATCTGTTTCAAATAGGCCTGTAACAAACTATGCAGTCCAAATTGGCTTTAAATTCATAGCAATCCTGCCTCAGCTCCCAAGTGCTAGGATGACAGTCATAAGCCCCCATACCCAGACACAAGAGTTTCATTTTTATGTCACATTTATGTGTGTTTGTGTATGCATGCATGCCATTGTGGACGTCAGAAGACATGTGGGTCCTTGGGACTGAACTTAGATTATTAGGCTTGGCACCAAGTGCCTTTACTGGGTGAGCCATCTCATCAACCCTATGAGGAGGTTTTTAAACTCAGATTTGACTACAGATTTGTTCTGAACTCCTAGAAGCCCAGCACCTTGAGAGAAAGGAAAACAGACGGCTTTCCACATTAAAAGCTGCTGTGAACTAGAATGCCTGCCAACACTGGGCCTTGCCACATTCATCATTGTGGTGACCCTTGGCAAAGGGTGACGTCTTCAGAGATGAGAACAGGATGTGGTCTACTACCTGGTAGAATCCCAAGGGTGCATGAGGCCAGGCATCTTGGTTTCTAGATAAACATCAGACCTGTCAATCACAGCTAGCCTACCAAGAGAAGCCCGCCCTGGGTGTTCAGTGCAAACCCTCCAGCGGCACAGCCTGGCTCCTCAGTCTCCATAGCCCATCTGAAGAGCAGACTTCCACTTTTAGCAGCTTATGGAGAAACAGCTTCTAAGACTCAAAGAAGATTTGGGAGCAGGGGTAAAAGTGGGAGAGAAAAGTGGGAAATAGGAGGCATTCTATGCCATGAAGTTTCTCAAGCCCCAAACCCATCCCCTGGAGTAGGCTAGCCCAGGTAATCACAGACAGTAGATGTATTTCTGCCTAGTTCCCCTTAAGCACTCTGGTTCTCTGGGGTAGTCAGTTCCCTTTGCTTTCCAGAGGCAACACCAGGCCAGAGTAGCTGTCAGGTGGATGAGGCAGCAGGGCCAGCAAGAGGGCATCCCCTCCTATGGAACAGAAAACAGCTTTCATTGAGCAGCCATGCCTGAGAGTCACTGACGTTTTTCAAGAATGAAACATGAGATCTTCCTAACCTGACATTAAAGTCAAATAATAGGTTATGTAAAACGACCATTCAGCTCTTGCATTGAGAGGCACTCAAAAATACTTGGATTAGAGTAGGCTAGAGGGACAGCTCGAGACAAAAGGTAAGTGTCCTCCTGGAGGGACCTATTCCTGCTCATGAGAAGGAAGGAGAGCCTTAGTCAGCTCAGCATTTGGGTGACCCTCACCAGCATTAGAAAGGCTGCAGCCCAGTGCCCTAAGCTCCTACACAAGGGTCAACAAAGCTGCGAAGAAAGAAATCTGAGCTTTGTCTCCTCTGCTTGCCTGCTCAAGCACCGGCAAGAACATAGCCAAGCAGCCCTCAAATTGGAACTGTGGAGCTTTGTCCTAGGCCTGGGGCCTGGAAGACCTAAGCCTCTGTACAGGATGGTGGCTTTTGGTAATACTCTACTCCTTAGCTAGCCCCAGCCCAGGCCCTCTTCCTCAGTGGCTCCCCATCTCCCTATCTCCTGGCAGACACCTAGCTGAGGACAGGTATAGCCAGGGAGCTTCTAGCTACTACTTTCTGTACTGAGACACAAGAAAACAGATACAAGGAGTGCTGGCTGAATCCAGGCAAGACTAGGTCTGAGTGAGGCACCAGGCCTGGCCTTTTACAGTTCTCTGACATGGCTCTGACATGGCTGACAGATAAATGATGCTAAGAACAGTTCCTAAAAAACAGCTGCAGTTTCTGAACATTTGTAGGAAGAAAAAATATCCGGCATGCCAGGTATGACAGATACCTTACTTTAGTACACCATTTCACCCTTATTTACAGGACTCAGGATCACTAGTCCTACATAAGGATGGGCTGAAAACTGAGCTTGGAGAGAGGGAAGTGATTTCCCCCTCCATTCCAGCTCCAAGTCGCACAGCTGGGAAGGCCAAAGCTGTGAATAAAAGCAGGTCTGGCCCAAGTCCATTCTAGCCAATTTTCCTTAAAAACAATCCAGAGGATGCCAGGTGATGCTGATGTACACCTTTAATCCCAGCACTTGGGAGGCAGAGGCAGGCGGGATCTCCGAGTTTGAGGCCAGCCTGGTCTACAAAGTGAGTTCCAGGGTTGTTACACAGAAAATAATATCAGGGGGAGAGAGGGGAAATCCAAATTAAGGGGCTCACCATGTAGCCCTGGCTAGCCTGGAATTCACTCTATACACTAGGCTGATTTTAGACAGAGATCCATCTGCCTCTGCTTCCCAAGTGCTGGGATTAAAGGTGTGCACCACCGCCGGCTGATTTTCCTTCTCAAAGTGGGAAGGGCTAGCTCATGAATGGGCACATGACTTCCATGAGAGTACAGCAGAGAGCTCTTAGAAGTGTGATTGGAAGAAGAGGCCTTCATGAGAGCCTTCTGTGTAAGAAAGAGCAAAGGGGAGTCTCAGGAGCTGCCAAGAGCTACTTTGGCAAGATGGAGAAAGGTGGCCTGAGGAGCAAGGCAGCTCGGAGAAGGAACCACAGGGACATAGGTTTGGGACCCTGTGAGACTATACCTGAAGGTTACCTGATGTACTTCCTGTTACCTTGCATTTTGAAAGCATCTCAATAATCATGCTGTCATAAAATGTCTGAAAGTACAATTACCTGTCTGAAGTTCCTGGTTACAGATTAGAAAAAGGAAAGCCATTCATCAGGTGACAAGTGACATGAAGGGAATATATGAGCCAAGTCTTAGACTTTCAGGGAGGCTATGTGTCACTGGATCCAGACTTATCCCCTTGACACCAATCATTAAGGTAACCTGGGATGCATCTCAAGGATGGCCCCATGGCCTCTGCCCAAGTACATGGGAGGGGGCTCTCACCAGCCTGGCCTTTGACTTTTTACATGTGTGCATGTCAGCCCAGCAAGGCCTCCTTCCTGCATTCCTACATCAGCCCAAAGAGAAGTCTTGGGGCCTCCAAGTTTTTTCTTTCGGGTCTCAAGCTGGGACTGCCTTAGGTATATCAGCACTCATGCCAGCTCTGGAGCAGGACAGTAATCTAGGTACTGCAGAGAGCAATCAGGCTTCTCTGCTGTGTAAGGCCGTCTGGGACAGAGCTCATAGCTTTACAGTGAGCAGGTGGCAGTGCCCGGGGGAGCAGCTAACCGGGCAGCAGAGGTTAGTTCCTGTGTTGCTACTTAGCTATTCAACCAGGCTGTTGGGAGTCTCTCAGCCAAGTTCATCTGCTCTTCAGGCAGCCTGGCATCAAGCTGGGCTCAGTGGTGGCACCATCCTCCTCAGCCATAGACAACACTGTGCCAGAACCCCACCCCTCACTCCTAAGGGGACATGAGAGCAAAGATTAAGGCCATGCCAAGGTGGAATAGGTGACTTCCTAGTTAAGGCTGAAGTAGACATGTACACTTAAGAGTCCTGTGGCTAATTATACAGCGGCAGTGAAAAAAGCCAAAAAGTCGCTGTCTTCCCAATGAGAAATGTGGTATTACGGCCTGGTAAGAATCAACACTCCACAGAGCAAAGCCTCTGAGATTCCTCTCACAGGGGTCCTGCTTTAAGAGAGGCAGGGTTAGAGCATGTGGAGCACATGACACCCACAACACATCAGCAGTGACTTTGGCAGTCATGGATAACTTTCCTAAAGGGTTGCTTTCCACCCAGATCTGCCTGGAGCACCGAAGACCTGATCGGCTACTGTTACCTAAGAGGCAGAGCAGCTAATGACAGGATCCCTCAGGCACTTTAAGATAAAAGAGACTAAATTAATTTTAATGTTAATGGAAATACATAATTAGAATGCTCCAAATCAGAATATGTAGTCTTTCAAAACCTCTGGCAGCAGACATCTGACTCAGAACGGTGTTGCCTGGCTAGCTGGGCTTGGCTCTGGGCAGGTGCTCTCAGAAGACACTGTTCACAGCAGTTACCCACACACTGTCTACTCAGTCCCCATTAGGTCCATGCTAGCCTGGGCCTGCCTCAGGGTGTGGCCAGGCTTTGTGGAGACCCCAATACTCCTCATCTCCTAGAGAAAGGACCTTTATGGCCATCCTGGACCAGCTAAAGAAGTCCGAGTCACCCAAAGAAGGTAAAAAACCTAAACAGTAACAAGAAAAACCATCCATAAGATTGAAGGAAACTATGACAAGTGGCCGGGGAAGCAGAAGGGGACAATAAGAATGGGTGTGAGAAAAAGTGGCAGTCAGCGTGGGAGCTGTCTACAGTTGGGGCAAGGCCTAGAGGGTCAGTAGAGCCTTCTCGTTTCCTGCCCAGTTAGACGGTGCTACCCGGAAAAGGAGGCAGGGAGCATCAACACGAACCTCAGCCCAGACAGCAAGAGTCGCACAGCGCCACCACAACACCAGAGTAGCCCTGAGGACAGCCAAGTGCAGAGGAGGGGTCACAGCAACAGACACCCATGCCACCCCACATGCAGGATGTGAAGAGGCACAGGCAATGTGGGCTGTGTGCCTGGCCCTGGCTGTTTGGTCTCAGCCACCAAGGGCTACAGTCAGGGTTAACAGACGCTCACACTTGCAGATGACACTGAGGTGAAGGCTCTCCTGGAGGCAGTGCACTTGGGGGTGCTCTGGCCACCATGCTTGCCCACCACTCATTTGTCTGCCTCCCTGAGGAGGATGTTTTGGCTCCTCTTACTCCACTGTCTCCTCTTGTCCAGAGAGTGAAGGAGGGTACCAGGAGTTTTAGCAAATTTGCCTCTTAACAGGCCTGCTACAAGTCAGAGTAACAAGGACATTCCACGGTAAAGCTGGGCTCAAGTCTGAGTGGGACCCCACAGCCCATTCTGCTAATCCCCACACTGCTCTGCTGTCTTCAGAAGGGCTACAAGTTCTCCAGGATTTAGTCAGGGAAGCAATCGGGCACAGTCTCTCCTTGGAATGTGAGATGGAAGAAGTAGAACCATCAGCTGGAAGGTGCTTTCCCCAATTGCCAGACCACCCCTCATTCATCAGCCCTGGTGCACTCAGTTTTAACCAGGAGGCAGAGTGCTGGCCTTATCATGGGCACATCTGTCCTAGCTGAGTTGATGCTTTTTCAGGTGTAGATAGTAGCTGTGGTTTTCCACAGCCACACGTCTAGGCTGGCTCCTTATCTGTTTTAGCTTCTCCATCAATGTGGACATGGAATGTGAGAGACATCATGAACCCAGAGTGTCCAGACCCATTTTGAACAAAAATGGGCAGTCTACATACAGGGCTGGGATCTTCCAAAGGTGACTCATGGAGGCAGTTCTGACTCTGTCAGTCACATAACAACCATTACATCATCTGTGTACCCATGTACTGCACAGAGCTCCAGGAAACCATTCCAAAAGTTTTTACAAACCAGTGAAGGCTCTGTACCCCAACAGCAATCAATCCTTCAAAGAGTGGGCCTGCTAAGCTATCCATTTCTTTCAGCTCCTAAGGAGCTACCCATCAGGCATATACCAAGGAATCCCAGCCTAAAGATATGGAAAGCTTAAATGTTAGACCCTCACTTCCAACCCTGCTAATGGAAGGCGGCCAACCACATTCCCCAGTAGGCTCCTTATACCTTGGGGTTCCTCACCTGGGTTTGGGGACCTCAAGAGGACTGTTGCCCATCCTGAAAAAGTTGTCAGAATGGTTTGAGGATGAAGAGCTGGAAGACTTGGCTTCAGCCAGCCCATGATGGGAAGGCAGGCGGTCCTCAGAGGGCTGGGGCCGGTTCCAGAGCATACTCTGTGGGGAGGGCGAGTGACTCTTCCTCCTGTAGAAGAGCAAGGCTGTCAGCTGGGCCTCGGAGTCACTTTGTCTACGGGGAAAATGTCACACACAGGAGGCACAAACACTTGGTTCTCTCCCAGGTTCAAGGCCACAGGCAACAAGGGCTGGGACTTTAACTGAGACACCAAGGCATTCTAAATGCACTGGCCCATTAGTCTCAGAGAATGCTAGAAAATTGTTCTTCATGTGCACTAACTGCCCCACCAGTGCCTCCCTTACAAGTGCTGTACAAACTGCCATGTGTCTAGGGAGGAAGGCATTAAGGCCTCAGATCCTGCCACATTCTCAACGGGAGGACCCTCAAAGCAGGTCCCTGACCATCGTATGTACCACCTTTTGTCACCTTCCTCTAAGCTGCCCCCACCTTCTGGCACACTGTACAGGGCACTCTTCCCTCCCCCACATCTCACTGCTGCTTCTTGGTCCCACTGGGAGCACCAGCCCTTTGTGCTCCTGGGCCACCATGCAGGGCCCCTCACCAACCAGATGGCTGGGCTCTGAGGCCCAGGACAGACAGCAGGGGATGAAGCGATGCTCTCAAGCCTTCTGTCAGAGCCCCCTTTGTTCCTGGGGCTACAGCCTGGCTCCCTAGGGCTGGTGGCCTTGGGCCACAGCTGTGAGTTGACTCTGTCTCAGTCTGGCCCCTCACCAAGCTGCCTGAGTTGGTGCTCCTGCCGGGACAAGTTCCACAGCCTCATAGGTGAAGCTCCCCACGGCTCCTGGTGAGTTCTCCAAGACCAGGGAGAAGTCGCTGCCTAGGCTGGTGGTGCTGCCTCGGTCTCTGCGTCCTGGAAGCAGCCAGAAAGTCAGCACGTTACCTTCCCCACTACCAGTCCCCCACCTTTTCCACACCACACGGCTGGAGGAATAAGCTTCTAGAACAGGTCCCCATGTGGTCTATACTCAGCTATGGTGAAGCAGGAAAGCCTGTTAGGGGCCAGCACTCACTCAACATGCAGATATCTTCCAGAGTGAAGCCTGCATCCCGAGTTGGCAAACTCTTCCTCCTAGAATGACAACCCCAAGCAGGAAATTTGAGCTGTAGCTGGAGTTTTCTCTGTCACCTCCTCTTGACTTTCCCTAGCCTGCAGGACAGTTCCAACTACTGGCGCCTCATGGAACAGGTCCCACCTACAGAGTCTGCCAAGTACCAGGCCTACTTCCAGGACCTACCAGCTTGGCTTTGCCTGTCACATGCACTAGACTAAGGTGAACACAGCCTGCTTTTCCTCACCATCGTGGCCACTTGGGACTCAATTATGGCCCAACAAGTGCCAAGTTTGGGGAGGAAGACAAGTCAACTCTTAGGACCCAAGTTCTCACTGGAGTCCCAGGGCAACTGCCAGACATACAAGACTTTCTCAGGTTGGAAGCAGATTGCTGCTTCACTGTGCAGATGATCAGGCTGGCTTGGAACTCAGATCTGCCTGCCAGATGCTGGGGGTAAAGGTGTGCACCATGATGCCCAGCAGAGTATGAGTCAGTTTCTATGGGGTCATATTCTGAGTTTGTCTTTTTTATGGTACCAAAGATTGAAAGTGGGGTCTGGAGCATGGTAGGCAGGCACTCTACCACTGAGCCACATCCACATTTGGACTTGTATAGCGCCCAAGGATGATGAGCATCAGCTCAAGGCTGTGAGGAGTGGGAAGTCCTGTCCATAGGCTTGTTTCTTCCTGTAGCATCCCAGCTCTTCATCAAACCATTCATTCCCTTGTCACTTAGGGCCTCAGCATGGGCATTTGCTCTGGTGTACAGGGCTGGGATAAATGCTTCACTGTGGAGGAGTACCCCTTGGGTGCCTCTGGCCTCCACTTACCTCTGGGTCTTCAGGCAGAACTCTTCGGAGGTGATATGCTTCAAAAAATTGAAGCAAAAGAAGAAAATCTAAAGGAGTGAGAAAAAGCAGAACACAGTGATGAGCTAGCCTTCCCCAGTAGAAGGATGGAGACAGCGGAATGTTCCCAAGTGGGATGCTGGCTGCTCTGGTTAATGCCCTCTTTTGGAGAGTGACCGCCTTGGGGACCCTGCTGGATCTTCTCGGATTATGACTGATGCGGGTCAAAGAGGCTCAGCAGGGTTGGGCAGGTGCCTGTGGGCTGGGCTGGGGGAGGGAGGGAAGGAATGTGCTCCTTTCTTGAGGACACAGAGGTGCAACGTAGAGCTTTCACATCTTCAGCTCAACACAGATGTTCTTCATCTTTAAAGATGAGGGGACAACAGCTCCCCACTTTCATCTAAGAGCCCAGGGAGAGCCGCTCAACGGGAAGGACAGCTGGAAGGGAGAGGCTCTTGGGCAAGGGATTAGTGATTAAGGCAGGACAGAAGAGGAAAGGCATTCCATGGAGAGGGGTCACATGACCTGACATGGGATCAGAACTTGTGTAGGGCAGCCATGGTCTGGCTCAGAGCCTGCTGTGCTCATCAGGTACTGTGAGGCTCAGGTCTTTGCCGTGAGGTGGTACAGGCAGGAGGTTCCGACTAGCAGCAGCCCCGTCCCCATGAGTAAATCTCAGCCAGTGCCCTAGTCCAGAGGCTTTGGCCTATTTAGCCTACACAACACACCAGGCTATACATCAACACCAGAGATCCCCAAAGGTGCAACCCATGAGATACCCAGGGAAACACCCACACATTCCCACAGGGCCCTGTAAGAGTCCCTCAAAAACAGGCAGAGGGTTGCTCAGATCTGGTCAGTATGAAATGCTGCATTATATAAAATGACACAGGTGTTCCATCAGACTCTTCAGCCTTTAATGTGCTAATATATGCTGGGAACCTCAAAGACAGAAGACAGGGTAAAGAGGCACGTACTAGCTGTTTTTAGCTTGTTGTTTTACAGAAGTGTCTAGTCTGGGGAGGTAAAACCTAGCCCTCCCGTCCCAAAGATCTTTGCATATGCTGAGTAACTGAATGGTGGGACCCAGCCCAGGCAGCTCAGCTTCATCTTTGCCCTGATTCTCTGAAGGGAGCATCTGGCCTGCTCTGAGGGAGGAGGGGAGATGGAGTGGAGGACAGAATGTCCTGAAGCACCAGCAAAATCTCTAAACAAGAGCCTACAAAGAGGCCTTCCACCCAGATTTCAATGCCAAAGGCTCTGCCTCTGGCAGAGTTCACGGGGCCTCCAAGGAATGGGCTTATGAGCTCTGCAGCCCTGCAGACGCGTAAGTGCTCAGAAGAGATTTGGAAGGGGGATGAGCAGCTGGGCAGGAGCAACAAAAGAAAGCTAGAGATAAGATGCCCCAGAAGGAAGCAAGCTAGGAGCGGGAGGGAGAGAAGGATGCTTCTGGAGGTTAGGGACGAGGGGAGACAGAGCCAACACTGTCGTGATAGGCATCTGTATCTCTGAGCGAGGCACCAGGAGACTCAAGGTTAAGCATGCTGCTCAAGGTCACCTCGGCAATAGGCAGGACAAGTAGGGGCACACTCAAGCCCAACTTTAGAGCTGAGCCTGGGGAAACCATGACAAGCAGGCAAAGATGTAGAGAGGCAAGGAGAATGGAGACAGCGAGGCAAAGCTGGCAGAGGAATTTGACTACACTGAAGAGGAAGAACAAAATGGACCCAGAGGCAGCCTACAGAGGAGAAGTGGGCAGGACTCCAAGTGTACAGAACACCTTGGAGAAAGGAAGGGATTCTGGGTACAGCAGGATCGAAGACAGCAACACTATGTCATGGAAAGTACCTTGTACACTGGTTCCAGAGCCAAGTGCAGAAAGGCAGAAAATTAGCCTGAAAAGATCACAGCAGCTGTGACCACAGCTTTTTCTGTGGTACAAGGGGAGCCTGAGGTTCACACAAGGGGCTCTGTGCTCTTGCTCCCGCACCCCCACCCCTGCCTGAGGGAAGAAGATGGTGACCTCACCCAAGTATCCTGGGTGGAGAAGAAACTGCCTCTACAGCATGGCAACCAGAATGAATGTCATTCTGTCTTAAGGTGGGGTAGAGGTCTACGAGGGGACCTACCTCCTCTCCTTTGCTGAGTCGATCTACCAACATGTGCCTGAAAAAGAAGAGTGAGGAGTCAAAGGGTGTAATAACCCAGGGCTGAGGGAGGCTTGTGCACCAGAGACAGACCAAGTCTTTGGCACTAAGGCAGCAGGTGAAGCCTGCCAACTTCTTTCATCTTTTCCAAAGGGAGCCAACTGCTTTCTTATCTCTGTTCCTGGACATTTAATAATTAAAAAAAAAAAAAGCCCACACCCTGCACATATACCTCAAAGGCTGGTGTTCCTTGAAAACTTACCCAAAGAGGAACCAGTCATAGGCCACAGTCAGGTAGAGGATCTCTGCAGGCTTCAGGGAGGTGTGGATTAGCCCATCCTGGGAGAGACCAAGCGTGGCAAGATCAGAAAGCTGCCTTCCTAGTACAGACCACCTTGCCCCAGAGCAAATCACATAATAGACTGGGTGACCACTCTCGCTGACCAAGAACACGGTTAAACATGGCACCTGCTGAGTGTGTCCTCACCCCACAGCTTCTCTGCATCTTGGAGACAATAATTAAGACCCCAGAGGGCAGAACCTAATATGGTCTCTGCATAGTCCCTGACCCCAGGCCATTCATACTCACAGCCCATAAGGAAAGGCGTAGAAGAGAGATGAAGAGAGGGGTCCGATCCCAGCCTGAGATACAGTGTACCAGCAGCCCGCTGTCATCTATTGCAGAACAGGAACACCACATGAGAGCCAGACAGGGGGTGATGAAAAGGCCTGCAGCCTGGTGCAGACAAGGCCTCCAGGCCAGCTTAGTGTTCCTCTTCCCCAGGGACCTGTCCAAGGTTATTCCCAATCTCATCCTAGATACGGCTGGGTGGGAGCACCTATCTGGGTTTCTAACATCTCTAATTGAAGTTCTGTTTTTAATCTTATTTTATTTTTTTAATAAAATATTTTAATTATTTTAATTTTTATTTTGATCTTTAATTTTAATTATAATTGTGTTTATGTGCACATAAGAGTGCACAGGTCAAGATCGGAGAACAACTTGTGGAAACTGGTTCTCTTCTTCCACATGGTTCTGGGCATCATCCCCAATTTATCAAGCTTGTGCAGCAAGGGCTTTCCCACACAGACATCTCACTAGCCTTGACTAAAGTTCTCGGCATACACCTGGGAAGGAATCAAGCCTGAAAAGTCTCTTTGGTTCAGGGGATTCTCCGAGAACTAATTCCACATTCCTGACCAGGGCAGCACAGGCTTGGGACCCTCGGACTCACCATCACTATTAACAATGAAAAGCAGCAGTTTCAGGTAGTTTTGTGTTTGTTGCACCAGGTCCCAACTCTGTTGGGCAAAACAGAGAAAGAGGTGGAGAAATAAATATTAACTAGGACTTAGAGGCAAGAGAAACATGGTTTCAGGCCAGTCTTGGCTACACACTGAGTCTCAAAAAATCCCAAAACAAATAAAAAAGCCAGCTGAGGTATAGGTCAGTGGTAGAGCATATGCTTTTGCATTTAAGAAATGCCAGGTTCCATCTTGGTACCAAAAATCTAACAAAAATGCTGCCAGGTGTGATAGTACACCCTTTGTAATCCCAGCCCTTAGGAGGCCTAGGCAGGAGGATCAGGAATTCAAGGCCAAGTTCAGCTATACCAGCCTGGTATATGAGACCCTATCTCTAACAAATGGAGCCAGCAAGTATACAAGGCTCTTGGTCTTAAGCTAAAGGCCTCAAACCCCAAATAACCTGAGACATTCATTCCTTGGCTCCAAGAGCTCTTGCATCCATCAGCCACCCTCCTTTACTCAGTGTGCTGGAGAGCGAGGAAGAAAAGTCTCCAGCAGGTGCTCTCAAGAAGCCACCTGCCAGTGGCTTCTAGGTCCAGGGCCCAGTGTAGATACTGTTTCCTAACAGCCATCTACAAGTCAGTCTTTCACCTGCCACCACATGATGGAAACCAACACAAACACTAACCTTCTTAATCGTGGTTCATTCACCTTTACTGCTCCTCACTGCATGCTTTTTTTGTTTAATGTGTGTGTGTGTGTGTGTGTGTGTGTGTGTGTGTGTGTGTGTGTGTGTGTGAGAAAGAGAGACAGAGAGACACATTCCTGGGGTAGAAGAGACAGCTCAGTGGTTAAGAGCACTGCCTGTTCTTACAGAGGATTAGGGTTCAATTTCCTGTACCCACATCTGTAACTTCAGTCCCTAAGGGGCTTCCAGGGGATCTGCTATCTTCTGACTTCCATGGGGACTGCACCCAAGTGCTGCACAAACATGCATGCTGGCTAAACACCCACACACATTAAAAAACAAGAACAAGATGCACTCCTGCCATGGCTCGTGTGTAAAAGATCAGAGAAGAACTTTAGAGGGCCAGCCTGCATGGATTCAGGGGGTCAAACTTGAGTTGTCAAGCTTGGCAGCAACCACCTTTACCTACCGAGCCTCTGGGCTGCCCCTTTCCTTCTTAGTGTTAGTCTCCCTCTATTCGCCGAAGTTGGCTGAAACTCACCGTCTTTTGGCTTCTGCTCCCAGCGGTGGGGTTATACATATGTACCACACCTCCAGGCCCCACACTGTCTTTTGATAGATAATATATATACAGTGTATTTAGCAGACACTTTTTTTTGTAAATAAGAGGTTCATTAGGTGGGTGTCAGGAAATACATAAATGCTGCCATTTATCTAGCATCTGTTCTAGACCAGGCACTCTAGAGCAGCCCACTCCCAATCTGAATTCCATGGAGGGAGGGGCCTGACCCAGTTCTGCAGAGCCTTTTTCCCTGGCTAGGGACAGCCTCTGCTCTCTTAGGACACAACTGCCTATCAGCGTCTGGGCTGTGCAGGGAGGGTGGCGCATGCCAACGAGAGAGCACTTCCCGGGGGGAGGGGAACACGGCACCTGTAATTGCAGTGGTTTTCCCAGGAATTTAAAGCAGACTCATTTACCTGACCCTCCCATACCCCCAGAGAGTTCTGACCCACTTTCAGCAGCTCCAGAGACCTGCTGCAGCATTGTGCTAATAAAGCCATTACCAGCAGGAACATGAGGGTCTCTCTACACAGCTGGCTCAATGTGTCAGACACACTATCGCCAAGAGATCTCCTGAGCCGACATTCTGCAGTGAGGACAGGAGCCATGTAGCAGGAAGCCTCAGGTCAGGCTAGTGAAGATAGCAGCTCTGCAGAGCACCAAGCACTGCAGATCTAAAGGAGACTTTGATCAGGAAGAGACAACATGTCCCCAGGGTTGGGCCTAGTTATCCATGGAGAGGGCTGCACTAGGAAGGCCCAAAATCACACAGCTGAGCTGAGGGGTGGGTCTGGCGCCAGACTCTTAGGACTTACAAGAGAGTAAGAAACAAAAACGTGAGACTACTGAATGTGAGTGGGCCTGGCTGTGTGCTAAAAACCTAGGTCCACCCCTGATGCTCATCCCATGCACTCCATGAAAAAGCCTCTAGGAGCAGAGCAAAGTGGAATGAACAACAGTTGATCACCAATGAGGTACAGTATAAGGGAGTCCGGGACCCCAAAGTTAACACACAGAGGGCCAAGTGCACCCTTGGCGCCGAAGACGACGTGAGGAAGCATTCCTTTGACACGCCCACCCTGCCACCAGCATGCCTGTAATCACATCAGTGTCTGTGCTCTGAAGTCAGCTAACCAGTGGTCTGCTTCTCACTGCCATCAAGACACTCCAGCATGCCTTCTCCAAGAACACTTACAACTCGGGGATCCTAATTAGACCTGAGGTAGGGCTGCCAACCCCACTTTCAAGGAAAGGGAAAGTCTGCTCAAAGCCAAGGAGCCCAACTGCAGCATCTCCAGCTGCTCAGGAGAGCTCCTCCTTCCTCCCCCGAGGAGACAGCCTTAGCAGGACCAGCACCACAGCCCCTCCTGTCACCCTGATTAGGTGAGTACTGCATCAGATCCAACTGCCACCTGCCTAAGGAAAACAAGTGGCTCTAGAGAGAACAGGAGGGCAGCTTAGGGTAGAGGCCGCCTCAGTTCTGTACACAACCGAGGAGCATGCAGGCTCCCCTTGACTGTTTAACCTGTGAAACCACAGCCAGAACACAGGACCCCTAAACCTACTCTTCAGATCACAGTGAAGAGCACCAGCCTGCTTTCCCTAATGATGCTCTTCTAGAAACACCTGTGTAGGGGGATACCTGACATTTCCCTCCTGCATGTACCCAGACAGTGGCCTGGGCATCTAAGCTGTGATCATGGTGGGTAGAGGCATTTGCCATCAAGCCTGATGACCTGAGTTCAGTTCCCTGGAATCCACATTAGCAAGAAGAGAACTGACATAAGACAAATCCAGTCCTTGTCTTCACAAACTTCCGTGGTATCCCATAAGAGAGTGGGGCCTCCAGTTGCCTACAAGGCAGGCCTGGTCTGAGAAGAGGAAACCTTAAGGCTGTGTGGGAGTTGTTCAATCCAGGGCACACATGAAAATGGTGGGGAGGCAGGATGTTTTCCATCACTGGCTTAGCTGTTCCCACCTCTCTTTTTCTTTTTCAGGGGATGGGATGGGTGGGTGGGTTTTGAGATAGGGTCTGCTAAGTAGCCTAGGCCGGCCTCAAACTTGCAATGATCCTCCTGAGTAAGGGATGACAGGCATCTACCCCAACACCTGGCTTCCTGTGCAGGGGTGTGTGGAGGAGATACACAAGCTGTGGGTCCTCTGTCCTCATGGAGCTCACAGCAGATCTCTAAACCAGTAACTACAGCTCAGTGGAAAATTCCACGATAGATACACCCAGGGGGTTAATGGGAAGGTAGATGCAGGCATCCAGTCATCGGGGATGGGGAGAGGAGGCAAATTAGGAACGTCTTCCTGAAGTGGACACAGAGCCAAATCCTGAAGGACAAGCTGTCAGCCAGACAGGAGGGAGCTGAGAAGGGGGCACGCAGGCAAACAGAACAGGAAATGGAGAAGGTGGCAGAAGAGCTACTTGTCCTGTCTGAGGCAAGCAGCAAGGGCGACTCCCAGCAGCTGTCAGCTTGTGAGGGTTACAGTGTGGAGAGCCAGCTCTATCTTTAAGGTTTCTGCAGTCAAATGAGGTCAGGCAGCTCTGCACTTCCATTAAAAAGAAAAATGAAAAGCTGCCAAGCCCAGATGTGCAAGAGCAGACTTTGTGAGATCCCCTGGAAACAGATCCCCCTGGTGGACACAAATCATTGAGTTACATTTGGAAGACTTTGACTCTCTCAGTCTAGAGTAAATAAGGAAAGCCGTACATGATGGTGTACGCCTTTAATCCCAGCACTCATTCGGATCTCTGTGAATTCAAGGTTGGTCTGATAGTCTACATAATGAGTTCTAGGTTAACTTGGGCTATACAGTGAGACCTTGTTTAAACACACACACACACACACACACACACACACACACACGCGCGAAAAAAGACAGAGTTCAATAGACAAGCAGTTCCTCTTTGGGCTGTGGGATGTCAGAATACTGTAACATATGCCCAAGGTCTCAAAGGATGGGCAACATGGTCCCTTGGTCACACATCCCCTCATGCTGCCTGCATGATCAGGCCCTCACCTGATACTGGCTCCAGTCAATGTTCAGAGAGTGAGTCAGGAAGTCAGGGATGTTCAATGGGGCATCGACGTAGTCCTGAGAACAGAATGACACTGAGATGTAATTGGCCAGCAGATGTAGTTGTGGCAACAATAGGTCCCAGCCCTGAAGCTGTATCCACCACAGGTAGGATAGCCCTCCACAGCACTCGCCTTCTCTGGGCCAGATGCCTGGGGTACTCTGGAATTGATAGCTTAAAAAGCAAAGTGACCAGGTCACTAAAGCTGGAGTTTATCTGTCAGACATTGAAGTATTTGAAGCTGCAAGATAAAGCAATACTCAGTGCTGTGGGATGTCTTTCTGTATGCTGTGAATACATGTTGTTCCCACTGGTTAATAAATAAGCTGCTTTGGCCTATGACAAGGCAGCTTAGAGGCAGGCGGAAAATGCAAGGAGAGAGACAGGAAAGAGAAAGCCCGAGTCTGCAGAGATGCCAGCCTGCCACCCAAGGAGCAACATGCCAGCAGACCCATAAGCCATGGAACATGTGAGAAAACAGAGATTAATGGAAAAGAAATGAGTTAATTTAAGATATAAGAGCTAGCTAGCAAGAGGCCTGCCATAGGCCATACAGTTTATGAATAATACAAGCTTGTGTGTGTTTACTTGGGCCTGAGCGGCTGTGGGACCACGGGTGAGAGAGATTTGTCTGGCCAAAAGGGGGGGTGGTGGTTTGGGGGGACCCAAGAAAATTATGACTACAACTCAGCCTCCGGAGGCTCCCTGTGCATGATCTGCTACTTGAGGAACCGGCGCTGCTTCCAGTCTTCACACAGAGTAGAAGAAGGGAAGGTCCTTCCCTAACTGGCTTTGAAGACTTTCCTTTATGGAAAGGCCGCCATGAAAAGTAAGAAATTAACACACACATGCAAGCAGCAGAGGAAGAGAAAGAAACAGCGAGACTAATCCAGGCAAGAACAAAGAAAAGGGTGTGTTTTCCCTGGAAAAGATGACTAGCTCTGCGTGGTCTCCTGTTACAAAGAAACAGGGTGAATATGTTGAATACTGGTACTCATACCTGCTTCCAGTTAAATATGAGCCCTTCAGCCATGTAATCCCGGTCCTTATATTCCTTGAAGAATTCACAGCCTGGAAAAGGAGGCAAAATTATGGCATTTCCTGTCCTGATCACCAGCTCCCTGGCCAGCCATCTTTGGCCCTAGGTGTGGGAGACTGTGGGAGCCACGAGCTCACCAAGCTTTCCACATTGGTGGCCCTGGGCAGGCTGAGGCTGACTGAAAGGGTGAGAGCCAGAGCCAGAGCCAGTTCCTGGCATCCCTCTATTTCCAGCTATCTAAGGCCCTAAGTGTTCTCACACTATCTATGCTCCCCGGTCACTAGTTACACCTCCCTCACTGCAGGTCCCTTTACAAGTTTCTAGTATCAATCCCAGCAGATCAAGGCCGTGCTCACAGCAGAAGTCCACTTCTTACAGAAGCTGAAGCATCTTCTTTAAGAATGGGGGTAGTAATCCCCAACTACAGGTTTCAGAGAGGACTGCATATCCTTATCCAGAGAGACACGGGCAGCGTCTACAAGCTGACAAGTCCTCGATGGACATCACTACTGCCAACCCAGCAGGAAAAGGGTACTTTCTCCATCGTTCAAACTCCCTCAGAAACTCTACCAGATAAGGCCTCGGCAACAGAGGGAGGGACTGTGCAGAGAAGAGGCTTTGGAAGCAGGCCCAACTTCCAAGTACAGTTTTTACTTACACCTGTGCCTGGGAATGAGTTGGTGAACGTCATTAAGCCCTGGTTTTCCTACTCGTGGGATGGCTGTTGTAGGCTGAAATGTAGCCATACACATGAGACAGTATGGTCAGCTGCACAGCTGCTCAGCTACCAGTGACATTCAAATGGCAATACAAATCTGACACCATACTGCTCTTGTGACAGGAACTTGACTTAGTCAACATGCTTTTTGTTTTTGTTTGTTTGAACAGGGTCTATATAGCTCTGGCTGTCCTGGAACTGGCTATGCAGACCATCCTGGCCTTGAATTCACAGAGACCCATACCTGCCTCTACCTCCTAAGTGCACCACCATGTCAGACTTGGTCAGCCTCTTGTTCTGCAACAGCAGCCAGCTGCCTTGGTCAGAGATGAGGCTTGCCCCTGGGCTATGGCCTGCCTTTGTGAGGTGAACACACCCACTTTGCTGAGTGGGCTACTGTGGCAACAAGTCACAGGGCAGGGAAAGCACATGGGGAGGGAAGAGCTTCTTCAAGTTCCTCAGCGACTTTAGCAGTGCAGACTTCAGCAGGCATGTGGCTTTGGTACACCAAGTCCAGTGAGGGCCCTTGATTCTATGTGAGACCAGAGGCTGAATACTCAGCGAACTCTACAACAACCTTTAGGCTCATCTCAGAGCAAAAGAGGTCTTTGTGGAGAGGAAAGTGGGGACCCATGCCATGTGCCCACCTTGACTTTCATTTTATATTAATCCCCCAGGCTCACTGATTGTGAAGTCAGGAGATAATCTTCAGCCATGATACTTGAGCCTATTTTAGGGTGCCTCACCAGGAAAAAAAAAAAACTCAAAACCAGCTGCAACTATCAGGCAGGGCCTTGAGCTTATGAGTCTGGGCTAAGATGAGACATCAATTATCTCTTAGGGCACCATGAAGTGTTCTGGTTTCCCAAATCCTGACTTGCTAGATCAACTCCAAATGCCCCAGGCTGAGGTATGAAGAATTCTATGATGCATATACTGTTTTTGTGAGAACTGACAAAATTAAAACAGACTTGGTACCCAGGGCCGTGCCTGACGTCATTACTACAACAAGCAGGCAACATAGTAAGGACAAAAGCAGGGCACAGTGACACTTCACTCTAAAGGAAACAGTTGTCTTGTGTGGGTGGAGTTCGGCCCCATCTATTCTCACACTGAAGAAGAGTGGGAGCACTGCCCATCTCCAGGACAAATTAAACTGATACCATCGTTAGGCCTTGTATGAGCCCTGAAGTCCTCACAGGACTCAAGTGACTGTCCTTAAAGGTCATGACTTCTTTTTCTTGGTGTGGACCTCAGACTCCAAGAACTGTAGTCATGATTCATGAATCATCTGTCACATCAGTGGTCATCACTGATCCAACACTGCCTTTTTCTTTCACTTTCCATAAAAGGTCTGACTTCCAATAACAGCAACTTGTAAACTGATACACACATGAAGAAAAACTCGAGAATACAAGCATGTTAAAAAGTGCTTCTGCCCCCTTACCCCTTATGGCTGTGTCTATTTATTCTAGATTGTCATTTGCATCCTCCTCCCAACTCATAAAATCATCAGATGAAGTACATAAAAATTTGGGGGAAAATTTCAGACTTATCTCATTTTATACCATCCTTCCTGCTCAGTTTTGGTAAGTACCTTTTCCTTAACACAACTGGGATTGTCAACTAAATTAATTCTGTACCCTACTCCTCACCTTCTGTTAAAAGGGGGTCTTACCATGTAGTTCTGGCTGGCCTGGAGCGGACAACATAGATCAGGCTTGACCTTGAATATATAGTGACTCTGTCTCTGCCTCCCAAGTGCTAGGATTATAGCTATTTGCACCATGTGCTCCTGCTCACTGTATTGAGCACTACTCTACTATGGAACATATTGCTCTATGGACAGAAGTACCATCATTTACTTAATTTTTATCCTGGTTAATGAGACTATGCCCTCGATTTTGCTTACAGGGAGACATCACACTAAGTATCTTCAGCTCTAAGCCACATGGACTGTGGCCCAATGACAGGTTAACAAAGGTGTTAACATTTGAGGAATCTGTGGTAAGTTGCCAAACTACAAAGAGACCCTGCACTACTGCTATTGGAATGAAGCAATGGTCCTAACACTTGTAGCATGACCACTTTTCCTAGCCATGCCCTTTTGGAACTCAGATATAAACAAGCATATGGATGCCTGCTCCTCAAAGAGCACATCATATCACATGGAGTAGCTGAGGCTGTGGCTCCCCAGGAGCCTCTCCTGGGAGGAGGATACTAGGTCTGAAGCATCTGCAGAGCCACTGATGGCTCTAGCACAAAACACAAGTGCATCAAATGAGGAATGGATGCTTCCAGAACAAGAAACCTTTGCCACAGTGAGTGGATACAGCATTGTCAAGCCCAGTGACATCTTTGTAACCTATATCAGCCCAAAGTTGCTCTAAGGCAAGGTTTTAAGAGAAGGTTTCCGGAGCCTTTCTTCCCACAACTCCTCATTAGAACTGTAATTTACAGAGTCTATTAGGGCAGGGTCTCTCACTTTATTCTGAAACACGTGTCATTATTTCCTATGTTATGAAGGATGAAAAGGATGCTCAGAAAAGTTGAGGGGCTGGTTCCAGGGCTCTTAGTCCTCCAGGGCACCAAACACAAAGCTAGCAGAAGAAAGTGTCATGAGACTGCATGGAGGACAAGGAGGATGCCAGATCAAGAGTGGATCTGAAGACCATCAGCTTGTCTGATGAAGACATCTCTCACAAGGAGCTAGCTGAACTTGCAGTTCTATGTGAGGCTATTGCAGCCTGCTCTTGCTATTGGCTATGTCATGCTTAGACTAGGAAGTAAAGTCCAAACTGAAAGAAGTCAGTGAGAGGTGGGAGAGGTTTCAAGGAGAGAGGACACTCCCTGCTGTGATTGACAAAGCCTGGCACTGATGTTTAGTGACCAGGCAGGGATGGTAGGGGAACCAGAGTACTACACAGCTCCAATTTCCAGTGTGAGAATACAGCCTGGCCACAGACAGATGACTGTGTGGCAGAGATGCAAAGTGGCTCTGTGGATACCGAAGCGCCCTGCAATACTGGGAGGTCACTATACAATTACTGATGACAGAGCACGTTTTGCTTTTCTGCCCCACTAACAGCATTGTCTGGGGTGATATCCACAAATAGCTCTTGACATACACGAGAAGACACACACCATATGGGCCAAAGCAGCATGAATGGCGGCTGTGTATGAACATTTCATTTCCTCTTACGTGCATAGGCCATATGGATATGCAAGATCTAGTCCTTTATGACAAACTTTTTCAAGTCCTAACTGATGCCAGAGGGAACCTGAAGCTCACAGGAGAAGTAACTTTCTCGAGGTTTTGGCTTATGAATGCCAAGACCAGGTCCCGCCCCTGCCCACCACTCCCTGGAGAAACATACAACTTAGCAGGATCCTACCTGACCCTCAAGTATGACTGCTGTGACCTGGGGCCCCAGTGTCCAATGATGCCTGATACAGCTCCTCCCAAACAGCTCCCAGGACACCTAGGCACAGAAAGTTTGACCCTGGTCTCCTACCTGGATATGGGACAGAGAGGAGAGTGAAGTCTGCATAGCGCTGGGCTTTGTCCACTTTCTCAGAGGAGGTTACACTACAAGACAGAGACACACTGTGTTATGGCATTCCAATACCCACACACACGAAGACAGTTTCCCAAATGAGTGTTACAGATTCTTACAATGAACTTTTTGTAAAAAGCTGTCCTTCAGACTTAGGAATGACACCCTCAGCAGCAACCAATTAAGAACTCTTCCCTGTGCCCACTTCAACAACTCAAATAAGAGGTCTTTTTCAATCTAACAAAGCAGCAGGCCTCAGCCAGTACCCAGGGTTAGAGGATAACCTTCCATATCATCAGCTCCATGGAGGCATGAGGCACATCCACTCTTGGTCCTGAGGGTGGGACAGAGCCGGACAGTAGGAAGGACTTCTCTACCTCCAAAGGCCACTCCTAAACATGGGAACATGTAGCAGAGTAGTTGCACACTTGTCATCCCAGGATTTGGGAGGCAGAGCCAGGAGGATCCTCACAAATTTAGGGCCAGTGTAGGCTACATAGTGAGTTCAAGGCCAGCTTGGGCCATATTTCAAGACACTATCTCAAAAATACAAAGAGCAAAATAAAGTAAAATAACAAACAAAAAGCAAAATAAACCAAAATAAACCCCCCCACAAAAAATACAAAAATAAGCGAGGCCAGGAAGATGGCTTAGCTGGGAAAGCACTTGCTATGTCTGCATGAGGACTTGAGTTCAGATCCCCAGCATCTATGGAAACAGCTGTGACTGGCTGCAAGCACCTGTAATCACAGTGTTAGGAAAGGAGAGATAGGAGGACCCGCTGGCTTTCTAGCCAACAAGGCCAGCTGAACTGGTCAGCCTCAGGCTCAGTGAAAGACTGTCTTGAAAAGTCAGGTGGAGAATGACTGGGGAACGTATCTGATGTAAATCTTTGGCTTCCATGTGCACTAGCACATACGTGTGTATGAAGGCACATCAGGACTGTTTCAAAATGCAGTGAGAGGCTGCACACAGACAGCCCTCACACCAGCCCACCATGCCAGAACGACCATGCACCGAGGGCCAGCCATGCACATCGTGAACACTCAGCCTGAGCCTGCTGCCTGCCAGATGTCCTGTACTCACTTCATGCCAAACTTCACCTTCTTGTTCTCCACCATCAGGTCACAGATGTACTTGACTGACAGGTATCGAAGCAGCCTGATATCATAGCCTCTCACTTTATCAAAAAGGTGTGTGTCACCACTTCTGAAATAAACAGTCAGAGAAAGGGGTTGAGATCCATGTTGACTCAGAGCATATGGGGTAGGGAGCTATTTTAGGAAGTATGGATGAAAACCTGTGTTCGATTCTCCAGAAGTCAGAGGGAGGGGGAGGGAAGGTGACTTTCTAAGAGATTATCCCTATCTCGGGACATGTTTCAAAGAAGAGCAATTTGCAGTCAGAGTGGGAAAGGGCTTTCGGCACTGCTTGACATTAAGCCAGAAGACTCAAGATAATCTCAGTTCTAAATGGCATCAGGCTGGTGGCTCAGGCTCTTTAAGCTTCCATTAAGAGTTCATCTCAACCTCTCTCTTTTCCTTCCATTTAGGACCATTTTTAGCCATATGCCTTACGAATATAACAGACTGAAATTCTTCAACAGATAAAGACTTTTTAGGGTGATTTGACTAACTTATTGTAAAATACTAGGAAAGTAAATTCCTTCTACTTATTAGGCCTTTAAAGCAAGGAGAAATGTTACAAACAAACAAACAAAGCCTTCAAATTCTCAGGCTACTTTCTGTTCAGCCATGCAGATATGGCCCAGTAGAAAGAGTAAACAGTCACTGCAATGTGTTTTTAATGCCTGCTTCTTGGTCACTGCCAGCAGTCAGTTGCCTCCCTGAGAACTGTATGCTGTAGATGACCTGGCCAAGGCAGAAGTCACCTGACCTCAAGGGAAGCCAAACATTCTTGAGCATAAGCCAGAGCTACTGTTTTCCATGCCAATTGCAGGACTTGGGCATAGCAAAGTACCTGAGCCACAATTTGAGCAGCTGATCTTACTAGAGTGCTCATGTGCATTCCAGAGATGCTGGATACCAGCTAAAGACTTTCCATGTGGTAGCAACCACACAAAGGAGATTTGTAGGCTTGATCATTAAAAACCATTTGAAAGGGGTAGAGTGTGAACCAGCCCATTTTTTCCTTTTAAAGGAATTCAGTTCAGTGCTGCATGTCTATAATCCTAGAGCTTGAGAAATGGTGACAGGACCAAGAGTTCAAGGTCATCCTTGGCTACATAGGCATTTAAAGCCATGTTGGACTACACAAGACCTTGTCTCAAAATGCCAAAAAACAAAGCCAGCCATTGTGATTTTATGAAACTATATCAAATGCTGCCCCCACCCCCAAACACACACACCAAAGAAGGAAAAAAGAAGGGTGTGTGTGACTCAAATTCCACTTGTGGGATACAGTGGCTACATGAGGACTTTATCCCAACCCTGTCACACAGCAGCACACCTGGAAGGTTCATACTTAGCAGACCAGCTGCATACTGCCACTGTAGAGGGCTCTAAACAAAGAGACACGTAAGGCTGACTTTAGACTTGCAGCACAAGAACCCTGAGGTCATTATGTGTTATGATCCTGGCTGTCAACTGCTCAGGTATCCAACAGTGTTTTGCTAAAGCTACTGGGCAGACTTCAACAGTGCTATTTTGAGGATATATTGTTGAAGACAGGGGCAAAGAGCCAATCCACTTATCCAGACCAGAGATGAGTACCCACTGCCAGAAGAGCATGGCTGCCACCAACCAGGCACCCATCCCGACCCAAACTCCTACCCATAGTGACCGCACTAACCGAAGAACACAGTCCTCCTCCGTGACATCATCCACATCTGCCCAGGTATCATCTGTTCCCCCTGCCAGAGAAACCAGTCTGTCAGCACTGAGGCTGGTAGCATGGGCTCTACCCAGAGGTGTTCTGATCAGCTTCCTTCCTTGCAGGGCCAAGTGCAGGTAGCACCAACCTGCCCCTACCCCTTGTTCAGCCCTCATGTCTCCATCAGAATCACATGCCCATCTATGTAGCCGTCTGCTCTATCTCCGAAGTGAATCCCTGGTTTCTGCTGAGTGGAGTGCCCTTCTCTCTACCCTGCTTCATCACGCCTCCTCACACCACTGTGGCTGTAGCAGGACTAGTCCCTCCCACAAGGTTTCCACTCTTAGACCCACAAAAGGCTGTTCAATAGTCACCTGAGAAAAAATAGTTGTATCCAGAGCGTCCATACAGCTCTCCCCATCCAGCCAGTGTGGCCGACCTGCAAATGTGCTGGGAGACAAATAGCATTTTTTGGTGAGATGGTTTCTGAAGCATGCAGAGCTTAAGGAAAGCCTAGTGGTCTTCAGATCACCACAGTCAGTCTGAAGGATGCCTAGAACTTATTAGCCTACAGACTCTACCAAAGGAGTCTGTCTCTCTCCTAAACTCCAGGTACCAGTGTTACTTTCAATGATGAGTAAGACTTAGTGGATGTGCATAAATATCAGGTACTGGGCATACTACTGACAAGTGACACCATCTTCTCACTGAACTCTCATAAGGCCATAAGGCAAGCATGGCAGGCAGCAGGGATGACCACTATATTTCATGGATGAAGAAAGAAAACTGGCCCAGGGAGGTTAAGGGATGTGAACAGTCATACAGTAAAGGTCAGATTAGGAATTAGCCCAAGCTCACATACCTCTAAGTGCCTATTACTTATTAATTTGGAACTTTTTATCAGAGGGCAACTTTTATACTGAGGGAAGAAATTAAAAGAGATACCTGTGATCTTAATTTTTAAAAAGGAATTATTGAAACCATTTTGATGATACGTGGCTATAATCTCAGCACTTAAGAGCAGAGGCATCAGAAATTCAAGGCCAGCACATAGTGGGTCTGAGGCCTGCCTGGGGTTCATGAGACTATCTCAATTTAAAAAAAAAAAAAAAAAAAAAAAAAAAAAAAAAAAAACAAACAACAAAAAAAAAACAAACGGCTGGAGAGATGGCTCAGCGGTTAAGAACACTGGCTGCTCTTCCAAAGGTCCTGAGTTCAATTCCCAGCAACCACGTGGTGGCTCACAACCATCTATAATGAGATCTGGTGCCCTCTTCTGGCCTGCAGGCATACATGCAGGCAGAACGCTGTATATGTAATAAATAAGTAAATCTTTAAAAAAAAAAAAAAAAAAAAAAAAAAAGCTCAGTGAGGTGGTGCACACCTTTAATCCCAACACTTAGGAGGTACAGGCAGGTGGATCTGAGTTCAAAGTCAGCCTGGTTTACATAGCAAGTTCGAAGACAGGCGGGGCCACATAGAGAGAGACCCAGTCTCAAAAAACAAACAAACAAACAAACAAAAAAAACCCTCCAAATTATCAAGGAAATGTAATAGCTCTTAAAAGGGCTATGAGAGATGGAAGCCAGGACCTTGTTTGTATATGCTAGGACAGTGCTCCACCACTAAACTAAATCCCCACCCTCTTGCTTAAATATTCTTGTACTTTCTTCATCACAAAAGGGATCATTTTAGAATTGGAATTCTAAAACCCAAGCAACAGTACCTTTCTTTAACAAGACTGTATGTGTCCATCTGCAGGATGTGTGTGTTTGTGGGCACTCATGCACGGTGTGTATCAGAGGACAACTTTGTTCAGTTAGTTCTCTCCACCCACCTTTGTGAGAGTTCGGAAGACCAAACTCAGGTTGCTGCCAGGCTTCTATAGTGGGCACCTTTACCCACTAAGCCATCCTGCTAGCCTCTGAACTTCATTATTTAATTTTAAGACTATCTTTAAATAGTGTGTTGAAATCCAGTATTGTTTTGTGGGGATGGGAGATGTTTAGTGACATGGAAGCAAGCCAATCTAGTCTGACTGAAGGCTGGGAGAATTGCCCCACTGCATTAAGAGAAAAGGGAAGATGTAAGATGACAGAGCAATTAAAGTTCATTTCTGAATGTGTGACACAATCTGGCAGGATAAAGTGAGTTTCTGAAAGATTACAAAATACTGTCTACTGTAGGGTACTCATCTTCCTATAAGCTAACAGAAGTAAATAGTTGGCTGCTGCATGAAATGGGTGCAGATGGGGAACCACTAGGTCAACTGTCTGGCTCTTGGTGGGGGAGAGAGCAGGCAAAACATAAGCAGCTGGGTTATCACCCGGGGACAAGCTGGGTGCATTCCTGGAGATGTGGCCTGTTTGCATTATCTGCTTTCCTCTGTGTATGAGCTCCAAGCAACACCTTACTGTCTCCCAGGACCCTGCCAGTGGACCACTTCTGCTTCAGGGTAGCATCTTTATGCCAATCCCTGCTTGTAGACTCTGTCCCAGAAGCCCATGGAGAAGGGCTAGGGCTGAATTTCCTGCTGGTCTAAGCAGAATGAACTATGATGGGGGCTACCTAACACTTTCTGGGTCTAATAGCATCCAAAAATCAGATTAAACTGTCAACTGTTGGGTATGGTAAGCATGAGCTTGAAATCTTTGGGAATCTCCATCTTTGGAGTTGGATACTGGAGGATGGGGTTAAGGCCAGTCTGGGCTGCAAAGTGAGATCCTGTCTCAAAGTAAAAGCAGCTGGGAAAGTGCATGCTGTGCAACCGTGAGAGCTTGAGTGTGGATCCGCAGCACTCACTCACATAAAAAGCCAGGTGCGGCAGCACACATCCTAGAGCTAGGAGGTGAAGACAGCACATGGCTAGAGCTGCCTGGCCAGGAAGCACCATGAACGGGGCGACTCCAGTTTATGAGAGAGATCGACTCAAAAAAGCAGGTGAAAAGGGATCGAGAGAATGGTGACCTCTAGCTTCCAAGCACTTGTGTGCACACACAGGCCACACATTCACAGACATTAAATAAATGCCAAACTTGGTGGCTCAGGCCTGTAGTCCCAGCACTTAGGAGGCTGAGGTAGAAGGATTGCTTCTAGTTTTCTTCCTCCTTGCTTCGTAGACCTGACAAGTAGAGGGATTTACTTGCTAGTGTTCCACAATCCACTGATAGGTCTGAAAAGTCTTACTTGTTAAATTTCAACCTGCCACATTCATTCGTCATGAAGCTAAAAATGATCCTGGGGAGGAGGCAGTAGATGAGCTCTGATGGAAGCTTAAAGAGTACCCCAGAGAGCCGGGCGTTGGTGGTGCATGCCTTTAATCCCAGCACTCGGGAGGCAGAGCCAGGTGGATCTCTGTGAGCTCGAGGCCAGCCTGGGCTACCAAGTGAGCTCCAGGAAAGGCGCAAAGCTACACAGAGAAACCCTGTCTCGAAAAACCAAAAAAAAAAAAAAAAAAAAAAAAAAAAAAAAGGTACCCCAGAATTCAGGGAGGGTGAGGCTGAAGGAATGCTAGCAGTTTAAGGAGAGCCTGGGCTACTGAGCAAAACCCGGTCCCTAAAAACTAGAGAGAATCAGGAGTTGCTTGGTATTTCCCAAATGACAAAGCTCCAACCAGGTCTTTGCTTCAGCTCAGAACTGAAATTATGTCAACGCCCCCACACTGATGCATTCTTAAGTCCACATCCGAGGGCAGGATAAATGTACTTCTCATTCTTCTGTGTAAAACAAGGGCTTATGGAGCCCAGGCTGACCCTGAACTCCTTCATTCTTCTGCCTCTCCCTTCCAAGTACTGGGATTACAAGTGTGCACCGCCATGCCTGCCTCAAATCCTAGTTCTCTTGCTGTGTGAACCTGATCAAGCACTTGGCCACTCTGAACCAAAAGACAGTAAGACAGGTAAAATGAGGTCACATTATGAAACTACCCTAAGAGTCCTGCTGAGCATATCAACTGCAAGGATCGGGACTTTTGTCTGCTTTACAGGATGGCTAATCGCATGACTGGAAGAAGGAACAAACAGCAGAATAGTATCTGATTTAATGTACTCTGTAAGCCAATCATGTAGGCTTGTAGAACACTGAAGTCATATGCAGGCAGCAAGTGCCTGGGTCTGACCTGACAGTCTAGCTCTAGAGCATGGAGTAGAGAGGCTGTGGTGCTACATCCCTTCCCTACCTCAAAATCCTCTTTCAGTCAGGAATGGTCTATTTTTCTGGCCTGTTTTCCACAGTGCCAGGTGTCCAACAACCAACTCTCCTGCCTTTGGCTGTTAGAGAATAAAAGGCTCTCAATTTTACATGAAGTCAGTGCCCCAAGGACAGGAGACAGCAACTGAGGCTGTGGGTGGGCCTTACCTTGCCTTTGAACAGGATCACTGGACAAACAAACCGTCCTCTGCACCTGGCCATCTTGCTGCGGTGGATGAGGTCTTGCAGCTTGCTCACCTGCACAGTGCTCTGGAACCTAACACACAGGCAGAAGAGGCCGGTTAGCTGGGCTTCTGGATGGGTGCTCATGCAGGTGTCTGTTCACTAAGATGCAAAGGACACCTACACATGTCTAAAACTCTCTGGAATTCTGTTTTTGAGACAAGTTCTCATTACATAGCTGAGGCAGACCTTTAATTCACTGTAGCCCAGGCTAGCCTAAAAATATATAGCCTAAGCTAGCCTTGAATTTGTAGCAAGCCTCTTAGCTCAGCCTCCCAAGTGCTGTGATCACAGACATGCTTCACCATGCCAAGTTTTAGTCATTGAAAATTTAGCAAATGCTATTATTTCTAAATTTCATATCGCTGATATATTGAGGTTTTTCAGAAAAAAACGTTAATTATAAATATTAATATCCAAGTCACCCTGATTTCAGAAAGCCTTTTCAATTAAACAATAAAGTCATGCACAGGACTGAGGCAGGAGAACTGCTGTAAGTTCAAAGCTAGCCAGGGCTACATAGAGAGTTCAGGCCAGTCTGAGCCACAAAAGATATTGCCTCGCCGGGCGGTGGTGGCGCACACCTTTAATCCCAGCACTCGGGAGGCAGAGCCAGGCGGATCTCTGTGAGTTCGAGGCCAGCCTGGGCTACCAAGTGAGTTCCAGGAAAGGCGCAAAGCTACACAGAGAAACCCTGTCTTGAAAAAAACCAAAAAAAAAAAAAAAAAAAAAAAAAAAAAGATATTGCCTCAAAACACAAACCCCTTCCTTCCCTAGCAAAAGCACACACAAAAATAGCCTCCAATCAAAACCAAACAAATGGGGGCTGAAGGTGGCTAGCAGTTAAAAACACTGGCTGCTCTCCCAGAGGACTTAGATTTAATTTCCAGCACCCACATGGCAGCTCACAACTGTCTGTAACTTCAATTCCAAGGGACTTGACACCCTCATACAGACATATGCAGGCACAACACCAATACACATAAATAAAATAAATTAATAAAAAAAAAAACACAACAAAAAGAAATGAGCTCCAGCAAGCTACACCAGCTCCTAAAAAAAGAAACAGCACTAGTGTCTGAGTGAGTGTACAGAAGGAGCTCACTAGCCAGCCAGGCTACCTGGTAAGTGTCAGGCTTAGTGAGAGACCCTGCCTCAAAATATAAGGTGGTATGTGAAATGGAAAGACCTCTGCCTCCACAGACACTTCCATGCACACATAAACATTCACATACATACATCACACACCAAGAGAAACAAGAGGTGGGACAGAGCTATAGAGTGACCGCCCACTTGGAAGGAAGGCAAAGGTCTTCCTTCTTTGGGCTTTTGGGCTAGCCTTACAGAAAGCTCAGTCCCCTCCACATGCTGATCCTTCAGATGATCCTCCTGTTACCACACAGCTCCTCAGAGCACATGGACTTGAACAGTGTTTCAGGAAGGGTAGATTAGTGATACTCAAGGATCTGTGGATCCTTTTTTTTTTTTTTTTTTTAAAGATTTTCTATTTTGGATTTATTATGCATATAGTATTCTGCCTGCATGGATGCCTGCCGGCCAGAAGAGGGCACCAGATCTCATTACAGATTGGTGTGAGCAAACCATGTGGTTGCTAGGAATTGAACTCAGGACCTCTGGACAAGCAGCCAGCACTCCTAACCACTGAGCAATCTCTCCAGTCCTATGGTTCCTTTTTAAGTAACTCTAATGGGAATGCAGATAATACAAGTATAAGTATAGTCTTAGGCCACTCATATACATCTCAGCATTCAGGAGGCAAGGGCAAGAAGATTGCCACAAGTTCAAAGACAGCCTGATCTACATAGTTTGAGTTCAAGGTCAACAAAGCCCCCTCTTACAAACAAACAAAACAAGCCTGCCAGGTGGTGGCACACGCCTTTAATCTCAGCACTTGGGAGGCAGAGGCAGGTAGAGCTCTGAGTTTGAGGCTAGCTTGGTCTACTGGGGGAATTTACAGGGAGTTCCAGGGCAGCCAGGGTGATGCAGAAATTCTGTCTCAACTCCTCCCCATCCTACCCCCAAATAGATTTAAAAAAAAGTAACACCAAAAAAACAAGCTTAGCTGTTTTGAAAACAAACTGGGCTATGGTGGCACTTAACTATATTTCTAGCTCTCAGGAACAAGCAGGAAGATTGCAAGCTTGAGGCCAGACTGGACCACACAGCAAGTTTAGAGGCCAATGTAGGGACCTACATGACCTATGTAAGGAGGCTATTTCAAAACAATCAAACAACAAAAAAGGAAGCACAAAACACATGCACACAAACAAAACAAAAACCAAAAAAACAAAACAAAACAACCCCTAACTGACTTCCATGTGAGACAGGGTCTCATAGTCCAGGCTGGCCTCAAACTCCTGAGCCTCCTCCCACCTCCACTTCCCAAGTGGTGGAGTTAAAGGTATGCAATGCTATGCCTGGCTCTCGAGACTACTGCTCAATTTGTAGGAAAATATATAAAGGCTCCTGCCCCTGAACCATGGCTTGAGACTGTGAATACTATCCAATGGAAGCATCGGAAATTGAAGTCAAAACAATTTTAAAAAGGCAATGAGGTTGGGAGGTGGGATATCAACATGGTCTGGAAGAGTTGGAGATCGGGAGAATACACTGTATACATCTATGGAAATTTCTAAGAATATATTAAAATATATGTTACAAAGTCATATGCCAGGCCTAGAAGCACACACTTCAGATTTCAGTTACTTCATGGGGAGTTTCGGGGAGGGGTGGGCAAAGCTGGGGGACTGATCACAAATCCAAGTTCTGCGTGAGGTCAAGGTCAGCCTCCAAAATTTAGTAATAGTCAGTCTTCAAATGACAGGGGCTAGTGAGATGGTTCTGCAGGTAAAAGTTCTTGCCACGTGAGCCTGACTACCTGAGTCCAATCCAAAGACCCCATATACACAGGGAGGAGAGAACTGGCTCCACAAAGCTTGCCTGTGACCTGTACATGAATGTTCCACCTCCCACATACACACACACAGCAGTGAATCAAATGTAAAAATACAGCTTGGTATGGCATTTGCCCACCACGTGTGAGGCCCTAGCTTCAATTCCCAGAACCTAAGGTGGGGGAGGAGAAATGTGTCTTCCAACAAAAGCTAGGTTAACGGTCATGAGAAACAAGCCAACAGACCGGGTGGAGTGCAGCTCACCTATGGGGCCCTCTCACTCTTACTGGTTTTCTCACTTTCATGTAAATCAACATTTGCTCTGGGAAAAAACAAAAGAACCAAAGAGGTTTAAGAAGACTAACACCCTCGTGGTATATCTTTCCGGGACGTCAGATTTAGGATACAAATTTTGTTAATGCAGCTAGGATGCCTTTTTCAACCAAGTACCCGCAGACAGAATGGCACCGACTCACCAGCTGGGTGCTACTGCTCTCCCTGACTCAGTTTCTCTGATATGTAAAGGCACTTAGTCCAAGACAAGTGCATGACTAAACTGTAGGACTACAGGAGAGCACAGAACTCGGCTGCCCGTGCCTGGCCTCCCACCCACCTGCTCACCACACCCTTCTCTCAGCTGACAGCACTCCCTGCCGCTCGGACCTCTCAGCTCGTCCACAGCAGCCCCTCTGGACCTAATCCCAGATTATGGGAAACAGAGGCACATGAACCAGGAGTTCAAAGTCAGCCTTAACCACACTGAGTTTACAGCTAGCCTGGGCTAAATGATCAGACCCTACCTCAAAAAACAAACAGAAAAGCAGGGTGGTGAAGAGACTGTCTAGCGGTCAAAAGCACTTACAGCACAGCTTTGAGGGCTTAGTTTGGATTCTCACACCCTAACAAGCTGGGCATGATCTTATGTGCCACTGTGACACCAGTGTTGTTGGGGGCAGAGCAGGGGGATGGATAGGGCTTGCTGGCTGCCAGCCTAGCTGGAAAATGAGAACTTTCCTTCAGGGAGAGACCTTTCTCCAAAGGAATAAGGCAGAGTGCGATAGATGAACACACAATGTTCTCTGGCCTTCATGCTTGGGCACAGGTACATGCGCCCCACCACCCCCACTTGTACCTACACCCCACCCATATACTACACTCACTTTTTTTTTTGGTCGGAAAATCAGAACTGGATTTGGTAGTGTACACTTGTAACCCTAGTACTTAGGAGGTAGAGGAAGGAAGGGCAGGGATTCAAGGTCATCTTGCCTCTATATACAATACAAGGTCAACCTGGGCTATGTAATATTCTGTCTCAAAATCCAAATATACAAAAACCTTCCATCTGATTCTCTCAGGTTAAGTTCTTGCATTCAGCAAATTATCCCAAAGGCCAACACAGAAGGCTGAAGGAAGAGTTCTAGGCCAGCCTGCGCTAAACAGTTTGAGACTCGGTCTCATAAAAACACCCCTCCAACATACACACTTAACACCACAGAGACAGCACCAGCATTTACCGCTGAACTTAGAGTGCTGAGCTGATTGCTTTGTTGCTGCTATCAAGACAGAGTCTCACTGTGTATCCCAGGCTGGCCTCAGGCTCCCAAGGACTGGGATTATGCCTGGATCTGAGTTCTAAGTATAAGGACATTTATTTCCTATTAGGCTAAATCATGGCTAGCTGCCTGGCTGCTAGTCAAAGAACCAGTTCCGTTTCTGCTTTCTCACTAGTTCCTGTTTCTATCTCACTATCACTTGCCAGTGAATTAAGTGTCTGGCATGTGACCATGAATGAACACTGTATGCTTACACACTTATGTCCACAACCAGGCGATGAAATTTCCTTTGCTACTTATTTGCTGTTGGAGACTGAACCCAGGGCCTATCTCTGAGCTAAATCTCTAGCCCCCTCCTTTGGTATTATTTAATTGGTGTTTAACTGGTTTTTAGTCTTCATGAATATCATTTGTTCACAAAACTATTTTCAAAGCATGATGTGGTAATACATGACCACAATCGTTATTACTCGAGGCTGAGGCAGGAAGACTGGGTTTATGGGGGAACACCAACCTAGTTTAGGAATGTTGTACAGGGTTAGGAACACTTCTCATCAGAACTGATGTGGCAACAGTATTTTCTGTTTTTTTTTTAAATTGTTGTTGTATGTGTGTGTTGTGTGTGTGTGTGTGTGTTTAATCCTTGTAAAGGACTGTTTATTTGTGGGGCTGGAGTGGAGGGAGTATGAACATGCAGGCACACATGGTGCGTGGAGGTCAGAGGATAATCTGAGGAGGTAGTTCTCTCCTAATCCCTTGTTCTTAAGGGAGGGTCTTGTTAGTTCTGCTGCTATGCTACAGAACTGAGTTTTGGTCAATCCTGTCTTCACTTCCTATCTATCTTGCTGTAGGAGCTCTAGGATTACAGACATTAAGTCCCCACATCTGGCTTTTGGACCTGGGTTCAAAGGATTGAATTCAGGTTGTCAGGACTGTACGAGAAGTGCTTTTTTATCTGCTCAGCGTCTCACACTTTGCCCCAAGCTGGTCTGGACTCAAAGTAGTCCTATCTCAGGCCCCACAGTGAACCAGTAACCCCAGCTAGAGCCCAGTTTTACCCACCATTCCATTCTACCTCAGCTATACTTTCCCCAAAGAGCTCAGGCTCTTTGTAGACTGCCATTGCTTAGTAACACCCACCAAGCTTGAGGATGAGGATTTCACAAATGGGACTTCACCTATTGGATTCTTGGGGCCCACCACACAGAGGCAGCTCAGCAAACATTCAGAGAAAACCCTCTGGCCTTTCTGGACAAAGGATGAGTAAATTGGGGAGGTTCATTAACTAGACCAAGCCACTTCCTGAATCTAGTTATACCATGCTTACCTCAGTCTCTTTAGTGTCACATTAGTACTTAAGAAGCATATAGTCAAGCCGGGCAGTGGTGGCGCACGCCTTTAATCCCAGCACTCGGGAGGCAGAGGCAGGCGGATCTTTGTGAGTTCGAGGCCAGCCTGGGCTACCAAGTGAGTTCCAGGAAAGGCGCAAAGCTACACAGAGAAACCCTGTCTCGAAAAACCAAAAAAAAAAAAAAAAAAAAAAACACCAAAAGAAGCATACACTCATATTTCTTGCTATCTAATTATATTCAAACTCTTCCCTTCAACAAATAGAAATAGTCACTGTCAACTGAAAGTCACTTCAACATAATGTACTGACAATGCAAGAAGTGAAAAATAACAAACAACTCTACAACAGGCACTTGGACATATGCTTGTAATCCCAGCTATGAACAGGATTCAGAGGTCAAGATCAGCCTGAACAGCTTAGCCAAGATCCCATCTCCAAAAGAAAAAGGGGGCTGCAAAGATGGATCCATGACTAAGCATGTACTGCCCCCCTTCCAGAGGACCTAGGTTCAGTTCCCAACGACATGGAAACTCCAGCTCTGGCAGGGCCTGAATGTCTCTGGCCTTCACTGGCACCTGCACGTCAGTGCATATTCCCACAGACACAATTTAAAAAAATGTTCAAAGCCCTGGGTTTGATCTTACCACAAAAAAACGCACACGCACGATACCAAAACCAAATTCCAATAACACTTCTAAGTGTCCTTTTCCTGGAAAGTGAGACCTGATTGACAAGGTAGCAGTAAAGAAAAGGCAGATAGGTGGACAGAGGGGAATCATTCTGCTTACTGAGTGGCTCTTGGGTAAAGGGAAATCACCTCTCTGTGCCTCAACTTTTTCCTCTGTAGAATGGGATACTCTATTTCTCATAGATGTATCCAGGACTTAAATAAGCCAGTGTGTGAAATCTTAACACATTACAATCAGTAGGCAATCAAGAAATATTCCTCTTACCCCCTCAAGACAGGATCTCATATAGTTAAGGCTTCTTTCAGACTTACCTTGTAGCCAAGAATGATGGAGTCAGTTCTCTCCCGCTACCATGTAGGTTCAGGGAATAAGACTCAGGTCCTCAGACTTAGCAGCAAGACCCTTTACCCAGTGAACCATCTCACCAGTCCTGACCCTTGACCTTGAACTTCTGATACCCTTGTCTCCACCTCCAAAGCCCTGGGATTACAAGCATGCACCACAATGGCCAGTTTATATAGTGCTAGGGATTGAACTCATGGGGCTTCATCTATGCTAAAAACAAGTACTCTAACAATTCAGCTCTATCAGCCCCTGGAGATTCTTCTCTTTAATGCTAGAACAAATAAGCACTGAACATGTCTCTTTCAGAACAACCAACCAACCATACCTGAGAGCTTAATAGAGAATGCTGAATCTTGTCCCACCTGAGATAGTGAATCAGGTCCTGCAGTAAAAAGATCCCTTGGTGGTTCGTTCACTCACAAAGTTGAAGTGGTGAGCTAAGCTTAACATCTGAATGCTATCAGAGGACAGAGGTGACGTGCCAGACAGCACTGACAGGAGTAGGAAAGGGCAGAAGAAAAAGAAAGAAAGAAAAGAGCTGTTTAGAAACAGAAATTTGGGCAAGGCATGGTGGTGGGCACTTCTACTCTACTACTAGGGTGATGTAAGGTTTGTGAGTTCAAAGCCAGTCTTGGTTATATAGATGACAATGTTGATAGTAAAGAGACAGAGGGCATGTGAGAGACAGATGCAGACTTACTGACCAGCTTAAAAGACTCTAAGAGGCTAAGTTTCCCGACTCTTAGAAGAGAAGCTAGGAAGGGAAGAACTAGGAAAGGCACTATAACGAAGCACAGCTCTTCAGACCTAGAGATGCCCAGGGAGAATGAGATACCAGTTCTGGGGGCTTCATGAGAGTAATTTTTCAAGGGCATCAAGAGATGGGAACTCTTCTAGACACCTCTTCCCACAGGAGGAAAACAAAGGCTTCGTTTTGTTTTTCCTTCCTTCCCCCGAGACTGGGTTTCTCTGTGTAGCTTTGGAGCCTGTCCTGGAACTCACTCTGTAGACCAGGCTGGCCTCGAACTCAGAGATTCGCCTGCCTCTGCTGGGATTAAAGGTGTGCGCCACCACCGCCCAACCAAAGGCTTCATTCTAAAACTCCTCTGCTTGTAAACCATCTCTCCCCACATCCTGGCTACAGAATAAAAGGCACCTAGGGAGCTCTGAGAATGCAGAATGTGGAAACTGATCTAGAAGGCCCAAGAGGGGATCCTAGAATCTGTACTCTTCATTTGTGTGCAGGTGTTATTGATGAAAAGCACAAACATCCTCACATGTCCCCAAAGTCCCCTCTCCTTGGTGATGATCAAGATGCTACAACAAGTGAAGCATGAAGGCTCACACCTGTAATCTCAACACTTGGGAGGCTGAGGCAGAGGGCTGAGATAAAGAGCAGCTAGGACTACAACGTGAAACCGGTCTCAAAGCAAACAAAACAGGAGGCGGCGGACAGGAAAGGCGAGAAAAGGAAGGGAGAAAGGGGTGAAGGGAAGGAAGGGCAAGGAAAGAGGAAGGAAAAGGCAGGGAAAGAAAGGAAAGGCCTACTCAGATGTTGTCCTTAACTTTGGGGAAACAACTCATCCTCCCAAGCCCTGCTGCACAGGCTCTCCATCATGAAGTCCTCTCAAACACACCCCAGGGAGGATTAACCACCCTCCAGCTTGCCTACAGTAGCACTTCTGAACACTTACCACACATACAAATTACTTAGGCATCTTGGTATGTTGTGATTTTTTGACCCACTGGCTCTGGAGCCCTACAGTCCATGCTTCTCCCAAGGTCTTAGACAAATGGCTTTGCTTTGAGCAACAGGAGCCTACACATCAAAGGGCCAAGATTACATAGCAGCTCTTGGAACTTCCTTAAGATAAACAGCAAGCAGGAAACTGAGGTGGAAAACTAGAATCAAGCATGGAGTCTCACTACTGTGCCAAAGAACCACTACCCTTTATTGATTACCTAATGAGAGACTCCTGTATCAGGTGCTTCAAGTCTCCTCTGCTGTGAACTGTTACTCTACGTAAAGCACTCAAGTCTGTGTAAGACCTTTTTAATTCTTACAACAAACACATCAGGCTTGTATTAGCACCAATTATCACCAGGGACTGTACTAGCCATTTTTCTAGGATTTTAATTAGTCCTTGCAAGCCTTAATTATGATGAAGCTGGGAATTACCAATGAAAAACTAAGGACAAAGAGGATGAATAACTTGCCTAGGGTTAGTTACACAGTCAGAAAATGGACAGTCAGGATGTTAACTCAAGCAGTGTGACTTTAGACCTTAGGTTGTTAAGAGAGACACATTGCAAACACTCTTAAGCTGTTTTGAAAGCTGGGCATGGCGGCATAAGCTTATAATGCCAGCAGTTAGGTGGTGGAGGATCAGAAGTTAAAGATCATTCCTTTGGCTACACAACAAGCTCATGGCCAATTCAGGCTACGTGACACCCTACATCAATAAAATACAGTCTACCGTGACATGTCATCATTCCTTCTAACTATACCTACTAAAGGCAAAGATGGCACTGAGGTTGTTTCAGAGAAGTGAAGTATTATGTCGGTTGTCTCAGGTCAATAAAGTCAAACAGGAGTGAAAGAAATCCAGGGCTTCGACTCTTCGCTTCTCATGCTATGCTGCACTACCCTGCCAATAAAACTCAAACTCGTAAGTAAATAAAGATGCCAGTAACTCAACACCACCTGGGAAAGCGAGCAAGCCCGGCCCAGTTTCCTGACCCTGGAGATGAGCTAAGGTCTAACAGACATGCACACTATGGTCACAGGATGCTCACGTGTCTTTCTCTTTCTCAGAACTCTCATACTCCAGGAAAACGATGTGGCGGGGGTAGTGACCGCAGATATCACCATTCACATTTGGAATCACGCTGAAACAGTAGTCTCGGCCAAATAGCTCCAGACATCTCTTCTCAATGCGTTCAACCTGCACAGAGAAGGAGACTTGAGCATAAAGAAGATTCTTGGGTTCTGAGGTCATGAGAATTAAATGGCCCATGATACAAAGAGGCCACTGGAAGTGACAAGTTGGGAAGAACATGATGCCGGGCCATAGGCCCTTCTATATTAACTCACGTTGTATGCTTCAGAAAGGTACCTAAACCCATCATCCACATTAATCCACAGAGCATGTAAGACTGTGTGTAGTCAGCCGGGCGGTGGTGGCACATGCCTTTAACCCCAGCACTTGGGAGGTAGAGGCAGGCAGACCTCTGTGAGTTCAAGGCCAGCCTGGTCTACACAGTGAGTTCCAAGACAGCCAAAGCTAAACAAAGAAACCCTGTCTTAAATATCAAACACACACACACACACACACACACACACACACACACACACACACACAGAGTGTGTAGTCAACACTGGAGAGAGTCTACCATTCATAAGATATAAGAATTCTTTTTAGATGTAGTGGCACATGCCTGTTATCCCAGCACTTGGAAGGCTGAAGCAGGAGGGTTAAGAATTCAAGGCCAAGCTGGGCTACATAGTGAGACTTTATCTCAAAAAACAAAGCAACAATAACTCTTGCTTTAGGTTACTATAATAACAGTAAGATTCTGTTTGACACTAGATGCTTTCTCTTTCCTGTTCTACAGCCCCAAGCTAATATTGCAAGCTCTTGTCAGCCAGGCATGGTGGGGCACACTTGTAATCCTAGTACATGGGATGCTGAGGCAGGAGGATGCTGAATTCAAAGCCAGTCTATGATATATATCTAGATATCTATCTATCTATCTATCTATATCTCAAGACCATGTCTCAACAGCTCCTACAAAAATAAAGCAGCTCTAGTCAGCAAAATAAAAGCTGCAGACAGCTGCCTCCTTCCATACCATCTGCTTATAAAACTGAAGGCAAGGCTCCCTCTAAAATTACTCCTTTTGTTCACAGTTCAGAGAAAAGCCCATTGGAAGAAAAGCTTACAAACTGTAACACACCAACAAGTTTGCAAGACATCATGAGGCCTGAAGCAGTATTAGGACCAGCTGTGTGAAACTTAAGGTTTAACTTGTAAAACTCTAATCTTTAGAGACGTTAAGAGGGAGGTGGGATCCGTCAAAATTATGTACCTCCTGTAACCACTCAAAAGCGTCTCCTTGAAGTCAGGTGTGATGGCTCACACCTGTAAGCAGTACTTGGGAGGCCAAGGCAGGAAGATCATTAGTTACAAGCCATCCTGGGATACATAATAGTGTGAGGCCAAGCCAGGGCCACAGAGAAAAACCATGTCTCAAAGCAGACAAGATTAGTGATGTATCTCAGCTAGTAGAGTGCTTGTCTGCCATGCATAAAAACCTGTGTTCAATCTCCAGTATCACATAAACCAAGCAAAAAGGTGCACACCTGTAAACCCAACAACTCTGGAAGTGGAGACAGGAGGATCAGGAGCGCACAACTTGGTTTTGGATACATAACAAACTTAAGACCTATCTGAACAAACACACATTACAAATTCTAGTATCTAACCCCCAGAAGTGGTGATTTAAGAGAATCTAGGACCAAGAAATCTTTGTGTTTAAGTCGTACACCAAATGATGCCAATTATAATCTGAAAGGTACTTGGTTATCTGGAGTGACAATACCCCATCATTACTGGCCTTTCCTAGGTTACCTCCGAGACTAATAGAAGATGCCACCTACAGCATGTCCCAGCCCCTAAGGAACCTCTGGAGCCAGACCAGTTTACGGTCCAGGATAGACAAACCCCAATGAGTAAAGGAAATGCTAAAGCTGGCACACTGCTGGAATGGGAGGGTAGGGTCTACCAGTGTGCTGAGGTGAGTATGCCTCAGTCAGACCAGAAGCTTTCAACGCCTGGTAATTAGAACAAAGGGGAACTCCGGGGATGGGGGGACGACAGAGACTTCTTTCTGATAAAAGGAACAGAAAGGGAGTGTGGGTTGTTTTCTTGCTCTACAGGAAAGGAAAGGGAAGGGCCGAAGTCATGCTGGCACCTTATAAGGAGGCGACACACTCAGCTGCTCTCCGGGCTCCATAATGCCCCACTACTCCAGGTCTTACTCTGATCTCTGGTCTAGAGGAATCTCTTCCCCATTTTCCCTTTGATTTTAGAGTTTTTTTTTTGTTTTGTTTTGTTTTTTTTTTTTTTTTAACTGTTGGCAACCCCTCCTAGGCTCATGAAGGGTAGCAGTCTTTATTTCCTACGGTCTAACCTTTGCACCTGGCCCGCAGGTCCGACCCTTGACCTCCAAACCCCCTGTCTAAAGCAACCCCCCCAAAAAAACCCAAAAGAGCCCTGGTCCTCCTCTTTGGTGTTAAGCCGGACCCTACTCTCCGAGTCCACATTCTGGATGAGTTTCTCCCCTGTACCTCCCCAGGGAGGACCCCTTCCCGCTCTCCTCCCATCCCTGACCGCAGTCTTCCCTCAGTAACTCAGGCCCGGGACCAGTTCCAGGTCGCTGCACCTCTGGGGCTCACCTTAGAGCCGCCCGTCCCGCCGCCGTCCTTGGCCCGGTACTGAGTCCGGGAGAATTCCTCCAGCAGCTCCCCAAGCCCCGGCTCCTGAGGCGGCGGGTTGCCCGAAGAGGAGGTGGACCCCGCCGAAGCGGCGGCGGCGGCCCGAGCGCCCGCCATGCCCAACCTCGCGTCCCCTCAGGGCTCCTTCACCGAGCCCATGGCACCTGAGGATCGGACTCCGGCTCTAAAAACCTCCTGAACCGCCTCAGCCGCCGCCTTCTTCTTCCACTTCCGGCCCCGCCCCACCTCTCCGGATGTTTACTCCCGCCACGGCCAATCAGAGCCCAGGTTTGTGCCCGGCCCACAGGTTCCCCGGCCCACCCCTGACGCGGAGGGATCCAAGTGGTCTCATGGCGGGGGCCGCGCTCCGCCCAAGGGGTTTCCCCGGGGGAAGCCGGGCTAAACCATTGCGGCTACCAGAGGGGGGACGGCGGGAACCACTCTGAAAAGAAGCAGGGGAGAGAGAAAAGAACCAACAGCGGCCCGACTTAGTGCTGGCTGCCTGAATGGCAAAAGCTGCAAGTATTCAAACAGCGTTTCCAGGGCACTTGTCTTCCTCTGCTCCTCTAGACGGCCCGGCGAATATAGCGCGGTTGATCATCATCCTATTTTATTGAGGAAGGTGTTTGAAAACTACCTTATTCTTTTTTTCTTTAAAAGGATTTTCCAGCTCTTGCCAGTTGGCAAACGACAGAGGATAAGGCAGGAGGATCACGAGTTTGAGAGCAACCTGGACTACACTCTTAAATATATATATTTCAAATGTTTGCAGAAATGTAGATAATTAGAATAATCTTCCTTCAATTTTCTATTGCCTGCTTCCATCATTAATCAACATACGCCAATCTCTGCTCAATTCTCCCCTGTCCGGGGAATTATTTTACTTATGTTTTGTTGCTATTGTTCATTTTGTTTGTTCTAGGGAATTATTTTAAAGCAAATATCAGCTATTATTTCATTTGTGAATACATAATTATTTGTTTCTAACAGATCAGTGTTTTTCTTTTTCTTTAAGGAAAATAACCAAAGGCTATTTATATCACTAACAATCTCTCTCTGTGTGTATGTTTCTTTCTCTCTATTCTCACTCTATAGTCTAGGTTAGCTTGAAACCCACTATATGGCCCAGATGGTAGCCTTCAATTTTTGGTCTTCCTGCTTCAGCCTCCTGAATGCAAGGTTTACAGGCATGCACCATCACTCAGCTAACACCTAAACATGGTCCTAATGCTCAGCCTGCATATCACTTTCTTGGTCTCACAGTTGTAATTCTTGTGTAAAACAAACGTTTTTTGTTTGTTTGTTTTTTGAGACATGGTCTTGTGTATCCCAGACTGGCTTCAAGCTTGTATCCAGGCTGGAGTCATGGCTCAGCAGTTAAGAGGACATACTGTTCTTATAAAGAACCTGAGTTCAGTTCCCAGCACCCATGTAGCTTGGTTTATAACATCCCTGTAACTCTAGCTCCAAAGAGATTCAATGCACTTTTCTGGACTCCAATGATACCTGCATTCGCCCACGTAATACTCATTTGCAGAAGACACATATACATATAATTAAAAATAAAATAAATCTTTAAAAAGTGTGGTGTAGCCAAGGTTGGCCTTGAACTCCTCACTCACCTGCCTCCACTTTCCCAGTGCTGAGTATCTCAAATGTCAGTCCAAACATCTTTGTAATTGTTAGTCTCAGGAGATGTGTGCACTGTCTATCTCCAGGTATCAATTTTTGGAGAGAGAGGGTTAAGACCTCATCAAGTATTATATGTCTGAGTTAGAACTGCCCATTCGGCCATCAGTTACAGAGTTGTCAAAGGTAACTGTCAGCTAGGCATTTGGTTAAGATATAGCTTATGGGCATTTGGCTGGTTAAGCATGTGGCTGGTTAAGCTTCAGGCTTTCGAGCAGCAGTTCAGCTGAGATTCATTCTGGATGAGGACACAGAAGCTTCCAGTCTGAGGAAACAGGACCAGCTGAGAAGTTGGCCAGGTGAGGTTAGCTGTGGCTTGTTCTGTCTCTCTAATCTACCAGCATTGACCCCAATAACTGGCCTCAGGTTTGATTTTATTAATAAGAACTTTTAAGATTCCTGCTACATCTGGCGCCCAACGTTCGTGTTACGAATTCATGAAAAAGCTGTTTGCCTGTGGCCTTGTGAGCCCCAGCTCAGGCCCAAGCTACACTCAGCCGGTTGTGGTGGCACACGCCGGTAGGATTTGCTGAAGGAGACAGAGGCAGTAGGATCCCGAGTTTGAGGCCAGCCTAGGAGGCTTGGGAGAAGCTTTCGCCTGGACTGAACCACAAACAGTGGTGGGACCATGGAAGCAGTGGCTACTGCTCCACATTGCCAGTTCCTTCTCATCATGTTGGTGACTGCGGTGATGCTGCTACCTGGAACAAAGCGTTTACTGCTGCTGGTTCAGAGAAGAATTGCCAGGACCATCGTGTTACAAGAAAGCATTGGCAAAGGTCAGTTTGGAAAAGTTTGGCAAGACAAATGGTGGGGAAAAATTGCTGTGAAGATTTTCTGTTCTAGGGAAGAATGTTCATGGTTCCGAGAGACAGACATATATCAGACTGTGATTGCTCCAAACCACAGAGGAGGCACAAAAAAAAAAAAAAAGTCTGCAGGAACCATGACCACACCTAACAGCAACTTTGAAATCTTCAAAAGGACTATGGTAAAGCCATTAAGCTGATTAACACCACGGAAAGATCTGCTTTGGACTACAAACTGCTTAGGACAATTTTGAGATGGCTAGCTGAGATGATCCAGCCTGACAGACTACTTGAACAAAGACTTGAAACAAGCCCTGAACTTTCCTTTTATGCAGAGACTGGACAAATGATACAGGACTTGACAATTAACCCAAAAATTTTCTTTTCAAGATTCCCTAAAGATATCTTCACCCCTAGAAACAAAAAGAAAAAGAGAAAATAGATATGAGATAGATCATGGAATCTACTCTGAGAAAAAAGATAAAGAAATAATAGGATAAATAGGTGGATCATTGAATCTACACTGAAGAAAAAGGGGAAGATATAAAAATGACAAAAGGTAGACTACTGAATCTATTATGAAAAGAAAAAAGAGAATATGGATATGATAAGAAAAAGGGAGATTATGGAAATTACTTTTAAAAAGGAACTACTTGTTTTAAATAAGATAAGTAATGAAAATTTTTTGGTCTGAGTTTATCAGATGTTACTGGACTGGACATTGTTAATATATATAATGGAGTTTTCATCTGAATCTGTCAAATGTTAATGGACTAGACATCATTAATGTAAGTTTTGGCTGTATATATTGTATATACTTATTGGATAGTTTTTCTTGTATTAGTTACAAGCTTTCTTTAATTTTAGACAAAAAGAGAGGAAATGTGGTGGTATTGTGTTCCCCAAAATATCGTGTACCTTAATAAACTTATCTGGGGTCAGAGAACAGAAAAGCCACTAGTTAGGCAGTGATAGCACATGCTTTAATCCTAGCATTCCAGAGACAGAAATCCCTCTGGATCTCTGTGAGTTCAAGGCCACATTGGAAACAGCCAAGCTTGGTGACACATGCCTTTAATCCCAGAAAGCCAGCCTTTAATCCCAGAGAGTGGTGGTAGAAAGCAGAAAGATATATAAGGCGTGAGGACCAGAAACTAGCAGCATTTGGCTGGTTAAGCATGTGGCTGGTTAAGCTTCAGGCTTTCGAGCAGCAATTCAGCTGAGATTCATTCTGGATGAGGACACAGAAGCTTCCAGTCTGAGGAAACAGGACCAGCTGAGAAGTTGGCCAGGTGAGGTTAGCTATGGCTTGTTCTGTCTCTCTGATCTACCAGCATTGACCCCCCCCCTCAAAAAAAAGATATAGCTTATGCTGTAAAAAAAAAAAAAAAAGCTCAAAATGAAATGCTATCAAAACATAGTAACTTAGTTAACATGGTATCTTAATTAAAATTCTCATTTTCTTAGATTTGTAAGAAATCTAAGAGAAATACAAATCACAAGTCCTGCTAATTGTCAGTCTCTCTCACCCCCAACTAGGTAATCTCTATCCTGACTTCTAATACTGTAATTAGTTTTGACTTTTTGGCACCTTAGTCAAATAGAGTCAAAATATGTATAGTTTTTAGTCACTCATCTTCTACATTGTGATGGTTATTCTTGGTTACCAGTTTGGGAAAGGGACCCTCAATTGGTTAATTGCCTCCACCAAATTGGCCTATGGGCATGTCTGTGGGGCATTTTATTGATTGCTGATTGATGGAGAAGGCCTGTGGGAGGTGGCAACCTTGGGCAGGTAGTGCTGAGTTGTGTAAGAAAGCAGACTGAGCAAGCCATGGGGAGCAAGCTGGTAAGCGGTGTTTCTCCATGGCCTCTGCTTCAGTTCCTACCTCCAGGTTCTTGCTTGAGTTCCTGACCTAATATCCCTCAGTGATGAACTGTGACATGGAAGTGTAAGCCTAATAAAATCCTTCTCAAGTTGCTTTTGATCAGAATGTTTTTATCGTAGCAACAGAAAAACTAATTAGAACAATGTCTTTAAGATTCGTCTTGCTGATCACAATGGCACACATCTGTGATTGCAGCCTTCAGAAAGCTGAGGCAAAAAGACAGTGGAAGTTCAAGGCCAGCTGAGCTACAGTGTAAGACTCTGTCTCAAAAAAAAATATGTTGCTATGAGTTATTTTGTAGATATTTTTGGTAAAAACATACATATGTTAGGTATATTTTTGGTATATATATAAATATATATATTCCATCTCACCAGCCCTACTTTTAGCAATTCTGATGAAAATGTAGTGATATCTTATTGGAATTTAAAAAACTTTTCCCCTTCCCTCCCTTCTTCCATTCCACAGAATCTCATGTAGCCCAGGATGGCCTCAAGCTCCTTATTAGCCAAGGATTACCTTAAACTTCTCTGCCTCTACCTATCTCTTGAGTAGACACAAGCATGTACTCTGCAGGTCTGGAGACCTTTGTGGATCAAACCTCAGGCTTGAGCATGATGAGCAAACACTCGACCACCTGAGTTCCACCCCAACTCCTCTTTTCTTCTAATTTTGGTGACAGAATCTCACTATATCACCCAGACTGCCATAGACTCTGGGGCTCTAGGAATCTCCCTGCCTCCGTCCCTAGATAAAGACTGAATCTGTTCCCAAATTAAGTTTATTTATTAAAATATAGAATACATACCCATGAAGACACCCACTTTTATTGTACCTGGTAAGGACTGTTGACAAATTATAAAATCCTTACCCTAAGATATTGAGCATTTGTATCACCCCAGAAGATGCTCCCAATCCTCTGCCAGTCTTACTCATCTCCACCCCCAGACGGCCACTGATTTGCTTTCTGTCACTAGAAGTTTCTATAAATGGAATCAGACAACGTGTCCTCTCCTGCATCTGGCTTCTTGGGCAGAGTTAATTTTGGTTTTAATTTGCATATCCCTGATTAATGAAGCTGATCACCTTTTCCATATTTATTGCTGATTTGAATATTCTCTCTTGGGTGCTTGTAAACACCCTTTGCCCATTTTACTTTCTTCCTCCTCCCCAATCCCCTTCATATTTTCTTTTGTTTCTTTGGGGATCATGGGCATAGACTCACTAGGTATCCCAGATTGACCTGGAATTCACTCTGTAGTCCAGGCTAGCCTATGCCTAGCACTCCAGCATTCGGGAGGCAGAGACAAGAGGATGAGAGAGTTACATAAGGCCTGCCGGGAATATTCAGTGAGTTCCAGGCTAACGTTCAGGTGCCTTTGTGTCTAGTTTGCCACTGATTTCTAAAATTGACTTAAAAGTATTTTTGAGGGGGTTAGAGAGATGGCTCAGAGGTTAAGAGCACTGGCTGCTCTTCCAAAGGTCCTGAGTTCAATTCCCAGCAACCACATGGTGGCTCACAACCATCTGTAATGGGATCTGATGCCCTTTTCTGGTGTAGAAATGTACATGCATGTAGAGTGCTCACATATACATAAATAAATCTTTAAAAAAAAAATAAAGCTGGCCAGTGATGGTGCATGCCTTTAATCCCAGTACTCAGGAAGCATAGCCAGGCGGATCTCTGTGAGTTCAAGGCTAGCCTGGGCTACAGAGTGAGATCTAGGACAGGCACCAAAACTACACAGAGAAACCCTGTCTCGAAAAACTAACTAACTAACTAACTAACTAAATAAATAAATAAACAAAATATTTTTGAAATGGGGATCTCATGTATATCAGGCTGGCATCAAACTCACTGTGTAACTGAGGATGCAGTTACAGAAGGCCTGGCCTCCACCACAATACCTGTTCTGCAATACTGCGCATGGAACCCAGGGCTTTCTGCAGGCTGGGCAAGCACTCTGCCAATGCAGCTACACACAGCTCCTGACGTTTTGTACTTAGTGTAAAGTAGAAGGAAAGGAAACTTCTCCCCCACACACACACCTTTTTTTTTGGACAAGTTGCTCCACCATTCCTATCTATCCCCATGGACCTTTCCCAATATCTATCTATTCTGACTACAGTGACTTGTAAACATTTGTCCCAGGAGCTGGTTCTTTTTGTAGCTAGTATCAAGCAGCTCAATAAGCCCTTTTATTTTAGAGGTGCTTCAATATCAGAAGTTTTATTTTAACATTTTTTTTACAAGAACACCTAATTGTTGGAGCCCACTAGGTTTCCTAGTGGCTGTACCCAGCAGGTCTGCATGGAGAGGTTGACTGGACCACGGGTCTGAATGCCAGGTGTTTGGAAGGGTCTACACTTGACTGTAATTAGCAAGGGGGAGGTCTTTTTGCCACCCTTTGGCATTGTTCTATATAGACCTTTAGAATAAAGTTCTGGGCCCGTTTGGATTAGGATCCAGGCCCACCCAAGTCTATTTTGTGTTTTCTCTCTGTTTCTCTCCCCTCCTTATTTTCAACTAAGTCTCTTATCCCTCATTCCTCAAGAGTTCCTGGGGTAAATAAGTGTGGGGTCTGGTCCCCTACACCTAATCAATTCAAAGAAACTTATTGAAAGAGTATCCCCTTTGTTGTAAGTCAGGGGTGACCCGTTTTTAAAATGATCACATGTGGAAGTAAATGTCTTTGCATAGGCCCTTTCTTCTCATTAAGATTCAAACAAGGAATGGTGCATGGTCTCTTACTTATAGTTCCAACCCTTGAGAGACTAAGGCAGGAGGATTGCTCTGGGTTTGACTCCAGCCTGGGCTACAAATGAGTTTCAGAACAACCTGGGCTACAGAATGAGACTGTCTTAAACAAGCCTCTCCTTTTCAGCCTGGCCCTTTGCATCAGCACTGTAGTGATGCCCAGCAAGAGCTACATTGACATCCACGGCTTCCTTTTAAGGGGGAAGTGAAAGCTGAGAAAGACGCTGTACCTGGGGCGCAGACAAGGATACTGTGGCCTTCATGCCTTGAGCACCTTGTAGTCTCTCAAGGCTCCAGGTTTTATGAATGAATGGTTCATCTGCAGGTATGTCCACTGGTACCTTCCCAATGGGAATGAACGGCCAGCATCTTTGAGCCTACCTCCACCTGCCTCCATACTGCTTCTGCTGAAAGACCCCAACCCTTCAGACTTACACCCCCGCCCCAAGCCCCAGGAAATGAGAAACTAAAAATCTAGTTCCAAGGGCCACCTGACTCAGCCACTACTCAATCACCCCTGCCACAATGTAACAATGTAAAGAGATTTCTGTTAAGAGATGTGCTCAGCTGTGACTGGGATAGTTGCAGGTGTTCCAGGAAGGACCACTGTGGCCTTTGTGTAAACTCCACTCCTGCCCTGATACCCCCCCCCCTTGAGGTTTCAGGAAGAATGTACCTGTTGATGCAACTGTACCCCCTCTGTGATCAGGCCATGAAATTGTATGGGAATTGTAATCTTGTGGGGTTTGTGGGTTTTTCCATTATAAGCCCTTATGGGGCTGCAGTAAGATGCGACTCTTGCTCTTGGGAGCAGAGGAACCCTTCTATATAAAAGCTTAATAAATCCTGTGCTGTTGCATCAACTGGACTGGAGTCTGGGTTCTTGGGGTGCCCACTTGAGACCCTAAACTTTGGGGTCCAACACTGCTACCCTGTACTGAAGCCATTCTAAGATTGTCAGGCCTGGCCCAAAGGCTTGGAGAACCAGTGACCTTGGAGAATCACAAGAGAGCAAACTCCAGACATCTATTGAGGGGGTGCTGTGTCCCTAGGGCTGACAAGAAAGCCTAGGCCATTTAGAGGTACATCAGGCATGGACATGAGTGGACAATAGAGTTAGGATTATTTTGTGCTTAATAAACCTGTATCCAGAAAAACCTTGTTTTCTGTTATTGATTTAGAGGCATGGTCTTACTGTGTAGCTCAGTTGGCCTCAGCCTTGAGCTGATTCTACTGCCTTAGGCTCCCAAGAGCTGGGATTACAGGTGTGTGTCACCAATGTTTTTTCTCTCTTTCAGCACAAAGCTTAAATAAACAAAATGCAACAATAAAAACCCACAGGTGAGCCGGGCAGTGGTGGCGCACGCCTTTAATCCCAGCACTCGGGAGGCAGAGCCAGGCGGATCTCTGTGAGTTCGAGGCCAGCCTGGGCTACCAAGTGAGTCCCAGGAAAGGCGCAAAGCTACACAGAGAAACCCTGTCTCGAAAAAAAAAAAAAAAAAAAAAAAAAAAAAACCCACAGGTGAGTGGGATGATGTGCTCCTCTAATCCCAGCTTCTAAGAGGCTGAGGCAGAAAGGTTGAGAGTTTCCCGCCAGCCTTGGCTACATAGCAAGCTACTATCTGGGGGAAAAAATACAAACAAGGCTCAACCATGCATTTGATGCATCTTCCAAATTTCTAACCCTATTTCCAAACATTCTCCTCTTTCAGTTTGAGGGGTTTTTGTTTGTTTTGCTTCATTGTTTTGAGACAGAGTCTCATGTTCCCCAGGTTAGACTCAACTCCCAAAGTAGCCAACAATGACCTTGAACTTCCAACCTGTCTGCTTCTGCCTCCTGAGTGCTGGAATTATAGACATGCACCATCATGTCTCTATGTGCTTCTGGGGATCAGGCCCAGGAGTCTGTGCATGGTAGGCAATCACTTCCTAAATGACCTGCATCCGCAACCTCTTTTTCTTTCCTTCCTTCCCTCCTTCCCTCTTCCTTCCTTCTTTCACTCCTTCCCTCCTTTCTTCCTTGTCTCCCACCCTCTCCCTCCTTCCCTTCTTTACTTCGGTGTGTATGTGACCTTTCCATTCTGTGATGTCTTTTGTGTCTTTCTCTAGCCTTTGCAGAGTCCATAAAGCAAATGTTTTCCCTAGAGAGGCAACACATGGGAGGGTGACCTGGGCCAGGATTTCCCATCTGCCCACTGTCTCACTCCCTATTTCTGATGCTGATCACAAGACTCATGTGTTCTTAGTTTGATTCAGCCCATTCAAAGTTCTCCATTATTAGCTCACTACTAATAATATGAAATCAAAATGGGGCTGACAAGATGGCTCAGCGTGTAAAGTTGCTTGGCACCAAAGCCTGTTGACCTGAGTTTGATCCCCAGGAACAAATTTCAACAAGTTGCCCTCTGACCTCCACATGCACCAGGGCGCACACACAACTAAATTAATGGAAAAATGTATTGTTGGTTGGTTTGTTTTTGAGACAGGGTCTCACGGTGTAGCTCTGGCTGTCCTTGAACTTGCTATGTAGACCAGGCTGGCCTCGAATATCTGCTACAGAGATCTGCTTACCTTTGCCTTCCCAGTGCTGATATTAAAGGCATGCACTATTATGGGTGAAGAAAAAAATTGTTGTTGTTCTTTTTAAGTCAAAATGGTTGCAGACTGGTCAACATAGTCTTAGAACTTTTCCTGGAAGGAGTAACCTGCCCCACAGACATCATCTGGGGAAATGAACTCACCAGAGGGAACAATTTTCTGGAATCTTAAACTATCTTGCAAGGGTTGAGAAGAACTAGATTTCCCAGTTTGCCTCTTGACTCGATCATTCCAATAGATTTATAAAATTTACAGCTACCTTGGTTGTGTGTGTGTGTGTGTGTGTGTGTGTGTGTGTTGGGGGGGAATCTGGGTCTCTGCAAACACCACAGCCAGCAGAGTATTGATCCACACGAGGCAAAAAGGAAGTCCAGTTAACATGACTCGTAACTGGTGTTGGTTCAACTTTCTAGAGCCTGACACTGGGCAGTTTCTTTTCGGCACATTAAAGCACAGCACAATTTTGAAAAAAGTTTCCTGGTGATAACTCAATCCCATGTGTGTACAATGAAGCTTAAGGCATGGCTACATAGAAATTCCTTGTAAGATACATGTGACCTCTTCCATAAAGATGGTTCTATTGACTGAGAAACAACACTCAAGATGAGGGTCCAGGGAGAATGGCTGAGATAAATGTAAGAGTCTGTGGGAGTCAGGAGTGGCCTGGCCAGACAGATAGCCCAGAGGTCACCAGGCTATTTGCCACATCCATTTCTAGCCTTCTGGACAGAAAACAGGTTATCTCTTGAAGAGACAACTGTGCATGCTTATCTGTAAGCACAGGATCTAGAACCCTCTACACCTGATGTGGGTCAGGTGCAGAATACTGGATTTGCCTCAGTCTTACCCAACTGCCTCCAAAATACAAGGTAAAGCAACTGTTATAAAACTCCAAGATCACCTTCCCTTGATGGGATTGCTGGTTCTGTGTGACTAAGCCTGCATTTTCCAAGATGCCAGTCTATTCTGCATCTGCATAAAACTGTCTTTGCTTTTATCTGACCCCTGTTGTCTCACGTGTCTACCAGCTTTTTCCCCAAGTGTTACTTCATTTTTAATTATGTGTCTATGTATGTCTCTGTGTGTCTACATGCACACGAGTGCAGTGCACTTCAAGGCTGAAGAGGGGACTGGATCCCCTGGAGCTGAGTTACAGGTGGTTGTGAGGCCCTGTCATGGGTGCTAGGAACAAAACTCAGGTCCTCTGCAAGAGCAGAAAGTGCTCTTAACTGCTGAGCCATCTCTCCAGCCCGATAACTGTCATTAATACAGCCTACCTCTGTATTGATGACTTCTTGAGAGGTCACAAAATTGTGATAGTCTAATTATATCATGTTTGTATATTTACTAACAGGATTCAACTTTAAAGAACAGCTCTGGGGCAGGGGTGGGAAGAGGCAATGAGATGGGTCAGTGGTAAAAATGGTGGCTGGAAAAGCCTGGCTTCCTGCATTTAATCCCTGGAACCCACGCAAAGATGGACAGAGAGGCAAGAACCATCTCCACAAAATTGTACTCTTACCTCCACACATGAATCGAATTAGGGTATGCATGCGCGCGCACGAGCACACACACACACACACACACACACACACACACGCACACACACACACGCGCACACACACACACACACACACACACATACACACAAAATTAAAAACCCAACTTTTTATCAACTATTTGACCACTCTGAAATATTAGGATCATTAAGACAGGATTAAAAACTTGGCTTCTCCCCCTGTATTTACTCATTTTTGCAGTGCAACTGTCTTAGTTATTGTTCTTTTGCTGTGAAGAGACACCATGATCAATGCAACTCTTACAAAAGAAAGCATTTAATTGGGAGCATGCTTACAATTTCAGAAGGTTAGTCCATAATCACCATGGCAGGAAGCAGATAGGCCTGGCACTGGAGCAGTGGCTGAGAGTTTTCATCCTCACACACAGGCAGCAAGCAGAGAGGGAGTGGGGGAGGGAGGGAGAGATGGTTCCAGGCTTTTGAAACCTCAAAGCCCACCTCCAATGACAGACCTTCTCCAACAAGATCACACCTCCTAATTCTTCCCAACTGTCCACCTACTGAGAACCAAGCATAAAAAAGATGAGCTCTTGAGGGCCATTCTCATTCAATCCACCACAATAACCAAGGACTGCTGTGGGATGTTCTGTATGGCAAATGTGTTTCTCTGATTGGTCAATAAATAAAACACTGATTGGCCCATGGCTAGGCAGGAAGTATAGGCGGAACTAACAGAGGAGAAAAGAAAGAACAGGAAGGCAGAAGGAGTCACAGCCAGCCGCTGCCAGGACAAGAAACATGTGAAGATGCCGGTAAGCCACAAGCCATGTGGCAAGGTATATATTTATGGAAATGGATTAATTTAAGCTATAAGAACAGTTAGCAAGAAGCCTGACATGGCCATACAGTTTGTAAGCAATATAAGTCTCTGTGTTTACTTGGTTGGATCTGAGCGGCTGTGGGACTGGCGGGTGACAAAGATTTGTCCTGACTCTAGGCAAGGCAGGAAAACTCTAGCTACAAAGGACGATTTGTTTTGTTGAGAAAGGGTCTCACTCTGTATCCCAGGCTGCCCTGAAACTCATCATGTAACCTTTACTGGCCTTACACCGACAGTGATCCTCCTGATTCAGTTTTCTGAGTACTGGGATTGCAGCCATTAGCCCCCACATCTGGTTAAGACTTTATTTTTTTTAGCATGATTATAAATGGACAGATTTCAAATGGGTGATATGTGTTTGAGTCATGTCCTAGTTAGTTCCAGTTGTAAACTTGACATGGCCTGGGGTCACCTGAGGATGTCTCAACTGAGCAGATTCCCAGATCAGATTGGCTTGTGGCTGTGTCTGGTGGAAGAAGGACTTGATGATTGATGTGGGATGGCCTGGCCCACTTTGGGCAGCCCTTTGAAAATGCTGTATGGAAACCTACTACTATAGGAAAAAAATATAGTTTAAATGGAGTTGCCCTATAATGGGGGAATAATGCCTTCCTCAGACACCATTGGCTATCAGATAAAATGCCCAGTGCCAAGTATGGGTTTTGAGTTCTTGGTCAATGGGATCTCACTGATCCTCCTCCAGACATCATAGGCTACTGCCATGGCTCTTGGTTGCTCTCCAGAATCTGATGGTAAGACCCTACTGTTGAAGACACCACACATCTGAGTCATAGGACTTGGAGAAATAAGTCTAGTACTCACCTGGAAGCTTCATTTCTACTAATTAGCTTTCCATAGTTGTGGTGGCTTGAATGATAGGGATTGGCATGGTAGGAGGTGTGGCCTTGGTGGAGGAAGTTGTCACTGGGGGTGGGCTTTTGCTCAAGCCAGGCCCAGTGTCACACTCTCTGCTACCTGTCAATCCAGACGTAGAACTCTCAGCTCCTTCTCCAGCACCATGCCTGCCTGCACACTGCCATGCATTTTGCCATAATGATAATGGACTAAACCTCTGAACCTGTAAGTCAGCCACAATTAAATGTTTTCCCTTACAAGAGTTGCCGTGGTTATAGTGTCTCTTCACAGCAACAGAAACCCTAACTAAGACAATAGTGCTGGAAAGTTCTATGTATGCTACAGAGAGAGAAAAGCCATCATCAGTCCTACCAGCTGTGATTCCTGCAAGCTATAACGCCTGGCCTGGCAAGATACACCCACTGGTACAATAGTGGCAGGAATGTTATGGGAGTAACCAACCACATTCTAATTGGTTTTAACGCTCACTCTATAAGATGGGCCTCATGCATGGTACTGTTAACTGGACTAAAACCTCATGGCTGACTAGGTCGTAGGCCCTAGGGGAGAACCTAGCATTATTATTTTGATAAATAGACATAGTAATAAACTTCCCCTATTTCTTATCTTTATACCCACAGATTATTGTATCTCTCACCATTCATAGAAGCCTTATTTTTTTTTTTTTTTTTTTGAGCTGAGGATCGAACCCAGGGCCTTGCACTTGCTAGGCAAGCACTCTCCCACTGAGCTAAATCCCCAACCCTCATAGAAACCTTTTTAACAGATACACATTGATACCAGTCAACATTCAGAGAATAAAAGAGTATGGAGCACTCAGATATAGATGGGACACCTGTCACCAAGGCTCAAGGATCACATAGGAGTGGAAAGACTGTAAGAGCCAGAGTAAATGGATGTCTGTAGCAAAACAGTATTTGCTGGAGATGACAGTGCAGTTCTACACGTGAACTCCCAAGATCTGGTACTCCATACACAAGACTTGTACAAGGTCAAGCTAGCCAAAATCCCAGCACAGGTGGGGGAAGGGATCATGAAGTCCTATCCCTATCTGATAGATACCGGGAAAGGGACAGTCATTTCTTTTCAGGGAGGTGGGCCTGAGAGGCCATCCGTGATCCAGTAGATGGTTCCATATCCATGCACATACTGGTCCCCTAAATAACTCAATGGCTATTAAAGAAAGGAGGGAGCACATGAGGCTTGGAGGGAAGAGTGTGGGATAGGGGAGAAACTGGATGGGCGGGAACGGGGACAGATTTCATATGATGTTATGCGCACATGTGAACATTAAATAAAATAGTTCTTTATAAAAGAAACCAAAACAAGCAGCAAAGGTTTGTTGGGTTCACAAGTGCAGAGCTCTCATCCTTGGTTGATTGGCCCATTGCGTCTGGTCCCGTGGTAAGGCAATATGTCATGGTGAGAACACATGGTAGGAGCCCTCACCTCCTGGCAGACACAGAGAAGAAGGAGACTGGTTGTCCATGGGCCCCTTTTAGGACCTACCCACTGGGGGATGTCTTTCTGTACGCTGTGAATATATTGTTCCCATTGGTTAATACATAAGCTGTTTTGGCCTATGGCAAGGTAGCTTAGAGATAGGCAGGAAATCCAAGGAGAAAGGCGGAGTCTAGGGAGACAGTAGCCTGCCACCCCAGGAACAACATGCCAGCAGACCAGTAAGCCACAGAACACATGGCAAAACATAGATTAATAGAAATGAGTTAATTTAAGATATAAGCGCTAGCTAGCAAGAGGTCTGCCATAGGCCATACAGTTTATAAATAATATTAAGCCTCTGAGTGATCATTTTATGAGTGGCTGCGGGGCTGCGGGGCTGCGGGGGGCTGCGGGGGGGGCTGCGGGCTGCGGGGCGGGGGGCTGCGGGGCTGCGGGGCTGGGTGGGATCCAGCAGGACCAGGGCAACATTTGACTACACCCATCCTCAATGGTGTAAGACCTGGAGCCAGCCCCACCTCCCTAAACCTCCATTGCTTCTATTTGTGCAAGCTGAAGACCAAGCTTGGGGTAAGCCCTTAGGAGAAATGTATCCAAACCACAGCAAATGCGGACATTCGGCTCCCCAAGGAGCAGGCTCAGAGTCTGACTGTCTTCTCAACTTCCCTCCTCCCCACTCAATCCAATGCCGCTCTCCTTCATGTTCCTGTCTTGTTTCCCAAGCTCTTTAGGGTTTTTTTACATTCGTGTTTTTTTTTTTTTTTTTTTTTTTATCTTGACAGGGTGTCACTGGGTAGCCCTGTCTGGCCTGGAACTTGCCATGTAGACCAGGCTTGAATTCACAGAGATCCACTTGCCTCTGCCTCTGAAGTGCTAGTATTTAATGGCCTGTGGCACCATGCTTAGTCTCTTTCGTTTTTTGTTTTTTTTTTTTTTTTTTTTTTTTTTGAGATAAGGCCTCATACTGTAGCCCAGGCTGGCCTTTAACTTGACACAATCTTCCTGCCTCAGTCACCCGTGTGAAGCACATAGGCACATACCACCACATCTGGCATTTAAAAAAAAAAGGTTTATATTTTTTATATAAATAAATAAGTTTATTTATAGATAGTGTCTCAAGCATCCCAGTGGACTCCAACACACTATATAGCCGAGAATGGCCTTGAACTTGTTATCCTCCTGTCTCTGCCTTCGAAGTGATTGGTTACAGAAGTGTGCCACTAGGCTGGGTTTTCCAACTGTTTCTTGTTGTTTGACAGGTTCTTGCTATACAGCCTGGAACCTGTGATCTTCCTGCCACAGCCTCCTGACAGCAGGAATGGCTGGCATGCCATCCTTCCACTGTTCTGGTTAATCTCTCTCTCAACTTGCTCCGGCTGAGAGGCTCCCAGGAGACCAGTGAAGCACATCTCCGGGTGTGTCTCTTCGAGAGGAAGACTGCCCTGAATGCAGGGCTGCTCTGCGGACTCCTCGGGAATCCAGATGGACCAAAATGGTAACAGGATGAGGAAGCACAGGACGGTGGACATTCAGGAACCTGTCCACTGTGAAACACCAACTCCAGGAGACAAGGCTGAAACAAGGCCATGGACTGAAACCTCTCAAACAGTCAAAATAAATCTTCCACTTTGTTTCCTTGGGTGTTTTGTCCCAGAGACAGAAGTCTGACAGTCACTAAAGTTAAGACCTTTGCAACTTCAGTAGCAAGGCCAGAGCCCTGGCTGCCAGCATAAAGAACGTAGCCCACTCCTAGACAAACATAATGCAAAGCTAAGAGAAATACAGATGTCACAAGAGGGCCGAGATGGCTTGACAGATAAAGGTGCTTGCCACCAAGCCTGATGATTTGAATTTGACTCCAGGGACCCACATGGTGGAAGGAAAGATCTGATCCCTCTAAATTGCCCTCTGGCCTCCACACATGCTGTTATACACATAATCATGACCTCAAATATAAATAAATAAATGTAATGCTTTTCCCCCCCAGGAAAGCTGTTACAATTGCAAAATGTTCCTGCAGAGAGTTACATGTACAGCTCTATTTTTTTTTTTTTTTTTTTTTTTTTTGAGACATGGTTTCTCTGTGTAGCCCTGGCTGTCCTGGAACTCACTCTGTAGATCAAGCTGGCCTCAAACTCAGAGCTCTGCCTGCCTCTGTCTCCTGAGTACTGGGATTCAAAAGTATGCACCACCACCACTCTGCAACTTGTACAGCCCTTATGAGTACAAACTGAAAATGTGAGCCTGCCCAAAGCCACCAGGGCCTCACACTTGGCACAGCTGGGGAAAAGGTCTCATTGTGCAAGGACCCATCACATCCCTGCTATCCTAGGGGAAGGATTTGACAAACTGATGTTAGAAATGCAGATCTTGGATGTCAACAGAGACACCACCCACGGAAAACCACTTAAATGTGCTTGTTGGGCAGGAGAGATGGCCCAGTAGTGAATGAAGATCACAGGCTTCTCTTACAGAGATTCAGGTTTGGTTCCCAGCACCACCTGGTAGCTCACAAACACCTATAACTCCAGTGCCAGGGAATCCAACACTCTCCTGATCTCCCCTGGCCCCGGGCATGCACATAGTGCACATATATACATGTAGGTAAATACTCATACACATAAAAAATTTTAAAAACTGTGGCTGCCCTTATTATTTAAATATTTATTACATTAAAAAGTTTTTATTTTATGTACGTTGGTGTTTGACTGAATGTGTGCCTGTATGCTGTGGACATCGCTCTGTATAAATAAAATGCTGATTGGCCAGTAGCCAGGCAGGAAGTATAGGCGGGACAAGCAGAGAAGAGAATTCTGGAAAGTGGAAGGCTGAGGCTGAGAGATGCTGCCAGCCACCACCATGAGAAGATGTTAAGATAACGGGTAAGCCACGAGCCACATGGCAAGGTATAGATTAATAGAAATGGGTTGATTTAAGATATAAGAACTGTTAGCAAGAAGCCTGCCCTGGCCATACAGTTTATAAGTAATATAAGTCTCTGTGTGTTTACTTGGTTGGGTCTGAGCAGCTGCAGGACTGGTGGGTGAGAGAGATTTGTCCTAACCGTGGGCCAGGTAGGACCAGGAAAACTTCAGCTACACCTGTATAAATATGTCTGATCCCCTGGGGTTACAGAGAGTTATGAGCTGCCATGTGGGTGCTGGGGATTGAACCTAGGTTCTCTGGAAGAGCAGCCAGTGCTCTTAATTGCTGAGCCATCTCTCCAGCCCCTCTTTCTTACATTTTTATTCATTTACTTTGTGTATGTATTGTGTATGTACACACACACACACACACACACACACACACACACACACACACACACACACACGGGTATATTGCCATAGTAAGAAGAGATCTGTCTTTCCACATACGGGTCCCAGGGATGGAACTCATGTCATCAACCTTGGTGTCAAGCACCTTTACCTGATGAGCTGTTAAACATTTTCTTTTCTTTTTTTGAGACAGTGTCTCACAAAGCCAAAGATGACTTTGAGTTTCTGATCTCCCTTCCACTACGTCCCAGGTGCTGTTATGGGCTTACCCCAGCACACCTAGCTCGATGTGATACCAGGGATCAAATCCATGGCTTTGTATATGCCAGGCAAGCTCTCTATTGACTGAGTTACATCTTCAGTTCATGGTTGTCTTTGGAGGTATAAATAAGCATTTCTCTGGATACCAAATTGAGTTAGTCATAAGAGTGGACAGTTAAAGCTGGCTGACACATGCTTGTAATCCCAGGAAGGAAGACTGCTGAAATTTCAATCTGTGTTAAAAAAAAAAAAAAGTGGCCAGGCAGTGGTGGTGCACACCTTTAATCCCAGCACTTGGGAGGTAGAGGCAGGCGGATCTTTGTGAGTTCGAGGCCAGTCTGGACTACAGAGCGAGTTCCAGGACAGCCAGGACTGCTATTTAAAGAAACCTTGTCTCAGAAAAAAAAAAAAAAAAAGATCTAGTATATTGGCTGAGGCCTATAATGCCAGCACTTAGGAGGTGGAAGCATGAAGATCAGAAGTTCAAGGCCCGCCTCAGCGACCGAAAGAGTCAGAAGCCAGTATGGTCTACATCAGACCCTGTCCCAAAAACCAACAAAACGAAAAAGGTGGCTGTGACAGGAGTACAGCAGGCCCCACTGTCGTCTCTGACTTCATGTTGCTCCTCCCTACCTCCTTCTCTTAACTCCCTCCTTCCTGTCTCCCTCCCTCCCTCCTTTCTTCTGTCTTTTACAACACTTTTAATCACATTTATTTATTGTAGTATATGTGCATGTGTGTATGCACACAGTACATACAACATGCAGTACAATGCATACAATGTACCACAGTGCACATGCAGAGGTCAAGGACACCTTTCTATGGGCTGCAGGGTGCCAGGGCTGGGAGACAAGTGCTTTCCTGGATGACCATCTTGACCGCCACCTTCTCTCCTTAGGTTGTTTGGGTCAGTAGTTTCTTACGGTAGCAAGAACCTCTTTTTAATAGGAGTTATTTACTTTATGAGTCCTTTCCTACATGATTATGAGTGTACTACATGTATGTCTGGTGCCCACAGAGGCCAGAAGAGGGTGTTGGATGCTCTGGAACCGGAATTACAGATGGTTGAAAGCTGCTGTTCAGGTGCTGGGAATTGAACCTGGGTCCTCTGCAGGAACAGCCAGTGCTCTTACCTGTTGAGCCATCTATCTAGCCTCCTCTCCTCCTATTCATCTTTGGTACATGGTCTCACTCTAAACTAGATAGTCTTAAAACTCATTATGTAGACTATGGTGCCCTCAAACTCACGGCAAACCTCCTGCCTCAGCCTCTTAAGTGCTAGGATTATAAACGTGGGCCACCATGAGTGGCTGCCACTTTCTCTATAAAGCACCCCAGATTCAAGTGTTTTGTGCCAGCAACAGGAAACAGACTAATACATTTTCTCATGGGTTCTAACTTTGCCTTTGGGTGCTTTAAACATTCTGAGCACACAATTCAACATAATGTGCGGACAACTGAATGCTGGCATTGCCAATGGTTTGTTAACAAACTGACTAATTAATAAAGCATGGATGGAGGACTAATATGGATCAGGCATTCTGCAGGGCCCAAAAGAACTACCCAGGGCTGCGAGATCCTCGACTTTGCTGCTCAAAGCTTAGAGGCTAAGCAATAAGTCTGAGGACAGAGTGCTGAGTTAGAGTGACTCCTATGTGGGAATTCATGGTGCTTCTGGAATTTCCTTCACAGAAAATGTGGCAGAGAAAACTGAGCTCCCCAGGGGACATCTCTCTCAGGACAGTTGCCTCAACCAGAAGGGGAATTGAGTCTAGCCAGACTGATTTATGTCTTCAATTGGATGTTGTTAAGCGGCATCCCCAGAGACATTATGGTGCAGTTTCACTTGCAATGTTAATCAAGGACTCTGCTGGAGTACTTAACACCAAGCCCCACTCTGGTTATTTCTGACTTCCAGGTGACTGTTTGAGGCTGAAGCAAAGTCCAGGAAATTAGTTCCTTTATAAATAACAGGGACAACCAGGTCATGGTGGCACACACGTGAGATCCCGGTACTTGGGAGAGGGAAGCACAAGCACCAAGGAGCTCAAGGTCATCCTCAAGGTCATCCTGGACTACACAGTGAGTTGGAGGTTAGCCTGGGCTGCATGAGAAACTGTCTCAACAAAACCAAACAACAAACCAAACAGGCAAACAGCAGTAGGAGAAAGCTGAGACAGGGAGAAAAGAGGTGGAATGACCTAGAAAAAAGAAATTGGACTAGAGTCAGTCATACCTGGCTGTGCTGGGTGGGCTTCCAGACTGTGGCCTGTAGCGGTAACACCCGCATTACCGATAACCGTTCACCATGTCCGAGCGAAGGGCTGCGGATTAAAAAATAGAGACAAGAGACAGCGGGTCATCCGTGTTGTGCCCAGATCGCGACCCCCAGAGAGACCACCAAGGACGAGCATGCCGGAATGCAAAAGCATGGTTTAATTCTGGATATCCAAAAGCAATACAAGCCTAGGCAGGGACTTCGTCCAATACATCCAACGCAGTGGAGGCTGGAGGAAGCGCCCACCTGTCTGCAAGCTCAGTTTTTAAAGGGAAAAGTCACAAGGTTGCATCATTTAGGGGTGCTAGTACAGGTACAATTCTGATTGGCTCGCTTCTAGGAATTCCAGAAATCACAATTCAGTTTTCCTTCTAAGGAAGTAGTTGCCCACCACCATTTTTCATTGGCTGCCCCCAGATGGGGGCATCTGGTGATTACACAGTCACTATGGAAACTAGGGTTGGGACATTCTATGGTCAAGCAGTTGCCTAGGGGGCCAGGGAGAGGACATTCCATAGTCCAGCAGCCATTACCTCCTGACTACCTTGTGACTCTGTATTTTTGCACTTCCTGGTTTCTGGAATCTGAACTGACTGGTCTCAGTAACTTCTGGCCTGTTCTCAAAAGGAGAAATCTTAGGCCTTAATTTTAGGGTGAAAGCATTTTGGTCTTATTTCTAAGATGGCTCATTTTGGTCTCACAATCCGTACGATTGGATGTCGAATGCCCTTTATTGAAAGAGGGAAGAAACCTTAAATACATACAGGCTTACAGCACAAATGGAGGAACCCCCGGAGGGCAGAAGTTCGCTGTCAATGGTCTACATTCCAGACCCAATGTTCTACATTCTTGCATCTAAGTAGTTAACGCCCAAAATGCAGGATACACAACAAGGAACTTCCCTTAAGCATTCAGAAGGGTGGATACCGGCAGGGAATCTGAATAGGGAGGACACAAGGAACTTCCCTTAAGCATTCAGAAGGGTGGATACCGGCAGGGAATCTGAATAGGGAGGACATCTGATCGAGGTCAGTAAGCAAGGCCGCAGCCACTCCCAGTCGGGGGCCAGGGCCCATGGCACCCACAGTGGCCTTGAGCCTCAGCTCAATCCTTTGGAAAATGATGTATCCACACCCCATCCAGCTGGGTCTTTGAAAGGAGCAATGGCAATAAAAGTACCACAAAGACCTATGCAAGCCTGGTGAGAAAAAGCATTTCCTTTGTTCTTTCCTTGTGACATAAAATAACCATAAATAAATAAGTCAGACTTTCTGTATAGCTGTGCCTGCTCTCTAGAGACATGATTGGAATGGTAGTGAAGATGGCTGGGTAATTAGCCATGTTTTATTCTAAGAATAAAAGCCAAACTGGGTGTGGGGGGCACACCTGTGAACTCAGCACTGAGGCTGAGGCAGGAAATTGCTGCATGCTACAGGCCAGCCTACGACTTTGGGTCAGTACAATAGATGAGTCATGATTAAGCAGTTTTTCTCCTGGCTCATGTTCACAGAAACATTTGAAAATGTCTACCAATATTGGTTTCTCTCCCTGCCCCCAAGCACAAGGTTTTGAGTAGCCCAGGCTGTCCCTGAACTCCTAGGTAGTTGAGGATACCTTGAACTCCTGATCCTCCTGGCTCCACCTTCCAAGTGCTGACATTATAGGTGTGCACTACCATACACAGCTTCTTGCTGTTTTGGGTTTTTTGTTTGTTTTTCTTTTTGAAACATTTTCTCTCTCTGTAGTCCAGGCTTCCCTAAAACTCACTATGTAGCCAAGACTGGCATCCACCTCAAGGTAGTCTTCTTGCCTCACCTCCTGAAGGAAGGGATTACAGATGTGCTTAGCTCTAAAAGCTCAGTTTCAATTCTCATCTGTCCTTTCTGCATCATTGAGAGAGTTCAACTCTTCCCATAGAGATTGAGAAATGCCCAGTCTTCTTCCCAAAGACTCTTGTGAATTATAAAAAGGAAGGATATGATTGCTCCTAGGTATGGCAGAGGAGAAAGTTTATTATAGATAAAAGGGAGAGCATAGCTAGAAGCAGGGACATCTGAGATAGTCCAGAGTAGACACACCAGACTGAGACAGGCCATGTGGGAAGAGGTGGGAGGGGAAGAGGAAGGGGAGAGAGGGAAACCAGGTACAGCAGCCAAGAGGGTAAAAGGTAAGAAAAGGGGAGATAACCAAAATGTCTGGATTATTTAGGGAGAGCCTCTGGGAGAAGGGCAGCCCAAACCCTGGGCTGGAGCATTCAGGGTAGAGGGCAGAGTATGTGAGTTATACCCTGTAACAGGTAGGGACTGAGGAATGCTGGGAGAACCTGGCAGCCAGGTCCACTTTGATATGTTAAATAGGCACCTCAGCCATTTGTCTCAGGGTTTGAAACTTGGAGATAGGATATAATCAACTCTCAAGTCTGTGAAGAGACTTCTAGAAAAGGTTTTCTCCTTGGTAACAGAGCTCTGTGGGATTGAGCTCCCCCGCTCCCCAGCTATCCCTTGACTACTATAATAAACAATACATACGTAGGGATTGGGGTGGAATGTGAGTTCTAGGGCAATGTGGGAGGCCATCTTCCACCTTTTAAAAGGGCTCCTATGAGGAGGAGTGAGGGATAAGAAACTTTTAGATAGAAAGATAGCAAAGAGGAGAAAGACAGAAACACAGGATAGCTTTGGGAGGACCTGGATCAAAACCCAACGGTCCCTTCTGCCTCTTCAAAGGGGCTTTTTATAACAATGCCAAGGAGTGGGGCAAAAGACCTCCCCCTTGCTAGATCAAAGCACACTGCACAGCCAAGTGTAGACCCTTCCAAACACTTGGTAACCATGCCTGTGGTCAAATTATCCCCTTATGCAGCCCTACTGGTTAAAGCAAGCTCAGATTCTTGGATCCTGAGTAAGTTCTCACTAGAAGACCTCTGTGGGTCTCTACAGATCCCCCTTCCTAATATATTAAAGGGCCCCTCAGACACCTCAGATAGACTGTACCTGCCTTAGGTTGTTCTTCTCTAATCAGCCTTACCCATCATGGAGATACACTTTCCATCAAGCATACTCTATCTTACATTGGCAGCTAGCAAGAAGAACTTTACCCATCTCTGACTACCAGCCTCTGGCAGGAGAAAGTACAGAGCTTAACTCAGCTCTGACTCATGTCCCTACTAAGAGCCTGCAAGTAGCTGGAACAACCACAGCAATCCCTAGGACTGCCACACCTCCCAGTAGAGGATGACCAAGATGGAATGTCCTTTTAGAATGGGTCTAAGATGTCTATAACAGCCTTAGCTGTGCCAAGCCCTTTTTTAAATCAATAAACTCTTGATGCAAATGCATCAAATAAATCAATAAATTCCTGATGCAACCCTATCAAACTTAAAGACTCCCTTAGCTTCATCAAACCATCAATATTAACAGATTAACATAATTCTAGTATGAATATCACTATACATATTTACAGCTAGCATGAATGTAACTACATATATTTACAATTCTTACAAACTTACATTCAAAAGCAAACTATAGAACTATTTACACTTTACAAACTTTAGCAAATTTCTAAAAGAGATTTCTTAACAGAACTATTTACATTTTCTTCCAACAAGACAGAGGGTAGATAAATCGTGAGTCACCACAGTAAAAATTGTAGGTTAACTCAAAACTGTTTCATTTCTGAGGTTTGCAAAAGCTCCAAAAAGTCAGTTCTAACAACAGTCTTATAATTCCCCTGAAAGTTTGAAATCAGTGCCTAATTCATCAGCAGCTCTGGAGTCTTTGTATCTGGCTCCCTTAGCCCCAGGACGTGATGAGCATTGCTGCCAGTGGTGGGCTGTAACACTTGGGGTGATGCTGCTTCTCCCCCCCTCCCCGGCCCCCACTGGGCCCTCCCAGCCATCCCAGAGCCAGTCACAGTACACCACCATGGTGGAAGTGCACCCAGTGGAAGCCAGTCACCAGCCAGGGGGTGGTCCCTTTACCTAAAATTGTTACAGCTTCCCTGAATGCAACAATTCAACTAAGTTCAAACAAGTGGCTCTGAAGCTTCACTCTCAGTTACAGCAGCATTTTATGGTAGTTTTTCCCTAAGAACCTTGTCTCAGGTGGTTGTCAAGGTAACTGAGCTGCTACAGAAGTCCTTTTGGAAAGCTTTCTGCACAGCCAGCAGAGACTGTGTGACTTTGGCTGCTGGGTTCATTCAGCTATTTTACTATCCCAGTCTATCTGTGTCTCTCATCTCCAGGACTCATGTTGCATGGCTGAATGCCACCCTGCTGCCATGACCTATGGTTTTCAAGTAGTCCTTCCAAGTCTGGGAGGAAACCCAGCCACAGCCAGTTGTGGCCACTGCAGCCCCAGCTCCATTTACATTCACTTACACTGTATTACCCTGGGTGTCTGCTTGTTCAATTATGGGGAACATTTGAAATCCTTGCACTTCCTCCCCTCTGCTAGCTACCTCTCTAATAGTGGCTTGAAGGGGAGACAAAGGACCAGCAGCAATGTCCTGGGAGGTTTTTGCACCAGGGCAATTATGGAAGACCTTGCCATTCAGACAGACGACCCTCCAAGTGAGTCTAATTCCAGCCCTACAGAAAGAAGAGGAGTACCCTTCTGAGAAGGGGAGACTTGAAGAGCCTACAGTTTTGGGGAAAGAGAAATTACTAAGTCTCTCAAGCCCTTCAGTTCCTCCCCTGTCTCATCCCAAGACTTCTCTTTATTAAACTCACCTTCATGGCCAAGAGGGAACTGACCCTGATTGAGCAATGTTGTGAAAGCATTCTCATCTGGTGGCCGCTCTAGAGGAGCAGAGGGTTTTGTTCTGCCCATATTCACCTCAGGGAAAATTCTCCCCTGCCGCTCAGGACTTAGATCTAAACTGTCCCGAATTAGTGCTCACAGGTCAAAAGCTTCCACTGGAATATTTTCCAGCCCATGTTCCTCTTGATATTGTTGCATTTTGACTCAGATTCTCCCTCAGGAGTCTGTGTCCAGAGTCCCATAGTCAGAAAACCAAGGACACAGCTGCTCTACGAACTCCAGGAGCCTCTGTACTTGTGCTGTTCTACCTTAACTCCCCAGTTTTCAGACTCTCTACAAGTGAATATACAAACATCTGTTTACTATTTCCCTGCCCCATATCAGCTTTTCTTTCTCAGATTGCTAAGTCCACGGTGGCTGCTTGTTCCTGGATGCTGTTTTTTTGTGCCATGTTGGCACTAGGAAAATTCTGCTCTACCCTAAATTTCTTCCTATTAAGCCTACACAATATCCATATGCCTAGCTCTGTATTTTTACCTAATTTAATAGATAGAAATTGAGAGAGAAAGAGAAATCTAGACAGAGAAAGATACTCACTACAGTCTAACTTAAACTATTCTGCTTTATCTATATACAGTTTTTGCTCCTGAAGAGTAAAATACCACCACCTTAAACTTAATACAAAACTGGACTTGCCGAAACAGCTTCCATGGTGCCCCCTCCCCCACTTACTTCCTCTGCACCCAAGTTCCTAGTTCTGGCACCATCTGTGGGAGGCTAGCTTCCACTTTTTAAAGGGTTCCTATGAGGAGGAGAGAGGAATAAGAAACTTTTATATAGAATCATAGCAAAGAGGAAAAAGACAGAAACACAGAATAGCTTTGGGAGGACCTGGATCAAAACCCATGGTCTCTTCCGCCTCTTCAAAAGAGCTTTTTATAACAATGCCAAGGGGTGGGGCAAAAGACCTCCCCTTGTTAGATCAAAGCACACTGCACAGCCAAGTGTAGACCCTTCCAAACACCTGGTAACCATGTCCATGGTCAAATCATCCTTTTATGCAGCCCTACTGGTTAAAGCAAGCTCCGATTCTTGGACCCTGAGTAAGTTCTCACTAGGAAACCTCTGTGGGTCTCTACAGGGCAACCGGGATTACAGAGTGAGAAGCCAAATTCCTGCACCTTTGATGTCATTGTTGAGTCACAGACCTGTAAGTAGAGAATCATATATCTTTGCTATTCAGGCAGAGGTAAAGAGGGTCAGAACGCATTACACCTCAAAAGGATAAACATCCCAACAAAGAAATAATGTAAACCATTGCTCCAGAGCTGGTGTGACAGTGCATGTAGTAATCCCAGCACTTGAGAGCCTATTATGGAAGGATCAGTCAGGGTGATATGACACCTTATGAGACAAAACAAAATTTGATCTAGACCTTATGTTACCTGTGTAACCTCTGTTAGAGAAAACATATCCATTTCTGTAGACTATTCCTGTGATCTGAGGCAAATGAATCCTGCAGGAAGGAGTTCCAACTGAAGTTCGTGGACAAAAATGTTGGGTGCACATGGAAATTAACCACTTTTGGACAGATCTAACATATTAAAAATAAGCAAATTTTTATCAAAAGAAGGAAAAATTTCAAATCAGAAAATAATTTCTTTTTCTTTTGGGACAGGTTCATGCTTCATAGGCTAAAGCTGCTCTCAAACTCCCAATCCTCTTGCTTCAGGTCCTGAGTGCTGGGACTATGGGTGTGCACCACCATTCCCGACCTTAAAGTCAGAAAATCTGTAGGACAAATTATTTAGAATGTTACTGAGTTAAAGGAAAAAGGAGCCATGGGGCCGATACACAACTTCATGGTAAAGACGGTAAAGATGTCAAAGCAGGAGATGGAGCGCTGGCTCGGCATTTCAGGGCACTTTTCTGGCAGAGGACCCGGGTTTGATTCCAAGCACCTACATGGCAGCTCACAACCACCCATAACTCCAGTTTCAGGGAATCTGATGTCCTCTTGGCTTTCGACACCAAGCACACTTGTGATGTAGAGACACACCACAAAACACACACACACACACACACACACATATTTTTTTTGACATATTCTAAAAATCATTTGCATATATGAAGAAAACAAGTAGAAGAGAGAAACAAATGAAAATTCTAACAACAGCAACAAATCAGTGAAATGAAATATCACAGAATGAGTTTTACATATTAAATATAGCCAAGAGGGGCCAGTGGGATGGGTCAGTGGGTTACAGTGCCTGCCAGCCAAACAGCCTGACTATATGAATTCAGTGCACAGGACCCCACATGATGGAATTAGAGAATAAACTCCAGCAAAATATCATCTGACCTCCACACTCTGGTATACTCAACCATATACATACACATTCACAAATAAATAAATAAATTTGAAAGTATATATATATGTATACATATATATATATATATATCATATGATATAGCACACACATATGTAAAATACAATGAACTGATGAATTCCAAGATCTGATCAAGTTATCTAGGACATATCACAGCCATGTGGAGTAGGTGAGAGGTTAAGAGGATGTAAAGGACTGAATGCCAACGTCCAGCAAGCGTGTAGGAGGAGTTCTAGAAAGGGAGTCAAAGGCCTGGGTACTGTAGTTGCATCTTGGACGCCCCTTGGGGCCCATGTTTTGAAAGATTGGTCCTCAGCCTGTGGTATTATTGGAAAGTAGTGGAACTTTAAGGAGACAAGGCCTGTATATTAATCACTTTTCTGTTGCTGTGATAAAAGGTCATGAGCCAAAGCAGCTTTTAAATGAAAGGATTCATTTTAGCTTAAGGTTCCAGAGAGATATAGTCTATCAGGGCAGGGAAGGCATGCTTGGTGGGAAGAGGAAGATGGTTGATCACAGTTCCATCCACACACTGGAAGAGAAAGAGAGAGAGAGAGACAGAGACAGACACAGAGAGACACACAGAGACAGAGAGACAGAGAGATAGAGACAGAGGGACAGAGGACAGGAAGTAGGATAAAGCCCACCCCGGTGACTTCCTCCAATAAGGCTGCACATCCTAAGGTCTCATAACCTCCCCAAACAGCACCACCAGCTGAGGATGGCATTGTCAAATACCTGAGCCTATGGGGGGGGCATTTCTCCTCCAAACTACCACAAGGCCTAATAGAAGGAAGCTAGGTCGCAGATAGCATGCCCTTGAAGGGGTTTGGGAACAGCACACTTCTTGTCTTTCACTTTGTGGTCAGCAGGAAACGATCAGCTCCCCTGTCCACACACATCATAATATACGGTGCCACCTCAGGCCCAAAGCAGCAGGGCTAATGACTTCGCTTGTGAAATGAGCCAAAATAAACCACTTTTTTAAAAAAGTTAACTTCGTCATCTCAGGTGCTTTGTTATAGTAATGGAAAGCTAGTTAACAGTAGGAGAAGGAAAAGCCAAGAGAATCAGTCATTCAAAGATGTCTGCTGAGGGCCAGCAAGATGGCTCGGCAGGTAAAGGTGCCTGCCACCAAGCCTGGTGACCTGAGTTCCGTCTGAGGAGCCCAGGTACAGACGAAAGGGGAGAACTGAAAGGTGGCTTCTGACTTTCACACATGTGCACGCACACACAAGTAAACGTAACACAAATTTTTAACTCAGCAACATCAAGTATAGAACAGGGAGCTGGGCATGAGACTCAGTTGATTGTGTGACTCTAGAAATGAAGAAACTCTGAGCTGCTCTCCAGGACCTCAGAAGAAATAACAGACAAGAAAACCAGCCATCTGGATGAAAGAGTCAGTGGTATGGAAGAAACAAGAAAATCGAGATTTGGAAAATAAACTATATGACCACCTCAAGACACTCAAAAACAAAACAGTTGTTAAAAGTCCAACATTACTGATAAAACTCTCAGGGCATTAGGAACATAGGAACATTCACAACAATGTAACTTTCATTAAGAAAAACAAACTGTGCCCACCCACACCTTTAATCCCAGCACTTTGGAGGCAGAGGCAGGTGAATAATCTCTGTGAGTTTGAGGCCAGCCTGGTCTACAGAGCGAGTTCCAGGATAGCCTCCAAAGCTGAAACCAAAGAGAAACCCTGTCTCAAAAAAACAAAAACAAACAAAAAGAAACAAATAAGCAAAAATCCTATCCAGCAGCTCGGGAGGCAGAGACAGACAGATATCGAGTTTGAGGCCAGCCATGTCCTCAAAGTGAGTTCCAGGACAGCCAGATGACAGAGAAACCTTGTCTTGAAAAAAACTAACAAACAAAAAAAGAAAGGAAAAGAGAAGAAAAAATCTTACATCTAAGTGACTTTTGTGTGTGTGTGATATTAGGCATGTACATGCTAGGCACATATTCTACCAGTGACATTATATATAATGGCAAAATACTGAAAAACTTTACCCAGATGTAGTGTAATTCTAGCATTTGGGAGGCCAAGACCCGAGGAAATAAGTTTGAGGCAAGACTGGGCTACATACCCTGATCCTGTCTCAAAAACAAAATACCCTGAAAAATGCAGACAACTACTTTTACCTCTTTGATTCAGCATTGTAATGGAACATTTAAATATCTCCCCCAGGGCCGGCAAGATCGCTCAGTGGGTAAAGAAGCTTGCTGTAGAAGCCTGAGGACCTGGGTTCAATTCCCAGAAGCCACATAAACATGGAAGGACAGAATAGACTTCACAAGGTTGTCCTTTGACTTCCACATATGTGCTGTGATATGCAAGCCCACCTACATGCGCGCGCGCGCGCGCACACACACACACACACACACACACACACACACACTCACGCTTTAATCCTAGCACTTCAGAGGCTGATACAAGCAGATATTCAGTATGAGGGCTACCTGGCAAATCCGTGCCACAAATGAACAAAACAAAACAAATAATAATAACAATAATTAAAAAAAACCCAACAACCTCTCCAAACGAAAACAAAGCCCTCAAACTTGAAATAATATACCAAAACTCCTACTAGGTTAAATAAGTAATTTTACAAGGTCGCAGGAGACACAGCCAATTTAAGACAATTTATTTCATTGCAATCAATGCACAACTGGAAATCACAATGCAAAATGCAGTGCCACTTGCAATAGCACAAAATAAAAACCACAAAACAGATGTGAATGTAACAAACACCAGCGAGGTTGGTTAGGGTTTCTATTGCTGTGATGGAACACCATGACCAAAAAGCAAGTTGGGGAGGAAAGGGGTTATTTGGCTTACACTTCCACATCACTGTTCCTCATCAAAGGAAGTCAGGACAGGAACTCAAACAAGGCAGGATCCTGGAGGGAGGAGCAGATGCAGAGGCCATGGAGGAGAGCTGCTTACCGCTTATTTCCCATCATGGCTTGCTCAGCCTGCTTTCTTATAGAACTCAGGACCACCAGCCCAGGGATGGCACCACCCACAGTGGGCTGGACCCTCCTCCATTGCTTACTAATTGAGGAAATGCCTTACAGCTGGATCTCATGGAGGCATTTCCTCAACTGAGGCTCCTCCTCTCTGGTGACTCTAGTTTGTGTCAAGTTGACACACAAAACCAGCCAGGACAGTTGGTGTCTGAGAGAACAAAACACTGACCCACACAATCAAAGCAGAGTAAGACAGACAGCAAACTGCAGCATGCTTATGTGTTAGAAGATTCAGTATGGTTAAGGTGTGCACTCTCCCTGAATTTGATCTATGAATTCTTTTTTTTTAAGATTTATTTTATTTATAATGTATAGTGTTCTGCCTGTATTTATGTCTGCAGGCCAGAAGAGGGCATCAGATCTCATTACAGATGGTCGTGAGCCACCATGTGGTTGCTGGGAATTGAACTCAGGACCTCTGGAAGAGCAGTTGGTGCTCTTAACCTCTGAGCCATCTCTCCAGCCCCCTGAATTTGATCTATAGATAATGATCTATATGATCTATTCAGAATTCCACCAGGAGTTTTGGGAGAAATCAATGAGTTGATTTCTAAGAATTATGAAAGAAAAGGAACTAGAATGACCAAAATGGCTTTTAAATTTTTAGTTATTTAAAAAAAAGTATGTGTGCATGCGTGTGTGTGTGTGTGTGTGTGTGTGTGTGTGTGTGTGTGTGTGTGTGTGTGTGTGTGTACTCATAGCATTCATGGAGAAGTCAGAGGACATCTTTTGGGAGTCAGTTCTCTATTATAATGGTTTTATGTTCACATAGTTGTGCAACCGTCCCCAAATCTAGGTTAGAATGCTCCCGACACCCAAAAAGAAGCCTTGTAGTCATCAGCAGGCCAGTCCTGTCTCCCACTTCATCCCTCAGGAACCTCTCATTCACTTTCTGTCTCTAGATTTTCTCATCTTGACACATCATAGGAGTGGCATTATACAGCGCTGTCTTTTGTGATTGGCTTCTATCACTTAACTCATTGTTTTCTCAATCCTTCCACATCATAGTGTGTATTAACATTTTACTCCTTTTTTTGAATAATATTCCCTTGAGTGACTATATACACTATATTTTATGGATCTGATTACTGGTTGATGGACATTTATTTCTTTTTCCCACCTTGGAGATATTATGAATAGTGCTGTATAAATTTCTATTGAAGTTTGGGATACACATTTTTTCACTCAGTTGGCTGAGTGTTTGCCTACCATTCCTAAAGCCTTGGGTTCAATCCCAACCAGATAAACCAGGCATGGTGCTGCACCGCTGTAATTCTAGCATGCAGGGAGGTAGAGACAGAAATCAAGATCCTCTTGACCTTCCTCATAAGCAAAAATTAAGAAAAGTTTATTTATTTAAGGTTTATTTATTTCATATTTGGGGTTGTGTATGTGCACCTGTTAATGTGTACCATGTGCATGTAGGTCCCTTGGAGGACAAAAGAATGTGTCAGATCCCCTGAAACTGAAGTTGTAGGTAGCTGTGAGTTGCCCAATGTAGTTGCTGGAAACCTAACTTGGGTCCTCTTCAGAAGCAGGAAGTGCTTTTAAGTGCTGATCAATCTCTTCAGACCTCATTTATTCATTTTTGAGACAGGCCCTCACAATGTATCCCAGGCTTCCTCAAACTTGAAATTCTTCCTTCACCTGTTACATTCTGGGGTTGCAGGTGTGTGCTGCAACACATGGCCTTTGATTATTGACAAAGGTACAATGGACATCCAAAAAGGGATTGTCTTTACAGCAAATGGTCCAGAACAATCATATACACAAAAGCAAAAGATGGCTATTGAGGGACTGGGGGTGAAGCTCAGTTGGTTGTGTGCTTCCCTATCATTCCTGAAGCCCTGGGTTCCATCCCCAGCACCAAATAAACTGGGCATGGTGCTATACCACTAATTCTAGCAGGCAGGAGGTGGAAATAGGAGGGTCAGATTTCAAGAGCCTCTTATACTTCATCATAAGCAAAAACTAACTCAGTATGTATTACAGAAGGTTAATGTGCAGACTAAAACATACAATTTCTAGAAAAATGAAAGTATGAAAGAAATTTTTTTGTTTGTTTGTTTTGTTTTGTTTTTCGAGACAGGGTTTCTCTGTGTAGTTTTGCGCCTTTCCTAGAACTCACTTGGTATCCCAGGCTGGCCTCGAACTCACAGAGATCTGCCTGGCTCTGCCTCCCAAGTGCTGGGATTAAAGGTGTGCGCCACCACCGCCCGGCGAAAGAAAATTTTATAACATGGATCAGGGAAAATTTTCTTAAGTATTGAGTCAGAATAGAAAGACAGGGAAAAGTAAGAGGACAGGAGAGGGAAAGAAGCCCCTCACACTGGGATTGAGTTTGCCTCCTGCTGAGTGAGAATCAAGAAAGTAAAACACAACTGAAAATTACAGAGGTGAAGGTCTGTTTTCCTAACGATATCTCCAACAAGAATGTTCAAAGCAACAGTTGAATTGTGTTTGCTTAGGGCCATGATGTCTGTGACCTTGAGCTTTCCTGTGTTAGCTGTAGTTTCTGTGCTGCCAGAACTCCCAAATACCCAGCAGCTGCTTCCCAAATAATTGACTCAAAGGCTTAATGTTACTTATAAATCCTCAGCCGGTAGCTCAGGCTTATTACTAACTAGCTCTTACACTTAAATTAATCCATAATTCTTGTCTATGTTTAGCCACATGCCTTGTTACTTTTTCTCAGTACGGCATTCTCATCTTGCTTCCTCAGCGTCTGGCTGGCGACTCCTGACTCTGCCCGTCCTCTTCCCAGGATTCTTAGTTTGGTCACCACATCTATACTTCCTTCCTGGCTACTGGTCAATCAGTGTTTTATTAAATCAGTGACAAATCTTTACAGTGTACAAGAGGATTATTCCACAGTATTTCCTCCTTTTTGTCTAATTAAAAAGGAAGGTTTTTAGCTTTAACATAGTAAGATTATAGTCAACAAAAAATAGTTATTAAGTAAGAATTACAGTAACAATATCCAATCCATTTGCATTTAGCAAAATTAGAGAAAATACTTAATTATCTATCTTATCTTGGTGAGTCTAAAGTTTTGTATCTGATTTACTTTCTGATATCACTAATGAAATCTATAATTATAACTATTTAGTCTTCAACTCTATCAAAAATCCCAGGAATGTGAAATGTTACCTAATGACAGGGACCTCAAAGTGCCTTGACAGTCACCCAAAGTTCCTCTGAAATGTTGGGGCATCCAACTCTGGCCTACAGGCCTAGGATGTCTGACAGACTTTCCTGTGTACCAAGATTTTTGAAGGACTGTCTTACCTTGTCTTGGCAAAGTTCTGCAGTCACTTTCTTTTGTGTCCTGCTTGTCCAATTTGGAAAGCATACTGTCAGCTGTCAAAGCAAGGGCAGTTTCTTTGCCCACAGTTAGCTCTCCATCACTAACTCTGAACAGTGTACCCTATAAAACCACTCACAACCTCACCACAGAGGGAAATTCTCAAAGAGAAATACATGAGCCAGATCATCTGATTTTACTAACTTTAAAATTTGACTTAAAATTTAATTTGTTAAATTTTTTTTTGAGACCGGGTTTCTCTGTGAAGTTTTGATGCCTGTCCTGGATCTCACTCTGTAGAACATACTGGCCTCAAACTCACAGAGATCTGCCTGGCTCTGCCTCCTGAGTGCTGGGATGTTGGGTGTACTACCACCACCCAACCAATTTGTTTAATATTTAAACCTTGTTGAATAGTACATCCTCTGATCAATGTAGATCCATAAAATCATAAATATAAATATGTATGCATATATATATATATATATATATATATATATAGTCCATTGTAAAGACACCTTCCTACGACTTTGTCTTGAGAAGTCCACACGCATCTTGGATTAGTATTGTAACTTTTCTAAACATCTGTCTCTGTCCTGCTCTCTCTTTGTCTCTCTTACTCTCTGTCTCTGTCTTTCTCTTTCTCTGCTTAAACCTAAAGCCTTCATTCTCCTTTATCTTTATCACTGTTTGCTTCACTCTGATTCTTCCTAAAATTCTTTTCAACAGCATTGTCAAGGGTCTGGGTTTAGCTGAATGAAGGTCCCTAGGAAGGATGAGAACTCCTGAGGCTGTTTGTGGCAGAGCTCCTTGCCATCACTGACAGATATCATATATTTAAAAATGTAATCAGTAAAAGAAAAAATATATCAAATGAGACTTTATCCAAATTAAGAACTATTGTTTTTCAAAAGACACTGTTAAGCAATAGAGCAGTTCATGGTTTCATAATGCCTGTAATCCTCACACTCAGGAGACTGAGGCAGGAGGATCACAACTTTCCAGCCAGCCTGGGCTATTTTGTGAGACTCAGTCTCAAATGACAACTAGGACGAGTAAGATGGCTAGATGGCTCCAGGGGTAAAGGCACTTGCCACATATATCTGATGATCTGAGTTCAACCTCCAGATTCCACAGCCGAAGGGGAGAACTAAGTCCTGAAAGTTACCCTCTGACCTCTACGAGTGGACCATGGCTCACATGGTCCCTGATGATGGTGGTGGTGGTTAATTAAAACAAAACAACCAAAAAGGAGGTTGAAAAGATTAGTCGCAAATTAGGAATCGAGATTTACAAAAAAATATCTAATAAAGGCTATGTACACATAAAATACAATGAGCTCCCAACAGAAGGGGACGTTGGTAAAGTAGAGGCCTGAGTTTGAGTCTTAGCATCCATGTTTAAGAAACCAGGCTTGGTAGTGCATAAATGTGAACTCAGCACTAGGGAGGTAGAGACAGACAGATCCTTGGGGCTCCAAGGCTGGCCAGCCTAGAGTTCTCTATGAGCCTCAGGTCCCAGAGGAAGATCCTGTCTCCATAAACAAGGCAGACAGCTCCTAAGAATTGGCACTGAAGTTCGGCTTCTTACCTCCACATGTACACAGAAAGGTGCGGAGAGAATTGGGCCTGGTGTGGTGGCGTGGTTTTAGCCCAGCACTTTGGAGGCAGAGACAGGTGGATCTTTGTGATTTTGAGGCCAGCCTGGTCTACACAGTAAGTTCCAGGCTAAACAGTGAGATTTTTTTTGTCTCAAAAACAAACAAACAAATAAATAAAACAAAACAAAAGAGATAACATTTCTAAATGAAAACCACAGAAGGATAACCATTCAAAGTCAAAAAGAAAAAAAAATCACTGTTCATTGTATCCTATAATTCCAGCATTTGGGGAGTGGAGGCTAGAGGATCAGGAATTCAAAGTCATTCTCAGCTAAATAGAAAGCTCAAGACTAGCCTGAGCTACGTGAAACCTTGTCTTAAAACCCTTCAGCAATCCACCAACCAACCAACCAATCAATCAATCAATCAAACAAACACCCCCCCAACACACACACACACACACACACACACACACACACACACACACACAAAACCAGTGAAGATGTGGAGCAACTAGAACTTTGTTTCCCATGAGGACACAGAATTGTATATCAGCTGATTGATATATTGATTAATCAAGACAGGATCTTGCTATGTTGCCAAGTTTTACCTCAGACTCACTAAGTAGCCCAGGCTGGCCTCAAAGTCTGGCAATCCTCCTATGGTGATATTTACAATAGCTTTATTGTCAAACTGGAGACACTCCAAATGGTCCAAATGGCACATGGAGAAAACTGATTCATCCATTCCGTAGATCACTTATCTGCAGTCAAAATGGACCCACCACTAATGCAATCAATAGTGTTGAATCGCAAACAACTATTCCCCGTGACTCTAGAGGGCACAGACTCGAATTTGCTAAGTATGTGAAATTGTATGAAAGGGAAGATTGGGGCTGGAGGGATGGCTCAGAGGTTAAGTGTAGCTAGAATTTTCCTGCCTTGCCCACAGTCAGGACAAATCTCTATCACCCACCAGTCCCACAGCTGCTCAGACCCAACCAAGTAAACACAGAGACTTATATTGCTTACAAACTGTATGGCCGTGTCAGGCTTCTTGCTAACTGTTCTTATAGCTTAAATTAATCCATTTCCATAAATCTATACCTTGCCACGTGGCTCGTGGCTTACCGGCATCTTCACATGCTGCTTGTCCTGGTGGTGGCTGGCAGTGACTCCTTCTGCCTTCCTGCTCTTTCTTTTCTCCTCTCTGTTAGTGCCGCCTATACTTCCTGCCTAGCCATGGGCCAATCAGTGTTTTATTTATTGACCAATCAGAGCAACACATTTGCCATACAGACCATCCCCCAGCAGTTAAGAGCACTTGCTGCTCTTCCATAGGAGGCAGGTTCAATTCCCAGCACCCACATGGTGACTCACAATTGTCTGCAACTGCAGTCTTAGTGAATCTGGCACCGTCTTCTGACCTCTCTGGGCAAACACACACACACACACACACACACACACACACACACACACACACACACGTAAATATTAAAAAAATAAAAATAAAAACAATAAAAAGCAAAACCTAAGAGGCCACAGAGATGGCTCAGCCGATAAAGGCACTTGCCACTCAGCCTGGCGACCTGAATCAAACCTCTGGTCCCCTCATGGGGAGAGGAGAGCACTGACTCCTGGAAGTTGTCCTCTGGCTTCCACACGTGCACCATCTCACAGTCTCCCCTCCTACAAGTAAGTAAATGTAATAAAAAGCAAAAGACAAAACACACCACGTGGGGGGGGGCAAATAAATGGCTGCACAGGGCTCAGGTGGGATGAAGACCCAGTATGAAAGGGACAGCAGGGAATTCTGGGAGCAGTGGAAATGTTCTGTGTCTATGGTAGTGGTTACACAAATGCATGTTTTTGTCAATACTGAAAAATGTGTGTTTTAGGTACCTAACTCTCAATAAGCCTGACTTTAAGATATTATGCTTGGAGGACTTTAGATAGAAATGCGACTAAAAATACACACGCGACCATAACAATGAAATGGGATAGTATCGTTCTAAGCTAAAACACTCTCCACTCTGTTTCTGTGTGGGCAGAGTACAGACAGCCTAGTTTATTTTAGCCATTCTGTTAACGGTGCATGTTTAAAAATTAAGGGTAAACAATCAAGGGTAGAGATAAAATACAGGCATCTCTTGCTTACCACCACCAATCTGCTATAGAACTAAAAAATAGAAGGAGGCCAGGTTCTCATTGTCTCTGTTTTGAGACAGGGTTTCATGTAGCCCACGCTGGCCTCAGATCCACTATATAGCTGAGGCTGGCCTTGAATGTCTGGTCATCTTCCCAAGTGCAGCGATCACAGCTGTGTTTGACCATGCGTGGCAAGTTCCCATCTTTGTTGTTGTTTTGTTTGAGACAGGCTCTTGCTTTGCAGCCCAGGCTGTCTTGAGCCGTGAGGGCCAGTTTTAATCCATATCTTTTAAAGAAAAATGACAAAGTGAAACACATTGACATAAAAAACCAATTTCCTAAAACATGAACAAAGTACAATTTGACACTACTATACACGTGACACTTTAGGGTGTTAAGAATGATTGACTAATTGATTGGTTTATTGATTGACTAATTGATGTTTTGCAGACAAGATCTTCCATAGCCCAGGCTGGCATCAAACTCACTGTATGTAGCCAAGGATGGTCTTGATCTTCTCAACTCCACCTCCCAAGTGATATTCACATTAAGAAGTTAAAAGGTATATCTAGGGCTGGAGAGATGGCTCAGAGGTTAAGAGCACTGACTGCTCTTCCAGAGGTCCTGAGTTCAATTCCCAGCAACCACATGGTGGCTCACAACCATCTGTAATGAGATCTGGCGCTCTCTTCTGTATACATAATAACTAAATAAATCTTAAAAAAAAAAAAAAAGGTATATCTATTCTTTAACTAAAAACAGTTTGGTACTGGTGCAGAATGGACATAGAGACCAAAGAATACAGGCCTTGAAGTTGGGATCCAGGGCCCTACTAAGTGTTGGGTAACAGGTTCCTCCCACTGTTGAAACATTCCATCTTGCAGGGAGCTCCTTGAGCAGGAAGGTCGACAACACAAAACAGTTTCAGGATGTCCCTGAAACTGAACAGGTTTAATAGGCCCCTCTCTGCCAGAGTAAGCAATAAAAGCTGAGAATCCTTCCCAGATAAGAGGATGCTGAGCTACAACGAATACTCTGAAACCCTAGTGGCTGACAGGAAGAGCAGAAACCAGCCGAGCTGCCTGCAAGAGGACTAGAGCAACCGAAGTCTCTGGAAAGGACACTCTCCAAATTGATGAGCTGCATGCAGTGTGCTCCAGGTCCCAGCTTTTGGGAGCTGTCAGCCATGCTGGGGTGGACTTTGGTGATACAGCTGTTTGTGAGTCATTTCTACTCCTGTAAGAAACCCAACACCCATCTTTCTGTAAGCAACCCCAATAAAATTCATGGGTCTGCCATGTTGGACTTTGGTGGTATCTGTACTTTGGTCTGTAGTGGGCTCCCTATCCAGGGTGAGTAGATGTGTCAGTAGATGTGCACCCCAGGAAATGTTCTGTCACCAACAAAATGCTAATTAACCACTCTACCTCCAAGTTTCAACCCCATTCCTTTATATGCTGTGTCTGTTTGCTTTTGAGGTAGGGGCTCACCATGTAGCCTTGGCTGGCCTGAAACTCACTATGTACACCAAGCTGACCTTAACTCACAGAGATCCACCTGCCTCTGCCTTGAGTGCTGGGATTAAAAGTGTGTGCCGCCACCACCTGGCTATTGCTTTTATTTTATAAGATTTATTTTTGCTAGGTGATTGTAGCACACACCTTTAATCATAGCACTTAAAAGAGGCAAGTGGACCTCTGTGAGTTAACCTCTGTGAGTGAGGCCAGCCTGGTCTACAGAGCAAGTTCTAGAACAGCCAGGGCTATACAGAGAAACCCAGTCTCTAAAAACAAACAAACAAAATTAATTTTTGCTTTTATTTTCTTAGACTGTATTATTTTATCTAATCATCTTGAAATGGTATTTTTAGAGGTTTGGGGGAGACATATCCCAGGTCCTCACATAAGCTTAGTGTGTCTTCTGCCAGTGTGCTACTATATACCTGGCCTGCTACCTACCTGGCCTCTACTGGACTTGACTTCATCACTTCCTTTATTCCATCTCAGTTTTCTCAACTGTAGTAACTAAAACGGCTAGGTGATATGAAATCTTGCTTACTTTGTTTTCATTGTGTGTGTGTGTGTGTGTGTGTGAGAGAGAGAGAGAGAGAGAGAGAGAGAGAGAGAGAGAGAGAGAGAGAGCTCACAGTCCAATAGAAGGCATCAGATACCCTGGAGCTGGAATTAGAGGTAAGTTGCCCTATATTGGTGCTGGGAACTGTACTTGGATCCTCTGTGTCTTAGTTAGGGTCCCTACTGCTGTGATGAAACACAGTGACCAAAAGCAACTTGGAGAGGAAAGGAAGAAAGGGTTTATTTGACTTACACTGACACATTACTGTTCATCATTGTGGTGGTTTGAATAAGAACGGACCCCAGAATCTCATATATTTGAATGCTTTCTTTTTGTTGTTAACAAAAGAACACAGGGTTTTATCTCCATCCCAAGGCTCAGCAGGGCGAGGAGCAGGCTCTCATAGAGGGAAGAGACCTCTACTCTACTTGCCAGTGATGAGTGGGTTCCGTAGCACCACAATGACCGAATCCCCACACAGGAACATCTTGGAGATGTAGCAGTCCTTGTTGACAGGCTTGAACTTCTTCTTACCCTTGCCACTCTTGGGAACACATCTCTTTTACATTCTCCAGCACTATGTTGCAGTGCCTGTCAAAGGCCTTCACCTGTCCCAGTCGCTTCTTCTTGTTGCAACAGTTAATGAACACCTGTGTGTTGTTCTTGACTGACTGGTCAGCGCCAAGAGGGGACCTGTGTTGAATTCCTCCTCCTCCTGTTTCTGCAGCTCCTCTGGGGTCATCTCACTCTTAGGTTTATTGAGGAGACTCATGGTGGAGGTTTCGCTCACAGATCACTCCTGCCTCCACCACGTTGCGCTGGCCTTCCATATTTGAATGCTTAATCTCCAGGGAGTGGCACCATTTCAAAGGATTAAAAGGGTTAGGGGGTATGGTCTTGTTGGAGGAGGTGTGTCACCAGGACTGGGCTTTGAGGTTTCAAAAGCCCATGACAGCCCCAGTTCTCCTCTCTCTCTCTCTCTCTCTCTCTCTCTCTCTCTCTCTCTCTCTCTCTCTCTCTCTCTCTCCCTCTTCCCCCCCCTCTGGATCAGGATGTAGTTCTCAGCTATTTCCAGTGTTCACCTACATGCCACCATGCTTCCCACCATGATTATCATGACTAACCTCTGAAACTGTAAGCAAGCCTCCAATTAAATGTTTCCTTTTATAAGAGTTGCCTTGGTCATGGTGTCTCTTCACAGAAATAAACAGTGACTAAGACAGTCATTGAAAGAAATCAGAACAGGAACTCAAGAGGGGCAGGAACCTGGAGGCAGAAGCTGATGCAGAGGCCATGAAGGACTGCTGCTTACTGTAATCGAAAACTTTCTCTAGTCCCACCCGGCCCCATGGTCCTGCAGCCACTTATAAAATAATCACTCAGAAGCTTATATTAATTACAAACTGTATGGCCAATGGCTTAAGTTTCTTGCTAGCTAGCTCTATCATCTTAAATTAACCTATTTCTTTTAATCTATGTTTTGCCACATGGCTGTGGCATTACCAGTCTGTTTGCATATTGCTCCTTTGGTGGGCTCCTGTCTCTTCAGCCTCTCCTTTCTTCTTCCTGTCTCTCTCTTGGATTTTCTGCTTGGCTATAACCTGACTTGCCATAGGCCAGAGCAGCTTTTCTATCAACCAGTCATAGCAACACATATTCACAACATACAGAAAGACCATTCCACAGCACTTCTTTTTCTGTCTAACCAAAAAGGAAGGTTTTAACTTTAAAATAGTAAAATTACATATAAAAGAACAGTTATCAAGCAAGAATTACAGTTATAATATCTAGTCTATTTGTATTTGGCAAAATTAAAGAAAATATTTTATCATCTATGCTATATTTGTGAGTCTAAAGTTTCATATTTAATTTATTTTTTACCATAATGAAGGAAAATTATAACTATCTAGTCTTCAACTACATCAAAGACCCCAGAAGAATATAATATTACCTAAGTAAACAGGAAGAGCATTGTAAGCACTTCCAAAAATCTAGAATGATAATGACAACTGGCTGCCAGAACAGTCCCCCAAAGTTCCTCAACAATGTTGGGGCATCCATCTTTAGCCTATAGGTCTAGAGTGGCTCAGTTGCTTTTCCTTGTGTCCTGTAGAATGTCTGGCAGTCTTGATGGGGATGTCATTCTGTATGCTGTAAATATGTGTTGCTCTAACTGGTTGATAAATGAAATGTTTGGCCAATGGTAAGGCGGAATAAGGTTAGGTGGGACACTCTAACTAGAGAGAGAGGAAGTAGAAAGGAAGCAGAGGAGACACTGTAAGATGTAAAGCACTGGAAAGCCACAAGCCACATGGCAAAGTAGAGATTTATAGAAATGGGATAATTTAAGATGTAAGAGCTAGCTAGCAAGAAGCCTGAGCCATTAGGCCATATCATTTGTAAATAATATAAGCCTCTGTGTGTTTATTTGCTGCAGGAACCAGGTGGGACCAGAGAAAATTTACAACTACACAATCTCCCCTGCAAAGCGGGAACATGAAGGACCATTTTGCCTTGTTTTGGCAAAATTCAGTGGTCATTTTCCTAAGGGTCCTGTATGTCCAGTTTATACAATATATTATCATGCAGTCCAGGCAAGAGAAGTTTCTTGCCCAAATGGCTATTTTTATCATAAAGAAAGCAAACTCTATATGGCGTTTCTTTGATGTCCATCATCCTCTTTGAAGTAATTGGTATGGCCAGGAGCACATGTGGCTCATTGTTCAGAAAAGTCTAAATTCTTAAAGCATTTTAAATGCCATATTCTGTAGCCTTTGAAATGTTTGAAGATTACCTACCTAATTGAAATATATCTATGTATACATAGAAAACTTAACTAACATGACTATAAGTTTGATTACCATAGGTGACTAATTATTAATCTGTATTTCTTAATTGTATATTACAATTTCAAATGAGCTGCACAAACATAATACCTTAAACAAGAGTAGAAATATACATACAGTATAACAAAATTAACTTTAAATTTCTATCAATAAACTAAAATCCATAGCAATGTAAAACATTTTAAACAAGTTGTTGCTCTTTAAAAGTAGATTCAATAATCTACCCTTTCATCCTCTATATCTATATCCTACATTTCTATATCAGCTTACTGGTTTGCTTCCCATGGCTTTCTCAGCCTGCTTTCTTATAGAACCCAGGACCACCCAGGCAACACCCACAATGAGCTGGGCCCTCCCACACCAATTGCTAATTAAGAAAATGCCTTACAGGCTTGCCTACAAGCAGATATTATGGAGGCATTCTCTATTGAGGCTCTCTCCTCTCCAATGACTCTAGCTTGTGTCAAGTTGACCTAAACTCAACCAGCACACTCTGCTAGAGTAGTATATACTCTTAACCACAGAGTCATCTCTCCTGCCTGTTGTTTATTTTAATTTGTAGATGTATATGGTGGTTTAAATGATAATGGCCCCCATAAGCTCATATGTTTGAATGGTTGGTCCCCAGTTAGTGGAACTGTTTGGGAAGGATTAGGAGGTGTGGCATTATTGGAAGAGGTGTGGCCTTGTTGAGGAAGGTGTGTGAGTGGAGGTATGCTTTGAGTTTTCCAAAGCCCAAGCCAGGCCCAGTCTCTCTCTCTCTCTCTCTCTCTCTCTCTCTCTCTCTCTCTCTCTCTCTCTCCTGCCTGAAGATCAGGATGTGAAGCTCTCAGTTACTGCTCCAGCATGCAGCAGGCCACAAGAGTATATCATAGAGATTCAGCTGTATATAATAAGCTATACCTTGACCAACCAAGGAGTCCTTCAAGAGGAAGCCATTTATCAAGGAATATTTGGTGATTTAGCATATATATATATATAAAGCTATATATATAAAGCTGTCTTCTGCTATGAAATTCTTGTGCAAGGATATACTACTAGGCCATGTGGCAAACAGTTTAGCTTCTTGGACCTACTGCTGATCCACTAGGTAACATGCCTGAAGGGCCTAGGAGACAGTCTGTAGATGCATAACTTTGTTTCTTGTGCAAATGAAGTTCAGACCTCCCTTTCCCAGACAGGGAAAATGGCATTCCAGAGCAATTGACTCAGATCAAAGGAGGTTTTTGCATATCCAGGTGGAGTTAAGGGTGGGACAGGATTCCTGGCCAGAGTAGAGTTGTGTGGCCAGGAGAGGAAGAGCAAGGCAGTTTCTGTAGATGGTAGACAGAGCCGCGTGACCAGAGAGAAGAGAAAAAGGCAGAGATTCTACAGATGGGAAGGCAGATCTTTTGTAGGGAATGGCTCAGGCCAAGGAGTGAGAAGCAAGGAAAAGTTTTTTGTGGACTGTAGATGGATTTGTATCAGGTCAGGAGAGGAGAAGAGGGAGGAAAGATGGAGGATATAAGAACAGAGGATGAAGATGAGATTGAAGGCATAAGAGCTTAGTTACTATTAGGCTATGAGGGGACAGAAAAAGAAGGGACAAAAGGACTGGGTGTCAGGACAGAACTGAAGCTGTATAAGATAGAATTTTGTCTTAGAGAAATAAAGTAAATGGACAAAAGAGTATGGTGTACATAGATTCTTTTCCCTCAGATAACCCCGCTGGATATAGTGTCTTCCCTAGGACCCTGGGAGGGATTTTCTCAGGGCAGGCCCTTGGGAAAATTCCATTACAGCACCATGTCTGTCTGCTTCCTGCCATGATGATCATTGAACCCTCTAAACTGTAAGCAAGCACCCAATTGAGTGTTCTTCACAGCAATAGAACAGTAATTAAGACAATGTGTTAGTCAGGGTTCTCCAGAGGAACAGAACTGATAGAACGGATCTATATCAAAGCGGGATGTATTAGACTGGCTTACTGTTTGGGTAGCTCATCAATGGCTGCCTTTACTAGAGAGGCTGACATCATAGTGGTTGTTCAGTCAATGAGGTTGAATGCTTTAGCAGTCCCAGTCTGGTGTTGATGCTGGAGGATTACTGGAGAGCCCCTGGTCTTCAGTTCACATGGGAAGGCTGAAGAAGCCGAGTTCTGATGTCACTGAAGAATTGGCAGTCATGGAAGCAGTGGCAGCAGCAGGGTAGATGAACTCCATAGCAATGGAAAAGCAGGTAGGCAAAAAGGAAACTCCTAAGCCGGGCAGCAGTGGCGCACGCCTTTAATCCCAGCACTCAGGAGGCAGAGGCAGGCAGATCTCTGTGAGTTCAAGTCCAGCCTGGTCTACAGAGGGAGTTCCAGGACAGGCACCAAAACTACCCAGAGTAACCCTGTCTCCTCTTTCCTTCCTTCAACCTCATTGTATAAGGTTGGCACCAGAAGATGCTGCCCACATTAAGATAGGTCAACCCACTTCAAGTGACCTGGTCATGCAAAGTCCTTACAGGTTCCAGAGACTTGACTCTTCGTCAATAACCAAGACAACCTCAGGGGATAATCAAACAACCCCTCCACCTCCTTTTTTTCTTCCTCTCTTCTTTTTGTTTGATTGCTTTGAGACAAATTATCACTCTGTGGCTCAGGCCAGCTTTAAGCATGGCTATTCTCCTATCTCAGTCTCCCAAGTGCTGGGGTCATTGGTGTGCACCACTATCCAAGGCAAGAATTTTTCAAGAATAATTTATATCATAGTCTTTGCCAGTTATTTTTTGGGTCTTTTTATTTGTCTGTGTATATTTATTTATTTTTGAGACAGGATCTTGTCATGTTCTAGAACTCAATGCAGACCAAGCTGACCTTAAACTCACAGAACTCTGGGCAGTGGTGGTGCACACCTTTAAACCCAGCACTTGAGAGGCAGAGGCAGGTGGATCTCTGGGAGTTCAAGACCAGCTTGGTCTATAGAATGAGCTCCAAGATAGCCATAGCTGTTACACAGAGAAACCTGGTCTCAAAAAATCAACCAACCAATCAACCAACCAAACAAACAAACAAAAAAAAAACCTCTCAGAACATCTACCTGCCTCTGCCTCCTGAGTACTGGGATTAAAGGCATGTGGCACCACATCCAGCTGGACTGTATATCTTAAGCAGAAATCAACTGTCTTGCAGGTGATTGCTTTGTTCTGAAGCTCTCTGCTTGCTTAGTCTGTTGATGGCTGCCTCCTTACTATGTCCTCACGTGCTTGTCTCTGTCTAAGTCAATGGTTCTCAACCTGTGGGTCATGACCCCCTCAAGGACATCAAATCTCCCAGGGGTTGCCTAAGGCCATTGGAAAACAGTTATTTACAATATGATTCATAATAGTAGTGAAATTATAGTTCTAAAATAGCAATAAAAACAATTTTATGGTTGGGGATCACAACATGAGGAACTGTATTAAAGGATCGCAACATTGGAAAGATTGAGAACCACTGGTCTAAGTACTGTGTGTGTCCTAACTTCTCATAAGGACATAAGTCATCAGGTGTCCACACAGTACAGCTCACTTTTCCTTGTCTCTTCAAGCCCTCTGTCTCCAAATGCAGTCGAAATGCTGAAGTTAGGACGCCAACATAGGGACAGTGTAACAGATGCAACTCAGCTCATCAGACTATTTAAAGGGGTTATTGTAGAGATTAAATGGTATAGTCTGTGCACAGGATGGGGACACATGGATGGTAAAAGTCTAATTGCACCTACGCAGGCTACAGATGTAACCTGGGGACCTTCTATTCTAGGTGTTCGCCCAGCACGGTCCATGCTCTTTGGTCTCTTGACTTGACTTGATTTTTTTTCTTTCCTCATTTCCTTTCTTCGTGTGTGTGTGTGTGTGTGTGTGTGTGTGTGTGTGTGTGTGTGTGTGTGTGTGTGTTTGCGTGCGCTCATGGCCATGAGGAGGCACAAGCATGTGGTGGTCAGAATCTATGTAGACTGTCTTTGGACCTTGCTGTCCACCATCTTTGTTGAGCTCGATGATTCTGCTTGACTGGCTGGCCATGGAGCCCTAGGAATCCTCCTGCCTGTACCTCCCCACCTCCACCCCGTCCATATAGCGCTAAGACCGCTGGGGCTTTTGTTGTTGCGGCCGCTGCTGTTTTTGTTTTTTTAAACAGGGCTGCTGAACTCCGGTCCTCACACCTGCTTGGCAAGCACTTGGCCAACTGAGCCATCTCTCCAATCGTCTCCTTTTTTAAAAATTATTTTTAATTTTTTGAATGTCTCACATAGTCCAGCTTGGGGCTTGCTATGTAGTTCAGGATAAACTTGACCTCCTGATCCTTTGCCTTCGTCTCCCAAGTGCTAGGATTAAACACATGTACCCCCCCCCCCACAGTATGCACCTCTCCCTTCTCTACTGGGGGTGGAACCCGGGGTCTCACGAACACCAGGAGAACATGCCATTGAGCTACACCCCCAGCCTTATAAATAGTGAGGCTTTTGTCATGCTGCTCCTGAACTTGTCATCCTCCTACCTCAGTCTCTGGAGCACTGGGATTACAAGTGTGCACCACCGTGTTCTGCTTTCTGGCTTCCATTAGGACCTGTCACTCCGTGTCTGGCCCCTTACTGGTCTCAACAAGATGCTCTTCCTGTGAACGGAACTCACATTTTCTTTCTGCAACTACTCTAAGCTCGCCTTTAAAATGGGGACACATCCTGTCTCCGCTCCTCACAGCTCAGCAAGTGCATCTCCAAGGCTCCTGCTGTATCTCTTCTTTGGAGACGTCATTTATTATTAAAATTTAATGATAATCACTTATATTTATAGCCCCTTTTCCACTTACAAAGCTCTTTTCTATCCATTATCTCTTTTAATCCTCCCAGCATCTGTGAGGAGGAAGTGTGTTTTTCTCTACTTTACAAATGAAGAAAATAAGACTCTCAAGAGTAGCATCAGAACTTGAGGAGCCGAGGCAGGAGAATTGCTACAGTTGGAGGCCCACCAGGGCTGCCTCAAAACAACACCATCACCACCACTAAAAAGCCTGGGGAGGGGTGCACACCTGTAATCCTAGCATTTGTGAGGTTGAGGCAGGAGGATCAGAGTGAGTTCAAGACCAACCTGGGCTACTTGTCTCAATCTTCCTCTCACACACCCCCTCCCCTGAAAATGTGGTGTTTGTCTTCTGAGCTGCACAGCTCATATGTGGCAGAGTTTGGCCTCAAATTCTGGTCTTTTAATTCTAACGTGTCGGAATAGCTCATGTGTTCCGACATTCTTCTACCAAAGCAAACAAGCAAAGCCCATTGAAGCTGGTCAGTGCATGCCCATAATCCCAGCACTTGGAAGGCAGAGGCACGAAGATCAGAAGTTTGAAGTTGTCCTCTATTACACTGTGAGTTCCAGGCCAGCCTGGGTTACAGGAGACCTGGTCTCAACAAATAACCAGATCAGTACATAAGCTCCTGCTATCTCTCTTGGAGGAATGCATTATTTAGGACTATTGAGATTGGAAACAACACAAGCATAAGAGGAACCGGCTTAAGCAGAAATCAAATGTATTGGCTCACCCCAGGATCAACCCAGGGGCTGAGTGAGGAGGTGCTCTAAGGGGCTGAAGCTCTAGTGTCAGAGGAGCTGTGGACAGAACTTCACAGAGCATCTCTGCTCCACAGAGGGAAACCATGGACCCTGCCCAGTAAGAACTCTCAGTGGACCTTTTGATGTCCTTTTGTTCTAGACTGCCTAGCTTGGCTCAGCAGGCTAGGAAAAGAACAATTTCTGACAAAGGGGAATAGAGCAAAAAGACTGCTTGGAAAGCTTCCAACTGTGAGCATCCACAGCAGGACACCTGGAGATGCTCTATGAGACGGACCCTTCCTGTCCTCTCCTTCCTACACCTTCCCTCTCCCAGAGAATCTGGGAATGCCACCTGTCTATTTTATGGGTCCTTTGTCCCCAGTGCCCCGTGCTGGAGTGCCACACTTCAGGGGCCTCATCCCTACTTATCAGATGGATGAGTTAGTTCATGAGTCAGGTTTACATGCCAGCTCTCTCCCTCCACGGGTATGCCAGTTTTCTTCCTCAGCTTCTGGCCCCCTCTGTAGAGGGGAAGAGGTATGGGAAGAAGATTCCTTGTCCTGTGTCTCCTGCTCACGATTCCAGGACCACAGGATATTTGGCGGGTAGAAAAGAAGCCTTCCTCAAAGAGAGAGTAGAAAGAGAAACCAAATTCATGGCCCTTGCTCTGGCCCTAGGGAAAGTGAATGCACATGGACCTGAGGTCTCAAATTGTTGAATTTCATCGATCATTCTCCTTTACAATTTGGGATTGAAATCTCCTGTTTCTCATAGAGATATTAAAAAAGGAATAGCCCCTCCTTGTCTATTACCACCATTTCTTAAAAGTTGGAAGTTTTGGTCTGGAATGAAGCTCTGTTGATAGAACACTCTCCTGGCATGTACAAAGCCCTGAGTCTGATCCCCAGCACAGCACAAACCAAGTGTGTTGGCGCATGCCTATAATCACAGCACTTGGAGATGGAAGCAGGAGGATTACTGCAGGTTCAAGGCTAGCCTGGTCTAACATAGTGAGTTCCAGGCCAGCAAGGGACTACTTAGCAAGACTGTCTGAACACACCTTTCCCCGAAATGAGGCAGACTTTAACAGGAAAAAAAAAAAAAAAAAGAAGAAGAACACTTTCTTCTTCTTCTTCTTCTTCTTCTTCTTCTTCTTCTTCTTCTTCTCCTCCTCCTCCTCCTCCTCCTCCTCCTCCTCCTCCTTCTTCTCTCTCTCTCTCTCTCTCTCTCTCTCTCTCTCTCTCTCTCTCTCTCTCTTAATTTTTTTGAGACAGGGTTTCTCTTTGTAGCCCTGGCTGTCCTGGAACTCACTCTGTAGCCCAGGCTGGCCTCCAACTCTGAGATCCGCCTGCCTCTGCCTCCCGAGTGCTGGGATTAAATGCATGTGCCACCACTGCCTGGCAAAAAAAAGTTTTTTTATCCCACTGGAAAAATAAAATATCATATGAGTTTTTGCATATAGATATGAGTTTCAACAAAGAGACTGAGTGTGGTCAAGTGTTTGGGATCCATTTACATGGATCATTTGCATACACACACACACACACACACACACACACACACACCTGGAAAGTAGGACATAATTTGTCTACTTTACAGATGGGAGACAGATTCAAAGAGCTCAGATTCAAGGTCACAGTTAGTGTTAGTTTGTCTGGGTTCCAAAGGCCCCACAGGAGTGTCCCGGGGCCTTCCTTTGGTCTGGTCACCAGCCTTGACTTTGAGGCTTTGGTGTTTAGATCTTCAGATGTGCAAACGTCATGGCATGCATGGTTTGGACACTGGGCAGGATGCAGAGAGGAAACACCCACTTCCCCAGCCCCTTTCTCTCCTGTTCTTGGTACTCAGCCTGGGTCCTGTTCCCTGGCCCCATCTCCTTGTGTTGTGGGCCAAGGAATCCCCATGGCTGGCATAGGGTGTTAACAGTTTAGGAGTTTCCCTCTCCCAGGGGGGTGTTGACAGTTTCCTAGGAAACTCTGGAAACCTTCAACGCCTCCAAGACGCAAAGGCGTGGAAGCAGAATGCAAAGACTGAAGGCATTGTCATAGGTGGTAGGTGGTAATCTAGAATCAAGAGATTGAGTTCAACGCCTATCAAATAATCCTCTTTCGGGCCCTTCCCCCATTCCCACGGGCTTTGTGGGGAGCCGGAACCCCTCAACTCAGGCTGGTGGAGGGGAGTCCCGGCAGTCCGGAGGCTTGCGGTAGGGGTCACAGTGGGGGTGTGTGGCTCTGGCTGAGGGACCTCAGGGTTACCGTGCCTGACTTTCCCTCTGGCTGCCAGGACCTGGAGCGCCCCTCCCCCTCCCCCGTTCCACTCTGCTCAGTTCTTTACGCCCGCGCGGGAGCGCGCCCCGGCTGCGCCGCGCCAGTGCACGGGAGCGCGCTCCTCGGCGCGGGAGCGCGCCCCGGGGAGAGCCGGAGCAAGATGGAGGCCGCGCAGAGGACGCCGCCTGGGCCGAGGCATCCGCTGCCTAGAGCACCTAGCCCCGGCGCTTGAGCCCTGCCGGTCCCGGATCAGCCGCCCCGAGCCGGCCCAGGTTGGTCCTCCCGCATCCCTTCTCCGCAGCCGCAGCCTCCGCGCGCGTCCGGCCTGGGTGCAGGGCAGCCACCCCCCAGCTCTGGCCCTACCGGGGCCCAGCCGCTCCCCCGCGCCCCGGCACGGCCCCTGCCCGCTGCACGCCCCTCCAGGCCCAGACTGCCCCCTGGCCTCGGGCCCTCTGTCCCCTTGGCCTGGAAAGCCACTCTCCCCGGCCCTGGCCCGCCAATCCTAGACTATCCCTCCCCCCCGCAGCCGACATTCAACCCCGGCTTCTAAGGAGCACCCCCACTCCCCCGACGAGTGCAGACCCTGCAGTGTCAGCCCCTGATTCCACGCTAGCCTCATCCTGATTCCAACACTTAGCCCTGGTTACCGGTTCTTGTCCCCTGCCTGGCCCTATCATAACCTTCCTCATGCCCTCAGAACCAGCCCCTGACAACCTCTTCTCCCCTTCCTTATAGAGAAGCGTCTATCAGCTTCCAGATCCCCTTCAGACACCCAGTCCCAGACCCGCTCCCCTAATAACAGCTCCAGCATGCCCTTCCCAGCTCCCTCTATTAGGTGCCTGTTAATGCTCCAGTATTGATCTCCATCTTTCATTACATCTCCCCACGGCCCCCTCTTACCCCAGCACCAGTTCCTAAGCCCCCCTCTGACTCCCCCACCAGCACTTTCTGGCACCCCCTACTTCCAGCTCCCATGTTCTCATCTCAGCCCCCCAACTTTCCCATGGCCCTCTTCCTAGGCCCCCCAGTAGGAAACCTTAGCTAGTCCTTCAAGTCGCCTCCCCAACACTGTCCTGACCCCCTCCTAGCTCCCCCAGCCAGCCCCCAGGTCCCCAGCTCCGCCCCAGGCCCCGCCCTTGCGAGTTCCTTGACTCAGGGCTGCTTCTCGCGTGCATCCCCAGCTCCCGCCCCGCAGCAGCCCGGTGGTCAGTCCTGGGCCGGCGGCCCCCCACCAGCAGCCGCCGCCGGCCCCGCCCCCGGGCACCATGCTGCCCTCGCAGGAGGCCTCCAAGCTCTACCATGAGCACTACATGCGGAACTCGCGGGCCATCGGCGTGCTGTGGGCCATCTTCACCATCTGCTTCGCCATCATCAACGTGGTGGTCTTCATCCAGCCCTACTGGGTAGGAGACAGCGTGAGCACTCCCAAGCCTGGCTACTTCGGCCTCTTCCACTACTGCGTGGGCAGCGGGCTAGCGGGCCGCGAGCTCACCTGCCGGGGCTCTTTCACCGACTTCAGCACCATCCCGTCCAGCGCCTTCAAGGCGGCCGCTTTCTTCGTGTTGCTTTCCATGGTGCTGATTCTCGGCTGCATCACCTGCTTCGCTCTTTTCTTCTTCTGCAACACCGCCACTGTCTACAAGATCTGCGCCTGGATGCAGCTCTTGGCAGGTAGGGGAGGAGTGGGCGCGGGACCCTCGGCAAAGATGCTGGAGACCGGAGCTCTTTCTTGGAAGAGTCAGAGCTAGATTCTTCTTCTCTGTGTTGAGACACTTAGTGACAAACCCTCAGTAGCTCTTGGGGAGAACATTCAGCATCAGAGAGCCACCTTAGGGCAGGGGGCAAATCTTTAGAAATGTTTGGGGCTGTCTGCTTGGAAGCGCAGAGGTTGGCTCAACTGATGAGTTATCGTTATGTTTGTGTTTCCGAGGGTCTCCGTTGGCTGTCTATATGGAAAAAGTTTTTCCCCCTGAATGAGGGCTTACTGTAAGTGTTGTCAATTTCTGTTATGCTGGGGGCGGGGAGCATGAATTGGGGATGCGGGATACTTGGCTTGAACCTTGAACTTGCTGGCATTAACTTCTTTGAGGTTTGGTTTCCTCATCTGTGAAACGGTACAGAAGAGAAATGAAAGGGCCTTTGGTAAACTTTAAAGTCCTGTCCTGAGAGTGGGGGGGGGGCGATCTGTGGTGTTGGTACTGGGGAGCTGTTCTGTGGAAAGCTTGCAACATGAGCCTCTGGAGAGAAGGTCTCCTTCACCCTGACCCTTATTCAGGAAGGGTTCTGTGTCACATTCAATGGTGACGAGTTCCTTGAAGTCTCTGAACTGGTTGACTGGGACAGTCATCTTTCCCTAAGGAAAGGCCTTTTGGGAACAAGATCTGCTGAGACAGTTTCCCCTGATCCATTACAGTCCTGTGTCCCCGCCCACTCTTCGATCGCAGTCACATTTTGAAAGCTCAGCAACCTGGGCATTTGCCTAATTGCAGGAAAGGAGAAGAGGGTTGGGCAAGACAAAGAGGAGCCTAGGGATGGCAGGGTGGGGAAAGAAGATGGGTAGAGGCCAGGAAAATGTTTGGAACCTTCCAGGGATGGAAGAGAGAGAGAGACGATTTGGTAATGGTGCATTAGAGACAGTTCATCCCAGTAAGCACTTCAGAATGTTCAACAAGTGTTCAGCCTCTCCAAAGAGGCCCCCAAAGGAAAGGTGATAGCAACTTGCTGGTGATACCACCGCGGGAAGCATCGCAGGGACTTGGCTCTGCAGTATGGTGTGTGTTCACTTGAGCCTTTCCATTGGGAAGAAATCTCCATCTTTTCGGGGAGGAGTGTGAGTTTTCAAAACGGCTTGACGTCACTCAAGGTCAAGTGCCGAGAAGACAATAGTGATCAAATTAAGACTTGTCACTTGGGCTGGAAGCCAGGGGTGAGGTCAAGGTCATGAGGCTAGTTTGCTTCTCTAGGAGGACTTTTATAAATGTAGGTAGGAATTCCTGCCCCTACTGGGGGATGTTTAAGATCTGAAAAGGGCTGGTTGGAGAAAGGTACTATATACTCAGATATGGACATTCTCTCTCTCTTTTTTTTTAAAGGTGTGTTTTTGGGAAGGGGGGAACAAAAAAGATGTATTTTTGTTTTTAATTATGTGTATGTATGTGTGTGTATGTGGTGGTGGTGGTAGTGGTGGTCGTTTTCATTCAAAGGCAGCTGAGTGTGGAGGCCAGAAGAGGGCATGGGATCCTTTGGAGTTGGAGTTCCAGGTGGCTGTGAACTGTGAGGACTGGGAACCAAACTCTAGCTCTCTGCAGAAGCAGCTAGCATCCTTAACCAACCAGAGTTCTTTCCAGCCCTCAGATGTAGGTCCCTCTTAATGTGGCTCTTTAAGAACTTTTGAAAAGAACGAAGAAAGAGAAATGAAGGGAATGGAGATGTTGTTCCACATTTTCCAGTGGGACCCAGAGGTGACGGTGTGCATTCTCATTGTATTTTCCCTTGAAGTCAAGCTGGAAAGAATATGTGCTCAGCTTGAACCCCAATTCATCAACTTTAATTCAGAGTCTGCAGATGAGTTGCTGGCTTCTTGGCCCTCCAATTGGCCCCCCAATCATGTGGGGTTTGATGGACAGCCCAACAGTGTAATCACTGAAACTTGACAATCTTAGAGATCGATCACCACCTTCAAAATTCACCTTCATTTCTCCCTGTTTCAGAGAGGCAACTTAACCACCTATATGTGAGAGACTTACTCACAGTCATACCACTAACAATGGGAGGAAATTCAGTCTAGGGTCACTTTTTTTTTATTTTTATTTTTATTTTTTTATTTTATTTTATTTTTTTTTTTTGGTTTTTTGAGACAGGGTTTCTCTGTGTAGCTTTGCGCCTTTCCAGGAACTCACTTGGTAGCCCAGGCTGGCCTCGAACTCACAAAGATCCGCCTGCCTCTGCCTCCCGAGTGCTGGGATTAAAGGCGTGCGCCACCACCGCCCGGCGCACTTTTTTTTTAAATGACTCCTGGTCCAGGGCATTTTCCTTTCCCAGAGGGCTGAGGGGGCAGTTGGCAGAGTTGAGAACTTGATTGCATTTTGCTCAGAGATCTCTAGATAAGTGACTGATTCTTACTGCTTAATAAAGTGGCACTAGAAAACAGGCCAGCTCTAGACTACTAGTCCTGAGTTAAAAGTGAAATGTCTCAACTTTTCCTTTTTAATGACATTTATTTGTTTGCTCATGTCTCTCTCTCTCTCTCTCTTTCTCTCTCTCTCTCTCTCTCTCTCTGTGCTCCAACTCCACCATTATGTGATCATCCTGCATTCAATGCTGCAAAGCTGGGTGTCTCAGTCACTGTTCTATTGCAGTGAAGAGCCACCATGACCACAGCAACTCTTAAAAAAGAAAACATTTAATCGAGGGCTTGCTTACAGTGTCAGAGGTTACTTCATTATCATCATGGTGGGGAGCATGATGGCAGGCATGGTGCTAGAGAAGTAGTTGAGAGCTACATCCTGATCTGTAGGCAGAATGAGAGATGCTGAGCCTGGCATGGGCTTTTGAAACTTCAAAGTCCACTCCCAATGACACACGTCCCCCAACAAGGCCACACCTCCTAATTCTTCTAATTCTTTGAAATATTGTCACTCCCTGGACTAAACATTCAAATACATGAGCCGGTGGAGGCCGTTCTTAATCAAACCACCACAATGGCGTATACAGGCCATCCTTGACTGTGTTAGTGTTGTGTTAACAATTAAACCTCAGACTTCCTCTTGGATTAGCTTGACTAAGATTAAGCCGAAATTAGACTTCTCCATGTCTCTCCCTGTGTCTTGTCTGTGGTTACTGACCAGTCTTTTGTCAGTTGTGTGTGTCTGATCTTTCTGGCCTGTTGCTGTTGCTGGTGTCTGTCCTGTGTCTCTGTGTGTGCCCAAATCTGTGCCTGTGTGTGTCCCTCCCAAAGGACTTTGCTCTGTATTTATTGAACAGCACAGAAAACATGGAATGGGAAAGAAATGAAAACTTCTCTACAGAAATCTTAACAGAATTTTAGAAGGGACGAAGTTGCTTTACTGAACCCAGTTGCTTAAGAATAGCACTAAACACTGTGAGCAGATGTAATCAACCTGCATCCATCCACATGTGACTTCTAACAGTTATGAGATATTTATCGTATAAGGTTGCCTTCAGCCTGTTGGCTGCTATCAGCAAATGATACATACATACATACATACATACATACATACATACATACATACATACATACATTATTCTGGGTCGGGATCATTTAAGAGTACACAATTTAAGATTAAAGTTATGTATTAGCTTAGGTTATAAAAGCTGATTGCATGGGAAATCCAAGACATAGTAAGGTTGGTTACATTGTTCTCTTAAAAGCAGTTTAACCATAAACCTAAGCACACCGTAGGATAGCATCGCAGGTTAAGTATATAGTCTTAAATAATCTCAAGGCATATTATTAACTCAGCTGCAAGGTCTACAAAAAATTCAGTCCCTTTGGAGTCCAGAGGTATTTTCAGAAAAATGCGTCACCACATTGGACCCCAAGGATCTTAAGCCTGTGGAGTCAATCTCTGCTCTCAGCAAGCTTGCTGTCTCCTTGGGTCATGATATCGGTCAGCAGCCCTGGAGCAGTCGGCAACAGAAACTCAGCTCACACTGTCATAAATAAAATGAAAGAAAGAACATTGGGTTTATTGACTCCTATGACTTGAACATCGAGAATTTCTGGCTTCAGGGTGGCTCAGGTGACGTCTGAGGCACCCACCTCTATGTCTTGGTTCCTCTGTGCTGGTTCATTTAAAGCCCACTCCCTCTTAGAGGTAAGAAATAAAGGGACCAGCAGCTCTGACGCTCTATAGCTCAAGCTTACCAATGACTGGAAAATGAACGCCAGCAGCCAGGCCTAGTTGCACACATCTTCAATCCCAGAACTTAGGAGGAGGCAGAGGCGGAAACAAAGGCTGTAGGATCTCTGTGAGCTCGAGGCCAGCTTGTCCTACACAGTGGGTTCCAGGACAGCCAGGGCTGTCCCCAAAAGCAAAAACTAAATAAAAACAAAAAGAATGACGGCAGCAAAAGTTCCAGGGCTGACTCCTCCCAGCCCAACGGCTAGAAACCAGGTAGATGCTTCCTAATGAATCATGGTGACTGTGTCTAAGACTCGAAGGTGTTCATCCCTGCAACAAACACCATATGGACCAATGGTAAGAAAGAGGAGTCCCCGCAGAGACTGTCAAAGAGGGACCACGAGTGAGGTGACCAAAGACAGGTGTCCCCAACCCCTGGGGACTCTGATGTGTGCTGAGCTGTAAGTGTAGATACCAGGGCTGGCTGCAGTCAAGGCTGGCGGTGGCTTAGCTGGGAATCGAGGCTGGAGATGGGTAGTGTTGGCAGGTGTGGGGTGTAGGCGAGTGCAATCTGAGCAGAGAGGAAGGCCGTGGATGGAGGAGAGACACATCTGACTGGAATGCGGTGTCTTTATAGGGGACCAATAGGAGATTCAGGATGGACTGACAGGGACCTAGAGGGCTGAACCAGGGATGTGGGACTTTAATCAGTGGGCAGTTAGAAGTTCCTGTGGCTGTTACAACTACTGGGGGTGGGGGTGGAGGGAGGGAATGTTAGCTTTTTCCCCAGACTGGAATCCCTGAACAAGGTCAGCTTCTTCTGCATTGTGAGTGAGAAGCCAATGTGGGATACATGAGATCTTGTTAGAACAAAAGCACATCCTGAGACATTACCCTACACTAGAGCAGCTGCTGACAAGTCATTTGTCCCAGGTCATAGATGTGCTGGGTCACGAGGCATTATTGTGACTCAGGCGTCTTACCTGAAGTCAGAGGACAACTTTGTGGAGTTGATTCTCTTTCTATCCTTACATGGCTTCTGGAGACTGAATCCTGCTCATCAGGCTTTGGGGCAAGTGCTTTGACCTACGGGGCCGTCTCGCTGGCCAGGGTCTGTGCTAGATGTTTTCACACTGTTAGTGTTGTCCCATCCATTTTCTGTCACAATGACTTGTCCAATTTCATACTTCTAGTAGTACAAAGGGGGAGCTGAGTCTCGGTGTGGGTCCTAATGAATCCAGAACCTTCCGTGGCTAAACTGGAGCAAGGAAAACGAATCCACAGGTCATAAGCTAGAGCTGTAAGCTCCATGTTCTACAGGGTCAGAAGTGGGGCTGAGGATAGCCACAGGAAACAGGGAGGAGACCCCAAGCCGAAGCCTGACTGAGCTGGGAAGGAGCTAGTGTGAGGACTTAGCCCAGCATGGTGGCATGTCCTAGTACCTGAAAGGCTGAGGCAAGAGGATGGTGAGTTGGAGGACAATTTGGAATACATAGTGAGACCCTAGCTAAACAAAAGCAGAAGAGCTGGGGCTCTGTCTTGGTGACTGCCTGTCTGTCATGCACAAGGCCGTGGGTTCAAACCCCAGCGCCTCAGATTTCACAAAATAAAGGACTTAGCTGATACTCCCCAGCTGTGTGGTCTTGGACAAGTGGATTTGTCTCGTCAAATTTGTTTCCTCATCTGCAAAATAGTTACTATTGTACCTGCTTCCAAGGATGATAGAAATGTGTGGAAGATGGTTCTCTCTCTCTCTCTCTCTCTCTCTCTCTCTCTCTCTCTCTCGCTCTCGCTCTCGCTCTCGCTCTCTCGCTCTCTCGCTCTCTCGCTCTCTCGCTCTCTCTCCCTCCTTTTCTTTTTTTTCTTCTTTCAAGACTGGATTTCTCTGTGTAGCCCTGACTGTCTTGGAACTCACTTTGTAGACCAGTTTGAGATCAGGCTGGCCTCAAACTCATAGAGATCCACCTGCCTCTGCCTCCCGAGTGCTAGGATTAAAGGTGTGCACCACCACCTGGCTTTCTACAATTTTTTCTTCATTATTTTTTTTGGAGGGGGTGGTGGGAAATGATGGTTTTTTAATGTGACTCCCAGTGTGTAGCAGGCACTTCTGACAGATTGAGGGAAGCCATTTGTGAAGACTCTGATGCTGAGTTTGAACTTGCTGCAATAAGAATGTGTAGACGAATTTCTAAACAGTCTTATTAAATAAGAAACACAGAGCCAAATACAGAGGAAACAGCCAAAGAGATCAGAGCAATAGCCACGACTAACTTTAGCTTCCTCAGAGAGCGAGTTTCTTCCTGTCTGACTTGTGTTTTTATTGCTTTCCTGTTCTGCCTTCTCATTGGTTCTAAACCCAGCTACATGACTTCCTCATCACTGCCTGTCTATACAGACCTCCAGGTCTCTATGGTTGGTACTGGGATTAAAGGCTCATGTCACCACGCTTGTCTGTGTCCTTGACCACACAGAGACTCTGCCTGCCATGTGATCAGATTAAGGGCGTGTGCTACCACCGCTGGACTTCTGCTTAATGGCTATTTGACCTCTGATCTCCAGGCAACTTTATTTATTAACATACAAATAAAATCACATTTCAGCACAATTAAAATATCACCACAACCATGAGACTTGACTTGTCAGTGGAAGGGAGAAGCGATAGGCTTGCCTAACTCCCTTGTTTTATGAATGAAGGGAAAGGCCCAGAGAACGAACAGCTGAATGATCACAGAGATGGGAACCTAGGCCTCTCCTCTGTCCCCAGAAAGAAGACGAGCCTGGTCCTGGTTCACTCAGTCACCTGGTGTGTAGAGACTGGCAGGGCAGCTGGAAGCAGAGTGCCAGCAAGTGCCATGCAGAGGTCGGCAGCTTCTAGCTGTGTCTGTCACCAGGGTCTCGGGCTCTGTGATCAGAGGTCATAACAGAAACTCCAGACATGCACTCATGTCCCTTACCATGTGCTTGGACTTTGGTTCAGTTTGCTTTGGGAATGAATGATTTAATTATTTAGGTAGGATCTTGCGATGTATCCCCAAGTTGTATTTTAGCTTGCAGTGATCCTCCTGTCTCAGGCTCTCTAGTGGTGGGAATACAGGCTCACTGTGACCACATCTGAATAGGTTTTAGATTCTATTCATACAGTAAAATTTAGTTGTTTAGTTACATTGAATATATATTGGTACATTAAAATTTAGCAATGTTTAATTAAATTGCTAGAACATCTAATACATGGAAGGGATTCTCTCCTCTCTCTCTTCCTCCTTCTCTCCCTTTCTCTCTTCTTCCTTTTTCTTCCCTGGCTTCCTTCATGCTTGTCTCCCTCCTATCTCCCCGCTCTCTCCCTCTCCCACACTGACCCTTTACCGAAGACCTCCTGTGTGCGTCACTGTGCTGGGCTCCGGGCGTGCTGGGTAACAGACCTTGCTCAGTGGCTAAGAGCTCCAGACAGGAAGGGGTCTTCGAGCCTTTGGCACACACACGAGGTGCTGCATCACAGAGGTACTCTAGGGTATCTGAAGAGGGCGTCCCACAGCTAAGGACAGACGGGCAGGCAGGCAGACAGAATATTCATACACATAACGTACTAAAACAAAGAAATAAAAAAATAAATTCTTTATTTTAGAAAAGTTGGGTGATCGTCACCCAATTTTTGACACCACGTGACCAGTGCCTTAGGCGCCCGCAGCCAGAGCTTGAGCTGTTGTTGTTGCTATGCCTCCCCCATATGGGGCGCTAAACCAAAATAAAATCTCCCCCTGCAAAATATTTCCACCCCCGCCCCCAAGACTGTTGGTTAAACTTAACACACTTACGAGCGGAGAATCTGAAAGGTAAGGAGGCCATGTGGTCACATGCGCCTCCTTCCCACAATCCTTTTTTTTCTGCCAGAAGCCACCATAGTCGAATGTCTTGTCCGGATCATTCCGTAAATGTACAAGCAAAGGCAAACTTTAAAACAAAACAAAACATGTACGTCTAGCAGGTATCGTTTGCTGCTTAACAAAGTCTGTCACACAACGGCCCCATAACTGGGGGCAGGCGAATGGCTCAGAGGGTAAGGGCCCTGGCTGCCACCCAACCTGGGGACCTGAGTTCAATCCCAGGAACCCACAGAGAGGAAGGAGAGAACTGATTCCCTCAAACTGCCCTCTGGTCCTCTAACCTCCACATGTGCATGGTGACATGCACATCCCCCACCCCCCACCCCCAATTAAATAAACAGGTCTGGGACTCTGGGTCCCAGAATCAGAGCGGAGTAGCTGAGGACAGGGTAGTTCTGCCTCAGCTTCCTTTGAGAGGTAACCTCCACATGGAGGAAGGAGAGAACCAACCTCCTCAAGTTGTCCTCTGACTTCCACACATGTACTGTGATGCAGGCACTGGAATACACACACACACACACACACACACACACACACACACACACACACACACACACACATACTGTTTAAAAAAAACCAAACAGACCCAAAGTTAAAATATACTCAACCCCTTCAAAGGCAGGAATAGTGGAGCACAACTCTACTTACAATACCCAAGAGGAAAAGGCAAGCGGACCTCTGTAAGTCAGGGGCCAGCCTGGACTACGTAGTAAGACTCTGTCTCAAAAATAAGTAAGTCAATAAAAATTAGCTCTTTGTGACCAGAGTCACAGATTTTGTTCTGTCTTTGTCTTTTGACTTTGTCTGTAGATTTCCTTCCCCATGATGAGATTTTTGTTGTTGTTATTAACATAAGCAAAATATCGATGCCCCCTTTCAGCTTCTGGGTTTAGTGTTCTCAGAGAGGCCCTAAGTATTTAAACTGCTCTGGCATTGAAGTAGTTGATGATGATGAATACATGTAATGGGAAGTAAGGGGAAAAGATGAAAGCAAGGAGCTTTCAGAAAAATACTAACCCAGCCAGGTAGTGGTGGTGCATACCTTTAACCTCAGCACTTGGGAGGCAGAGGCAGGGGGATCTCTGAATTTGCGGCCAGCTTGGTCTACAGAATGAGTTCCAGGACAGCCAGTATTACACAGAGAAACCCTGTCTCAAAAAAGTAAAGAAGAAAGAAAGAGAGAGAGAGAGAAAGACAGAGAGAAGGGAGGGAGGGAGGGAGGGGGGGAGGGAGGAAGGAAGGAAGGAAGGAAGGAAGGAAGGAAGGAAGGAAGGAAGGAAACCCAGCCTGAGTCCGCTGTCACCTGCACCCCAGTCCAGCCCACATCTGACTGCTTCTTCCCTGCTTAAGTGGCACAGTGACAATCCCAGCCAGAAGGCTGTGCTCAGCATATGGTAGGTGCCTAATAAGTGCCTATTGCTTTGTTGTTGTTTTGTTTTTAGTACTTTTCATTTTTGAGACAGCATCTTGCTATGTAGCCCAGCTGGACTGAAACTTGTGGCAATCCTCCTGTCTCATTCAAGTGCTGGGAGTACAGGCCTGAGCCACCATGCACCCACAAGTGTCCTGCTGAATGGATGAGTGAAGGCTGACATCTAAACCCTCGCTCTACCACACACTCCCTTAGAGGGAGCAGATCCCTGGTGCTGAATCCCGATTATATTACCAGTTACAAGTCCTTAAGGATTTACATCATTTCTGAGTTTCCTTACATATAAAATGAGCCGACTCATAGTATCTTAGTTGGCTTAGTACTGCAGAAACAGAATGTTATATAAGTAATTTTGTAATGAACAGAAGTTTATTTATTTATTTTGGCTTGTTAAGACAGACTTTTCCTATGTAGCCAAGGCTGGCCACAAACTCATGGGCATCCTCCTGTTTCTGCCTCCTGAGTTCTGGGATCATGAGGCATGAACTAACATGGCCAGTTAGGATTGTATATCTTTATTTGTTGTTTGTTTATTTATTTATAGACAATCTCATGTAGCTCAGGCTGGCCCCAAACTCAGCGTATAGCTGAGGGTAGCTTTGAATGCTTGCTTTTCCTGCTAGTGAAATTCTCTTCGAGTGCCAGGATTACAGGTGTGTGCTACCATGCCTACAGAGCAAGATTTTCCCTCCTTTTGTCTTCCTGGAGATCATGGCTGTATCTCATGAGAAACCGTTTTTAAAAGTGTGTATGTGTAGAGTGCTAGGGATTGATTCCAGAGCTCACACATGCTAGGCAAGCATGCTCTACCACTGAGCTGTGTGCCCATTGAGGCTGGGATGTACAAGGCTGAGGGGCTGGCATCGGGCAAGGATTTGCTTGCTGCTCCATTACATGCAGAAGGTATTATGGGGCTGAGAGCAGAAGACCCGGAATTCTTCTATGGGGATCAACTTCTGTGGTAAAGGTCTGGACACCTGAAAGGTTCCCCCTGTCCACACTGTAGATTAATTTTGTAATCCACGGGCCCCTGGGAGACATGTGTTTTGCTTTGTTTTTCGAGATAGGGTTTCTCTGTGTAGTTTTGGAGTCTGTCCTGGAACTCGCTTTGTAGACCAGGCTGGCCTCGAACTCACAGAGATCTGCCTGAGTCTGCCTCCTGAACGTTGGGATTAAAGGTGTGTACCACCACCACCCGGCTCTGGGGGACATGTTTAAACTGTGACAAGTAGGTAACCACTCTGTGGAGCCATTGGAAGGTTGTTGTAGGCACAATGTGTGCACTGTCTTAGTAATTGCTCATGATTGCTAATGATTGTTGTGTGACCCACGTCAAATCATTTTGCCACCAAAGCTCTGTCTGTGCTAGAAGAGGAAAGGGGAAGTGAAAGGTAGAGGGGGTTGGATGAGGAGGAGTCCAGTCTCGGAGGTTGGGTTTTCTTTACAGGCCATGGCAATCACTTTTGGGAGCAGGAGTGAGTAGGGCCAGGCATGAGCTGGGAAGGTGCAGTGTGCAGTATGCAGTGTGCAGAGGCTTCCTGGGAGCTGAGACGATGAATGTGTAAGTGATTGTCCGGGCGGAAGCAGGACGAGCCCATCTGGGAGACTCCTGGGTCTGTTTGTGGCCTGAGGGTAAGGCAGGTGCCACTTTGTGTGTGACTGAGTCTCGGTTGCAGCATTCAGAGGATACGGGAGGAGGACCATGTTTGTGGTGGAGGAAGATGAGCTCCTCTGGGGGAAGTGTTGAATTTGGGGGCCCTGGGGGATGTGCGAGGGGGAGAGTCCAATGATGGCCTCATGTTTAGATCTGGAGTCAAAGAGAAAGATCCATTGGGAAGCTGAAGGTCTGAGGTGTCATCCCAGGAATCCGAGTGGGAACAAAATTGCCCTGGGACAAGGTGAGGAAGGAGAAGAGGGACCATCTCAGGACACTGCCCGTCACAGGGCGGCAGCAGAGAAGCTGGAAGAGGAGGCTGGAGGGATTTGAGCAACAGAGGGCAAGTAGCAAGTGAGAAGCTGAGAAAGGAGACTGTGCATCTGAAGGGATGCGGTGTGAACAGCTGAGGCTTTTCAATGTTAGTGCTGGTGACTGAACCCCGGGCCAGTGGATGCCTGGCAAGTCCTCTGCCGGCATGTCTTCCATCCTGGAAGCTTGTACTCCATGAAATTATCCTTCAAAACGAAGAAGAAAGCTGGGCACAGTGCCATTCACTTGTCCTCCCTGCTACTCTGAGGGCCGAAACAGGAAGACCATGACTTCGAAACAAGGAAAAACTGAGGAACTTTCTTTGTAGTAGACCTGTCTTACAAAGAGTTATGTGCATGCATACGAGTGTGTGTTTGTGCGTGTGTATGTACATGTGTGTGCAGGTGAGTGTGAAGACTAAAGATAACTTTAAGTGTTATTCCTCAGGAGCTATCCACCTTTTTTTTTTTTTTTTTTTTTTTGAGACCTATCTCGTTGGAACCTGAGGCTCTCCAATTAGCCTAGGCTAGCTCACCAGAGAGTCCCAGGAATCTGCCTAGCTCCACTTCCCTGGAGCTTGGATTACAAATACACCATCACCAGGCCTTGTTTGTTTGTCTGTTTTTTGAGACAAGGTTTCTCTGTGTAGCCCTGGCTGTCCTGGAACTTGCTTTGTAGACCAGACTGGTCTAGAACTCAGAGGTCCACCTGCCTCTGCCTCTTGAGTGCTGGGATTAAAGATGAGCGCCATCACTGCCTGTCTTAGGCTTTTTAAAAGGTTCATTTTTATTATTTTATTTATAAAATAAAAATAAGTAAATCTTAAATAAATAAATAAATAAATAAATAAATAAATAAATAAATAACAAGGGCAACATATAGGAAAAAATGATAATCATAGTAGGTATTGTTAGCATTCAGACCTGCCCCTTGGAGACCTGGCCAAAATGCAGGCAGTACCTTGGCCAGCTCAGGGTCCTGACAACATCATGCGCTCATTGCTACGTGGTCTCTCTGCACGCGTGAAATCCCCTCATAAAAGGTGGAGCCCCACCCATCTTCTCTCTCTTCTATCTTCTCTGCTCAGCATCCCCAGCCGCTCTTGCTCGCTCCCTCCCTCCCTCCCTCCCTCCCTCCCTGCCTCTGTCTCGCTCTCTCTCCACCCCCCCCCACTCTCTCCCCAGGAGGCAGCTCTGAGCCCCTTTTCCCTCTTCCCTCTCCCTTCTCTCTTCTACACGAGCGCTGTCTGCATGGCCTGTCCATGTCTCTTACCCATGGTGGGGCACCTTGGCTCCAACTCACTAAGGTCTCTTGCCCTCCGTTTTTAAAATACAACAGATAGGAGTCTAGCAACATCAGCAATCATGCTGGATGCCAGTGGCCTAAGTGCATCAATTAAAAACATCATCAGAATGGGGGGGAAAAACATGACTCACCTGTGCGTGTTGTCTCTCAAGAAACCCACTTCAACTATAAAGAAACACGAATTAACAGTAAATAGATGAAACGGTCTTGATCTTGCATGTCTGTAGAAACAGCAGTGGGAAGTAGAAGCCGTGGGGTTAGGAGTTGGGGGCCTTCCTGCAGGTTTGAGGCCAGCCTGGGCTATATGAGACCTTGTTTTAAAACACAACAATGATGGAAAGAGAAGAAATCCAACTGCCACAAAATCACTCAGAACATGACCGACTCAGCAATATCATCTGTCACTTGATCCAGTAGCTGGCTGGAGGCCAGTGCAGTCAACAGCCACAGGGAACACAGTTTTTCTCAAGCTCACATGGAACATTAGCCAAGACAGGCCACATTCTGGACCCCAAACCACACCTTTACAACTATAAAACTAGAAGCCACTGGATGTCTGCTCTCAAAACTAAGTTGACTTAAGCCAGAAATAACAGAAAGATAGCTGGAAGATTTGACAACATTTGGATACCAGAGAACGTTTTTCATTTTTTTTAAAAGACCGGGTCTTACTCTATAGTACAGGCTGGCCTCCTGGAACTTGCTAAGTAGACCAGGCTGACCTCAGACTCACAGAGATACCCACCATTTCTATCAAACAACACATAGATTAATAACTGGATCCAAGAACAAATCACAGGAATTGTGAATTTTTTTCATGTATTTTCAATTACATAATAATACAAGATTTGTGACCAGAAGAGCTAATAGGGAAAGTTGTAGCATCAACTGTATAGACTAGAAAAGAAACAAAGATTTATCCACATTGCAGTGCTAGGAATTGAACCTAGGGACTTGCACTTGATAAGCAACTCTACCACTGAACTACATGCTTAGTCTAAAAAAAATTTTAAACCAGTTATTTAAGCCTCTATATCAAGAAACTAGAAACAGAATAGTAAATTGAATTAGTAATATTCTATGTCATGGATACACTGTATAATTCATATAATGAATTCCCTTGTAATAGATGTGTCCACACCTGTGTTGTAAAAATGGCTGTGTAGTCAACCCATTGTATGCATTTTTTCTGTACATGTACAGGGGAGATTTATGTACAGAAGTGGAGAGGAAGAGAGAGCGTCAAAGAGAAAAAAATTTCCGGGCTCCCTTGCAGCTAGATGAGGCTTTAAGAAAACAACAATACATAGATTTAGGGGTAAGCCCATTTGAAAGAGTGAGCACCATATAAGCAACAGGATGTCCCTACATTGATGTTGGTAATCACTCATTCTATGTCGTGGCCTTGAGAAGTAGATACCACCATTCTTGGGGTTGCAAAACTGAGGTTCAGAGAGGTGAAGAGACTTCCTCAGTGAATTTGAAAGTTGTCCCCCCTTACTAAATTAAAACGATAGAAAGTTTAAAAAAATATTATTATATATGCCAGAACCAGGTTTTTGTGCATGATTGGAAAACCATAAATAATTGTGGTTTAATAATCTAAGCTTCTAGCCGGGCTGTGGTGACACACACCTTTAACATCAGCACTCAGGAGGCAGAGGCAGGAGGATCTCTGTGAGTACGAGGCCAGCCTGGTCTACAGAGTGAGATCCACGACAGGCACCAAAACCACACAGAGAAACCTTGTCTCAATAAATAAATAAATAAATAAGTAAGTAAATAAATAAATAAATAAATAAGTCTAAGCTTCTAGTCTTTCTCTTTAAGAAAGTTTTATTTTATTTTGTGTGTGTGTGTGTGTGTGTGTGTGTGTACGTACGGTGACCCCAGAGCTAGAGTTGTAGTCAGCTGTAAGCTCCCAGTGTGGGTGCTGAAAACCAAACTCTGGTCCTCTGAAAAAGCAGCAAGCACTCTTACCCGCTGACCCATCTCTCCAGTCCTGATTCTAGACTCTCAGGCAAAACAAATGTCCAAGAATTAGGCAGCCTAGAACCAGTACAACAGCACTGGAGGTCTTCGAGACTTTCACTCTCTGCTCCACCGCTCCTAGCATGCGGCGAGTCTTATCTTCATTGTTAAAAACAGTTGCAAGATTCCTTGCCCTGACGTTTGTGCTTCCTGCTTCAGGATGGAGGAAAGTGAAGAAAAAGGGGACAAGAAGTATAGTCAAGGGGCTGGAGAGGAGGCTCAGTGCTGAAGAGCAAAGGACCTGGGTTCAGTTCCCAGCACCCACCTAGCAGCTCACAATCATCTATCACTCCAGTTCCAGAGAATCTGATGGCCTCTTCTGACCTCCAAGGGTACTATGTACATAAATGGTGCACATAGGTACATGCAGGCAAAACACTCATATACGTTAATTAATTAAAAGGTTTAAATGCATTCAGGAGGCAGAGGCAGGTGGATCTCTATGAGTGCAAGGACAGCCTGGTCTACAAAGTGAGTTCCAGGACAGTCAGGGCTACACAGAGAAGCCCTGTCTCAAAAAACCAAAAAAAAAAAAAAAAAAAAAAAAAAAAAAAAAAAAAAAAATTAAATGAGTCCGTCCAAAGATAAAGATGAAGTACCTACCTGGACTTGAATGTGGGCCTGACCACTTCCCAGCTGTGTGACATTCCAGAAGAGACTGAGTTCCTCCAGGCCTCAATTCCCTCATCTGTAAGTGGGGGTGATGTTTTTGTCGAACTCATAGATTTTTAAAAAATTATTATTGTGTGTACCCTTGATGTGCACATGTGGACACACATGTCACAGACTGCATGTGCAGGTCAGAGAGCAACTTTGTGGAGTCAGTTTTCTCTTCTGTCTTTACTAGTGTTCTGGGGATTGAGCTCAGGTCATCAGGCGTGCACAGCAAGTGCCTTTACCTGTGGAACCATCTTGCAGGCCCTTCATTCTTTTTATAGGATTAAATGAGGTGATGAAAAACGTAGGCGTTTAGCATCCTGGCATATAGTTGCATGCTCAGTGTTGTTTACTTCTCTTTGGACACGGGTCTTGCTGTGTAGCCTAGGCTAGCCTCATATTCATCCCCTCTCTTTGTCCCCAGTGCTGGGTTATAAGTGTGGGCCAGCACACCCATCTTCAACTGCTGTTGTTAAGAACAACTTATTTTTGCCAGGCGGTGGTGGCGCACGCCTTTAATCCCAGCACTTGGGAGGCAGAGGCAGGCGGATCTTTGTGAGTTCAAGGCCAGCCTGGTCTACAGAGCGAGATCTAGGAAAGGCACAAAGCAACACAGAGAAACCCTGTCTCGAAGAAAAAAAAAAAAAAAAAGATCAACTTATTATTAATATTTATTATTGTTGTTGCTATTGCAGCACTGGGCACTGAGCACAGGGCCTTATGTAAGCACTCTACTATTGAGCTACACTCCATGCTGATATTATCAATCTTAATTTGTCATAATGTCTCCTGGCTGCCTAGGGTAATAGTAGACTGTAGGGTCAATGAATTGGGATACTATATCCCAATATATATCCCTTCACACCAGTGGTTTTTAGTAAGCCATCATTACTCCCAGGCCAGTGTTTGGAGGGATTTTTAAAACAACAGTATGTATTTCCCCCTTAGATCTGGTGGGTGGAGGTCAGGGATGAAGCTAAGCACCCCAGGGTGGACAGGACAGCCCCTGCCATGAAGTTTCTAGGCTGAAGACAGAAGACAGAGAACTCTTGCAGCACTCTATGCCCTGCACATGGGTATCAGCCGAGGTTGAGAACTCTTATGGCATGCGACATCCTGCACCTGAGTATCAGACTGGGGAGCAGCTGGCACTTCAGCCAGCTCCTGACTTCCAAAAGAGACTCAGAGTCCACAGACCACAGCCTTGGAGTCCCCATCCAGCAGGTGGGAAAGCCTGTCTTGTCTGTGGTGTGCCATCTTGTGAAGGTTGAGACTCTTGGGTGAGGCCAACCTATTCTGGCCACTTCTCTCCCTCCAGATCCAGGAAAACCTATCTCAGCCTGGCTTTTCCCAAGTGGTTTGATTTCTTGTTCTCTCCCATTTCTTGAGAGGCCCCTGAGACCCCCAAAGCCACCATCTGATGCTCTGCCGAGCCATGGAGGGAGGGAGGTTATCCCTCCTGCTGCCCCTGATGCTCTGGTCTCTGTTCCCGGTCTGTTTCCTTTGAGACAATCCTTCACATATACAAAATCAATGGGATATGACTTGATTTTATGCCTTCCCTCATGCTGAAGATAGACATCATGCCTGCCTCTGTATGTCACACACTGCTCAGTGTGTGGTCAAGGATCTCAGAAATCTGCTTGTGAGATGTTCAAGGGGAGAGGCAGGGGGTGGTGAGGGGATAGATACAGGGATGAAAACAAGGAAGGAATAAAGAGGTCAAATGTTAACTAAAAGGAGGAGAGGAGAGTTGAAGCTCAGACTTGAACACAGTAAAGGAGCAATGGGGGAGCAAGGGAAGGAAAAGATGGAGACAAAGGCAGAGGAAAGAGGGAATGAGAGGGACCAGCTGAGAGGAAGGAGAGGTGTGTGTGTGTGTGTGTGTGTGTGTGAGAGAGAGAGAGAGAGAGAGAGAGAGAGAGAGAGAGAGAGAGAGAGAGAGACTCAAAAGCACAGGGAAGAAAATCTCACTGAGGTCTCAGTGCCCGTGTTGGGAAGGGGGAGGAAGCGGGAGCTCTGGGATACAGGAGCGGTTTCCATGGAGATGAGGATGCACCAGGAGCGAGCAAAAACAGACTACAGTGAGGCCAGCCCCTCTGGCACCTAGGGAGAGGAGGGCTGGGAATCAACCGAAGGGATGGTGTGTATGTTTGTCCCTTGCCAGTTTCTGACCCCACTCCTGCTTTTCGCCGGAGTGTGTGAGCCCAGGGATGGAGAGACGAATCCAGGGCATGCAGGGAGACAGACATCAAAGTCTCCTGCTCTTCCTTCTCCTCTTACTCCTCCTCCCTCCATGCCAATCATAGAGCACCCAAGGCTTAGTCCCATGCCTACTTTTTGATTTCGACAGTGTCCAACACCAGAATTAAAATGCCCATGAGACCCTGAAGCTTCTGTGGTTAACCTCCAGCTCCCATTGCCCCCCAGGAGCTCTGCACTTGATTCTCTGTCTGTGTGCCAAGGTGTAACCTCAGACTGTTTAATTCTCTAGCTCTCCGGTTTGTTTCTGCTGCAGAGCAGGACATTCTTTTATGCCCATCGAAGGTGTGTGTGTGTGTGTGGGGGGGGGTGTTACTGTCTTAGAGACTGAAGGCAGCTCCAGTAGATGAGAGATTGATGACAGTGTTGTTGAGGACATTACATCAGGCATGGAGGATGGGTGTGGGATGGAATCCAAGTTGCAGAACTCTGGGGATAGAGGAGCCTGGGGCTTAGGGAGCTCTTCCTTGTTCTGGAGATGGGAGAAGGAAAGTCAGAGCTCTTGTCCCCCCTCCCATGGTGGAGACCGGATGGGCCACATATAGTGACAGAACTGAGAACAACCAAACCTTGTCAATGCTGTCGTCTAATGTCCAGGTTAAGCTCTTGGGCCTGGAGGAGTCAAGGGCCACACAGCTCAAACAGCTCTGTGTAAGCTGCAGACCTAATACACTGGTGGGACTGAGCAGACCAAGTCTTCCCAGTTGCCTCCTGAGCCTGAAGCTTCTGATTGGCCTGCTGTGGGGCCCGTGCCCCTCTCAGAGTCAACCGCTGTTACCAAAGGAATGCATTGAGATGATTGGCTCAGACTTGCCCCACCCCTTCCCAGCCTAAGCTGGTGTTGGGAGAGCTTGGTAGATTATCCCAAGTGGGCACATTGGACGAGGGAGCTGTTTAACAGGGCCCCCTTGACCCACCCTTTCTACTTTTATCTGTCTCACTTCACCTGAAACTTACTGCATTATTTCCTTATTTGTGTAATTATTATTTTTGTTATGACTAGCATTTTTGTTTCATTTTGCTTTTGAGATGATGTCATATTGGCTAAATTGACTTTGTAACTGTGTAGCTGATGATGATCCTGAATTATTTTATTTTATTTGTACGAGTATTTTGCCTGCATGTATGTAGGTGCACCACCACATGTGTGCAGTTCCTGTGGAGGCCAGAAGAGGGTGTCAGATTTCTGGGAACTGATGTAATAGACAGTTATGAACTGCCAAGTAGGTGCTGGGAACTGAACCCAGATCCTCTGCAAGAGCAGCCAGTGCTTGTTATGACTAGTTTTGATATCAACAGCTAACATTATATGGGAGTTTCTGTGCAAAAGCACTTTGAAGCTCCCTGCCATCTTTACAGTTCTTAGATGATACTCTTAACCACTCCCGTTTTACAGATTTGGAAACTGAGGCAAAGATAAAGGGATTGAGGCTCACGAATCTTACAGAGACCTAGACCAACATTTGAGTCCTTAACACTGTACTACAACCCTCCTCTCTCCCAAGCAAGCTCCAAGAGACACAGATCCAAGTGCCTTCCTAAGCTCTGCCCTAGTGCCCAGCACACAGTAGGCCCTCGACAATGAATGACTGAGTTGGCACCTTGCTAAATGTCTCTAAAGCACTGTGGCTCCCATTCTACAGAAGGAACTAGCAGGGTACCTCAGGCCTCCCAGTCACAGCTGGAGGGAGAGAAACCATCTTTTGCTGTCTGCATAAGCATCTCATGATGAATTAAAAGTGATCGTCAGTGAACCGCTGTTGAATGAGTAACAAAAGAAAAACCAAACTCACAAAAACTGAAGTGGTGAGAATAAGAGCAACCAGAGGATGTCGGGGGTGTGACCTGGCTTTGGTATTTTTACTCCTTGAAGGCGGGGTGAGGCAGGAGAGGCTGAGAGCTCTGCTTCTTCAGGTCAACATCTAGCTCCCAATGCCCGAGAAGTAGTTGTTACCATGTGTTCTGATGGCTAGACGGGGCTGGGGGAATTCTCAGGACTCAGCCCCTACCCCACCTCCTCACTTCTAGGGAGTAATAATGCTTTCTCTTTCTTCCTGACCCGACCTCGGTGTGGGCCCGCTCCCCATGCCTAGCCCTGTGCCTCGTCTTGGGCTGCATGATCTTCCCTGATGGCTGGGACGCCGAGACCATCCGGGACATGTGCGGGACCAAGACAGGAAAGTACTCCCTCGGGGACTGTTCGGTGCGCTGGGCGTACATTCTGGCCATCATCGGCATCCTCAACGCGCTCATCCTGTCCTTCCTCGCCTTCGTGCTGGGCAACCGGCAGACTGACCTGCTGCAGGAGGAGCTCAAACAGGAGAACAAAGGTAAGCGTGTGACTTGAGCACAAGGCCTGCTGGGGGCGGGGCAGGCCAACAGTAGATAAAATTTTAAAAGTGAAGCAAAAATTAGACCCACGGAGCTGGAGAGGCGGCGTGGCGGTTAAGAGCACTGGTTGCTCTTCCACAAGAGCTGGGCTGATTCACACCCGCATGAGGCCACATAACCGTCTTTAACTCCAGTTACAGGGGATCCAACGCCCTCTTCTGGCCTCCTCTGGCACTGCACACATGGTGCACATACATGCACTCAAGGAACATCCATACGCTAAAAATAATTTTTAAAAAAAATGATTAAAAAAAGTTACACACAGGGGCTATTAAGATGACTCAACAGGTAAAGGCACTTGCTACCAGGCTTAATGACCTGAGTCATTAAGGACCCACATGGTGGAAGGAGTCTCTGGAAAATTGTCCTCCGGCTTACACACACACACACACACACACACACACACACACACACACCCTGAAAACAGAGAACAAGGACCGAAGTTCAAAGGCTGTGGGCATCATCCCATGCCCCATATCTGGGCATAAATGTGACTGAGAAACGCTTGCAGAGAGAAAAGTTCTGAGCAGTGTGTTTATTAAGCCCTAAACCAAGCAAAACTAAGGAATGTATGGCTTAAACCAAATTTTAAAAACTGGGGTAGGGTCTTACTCTATACCAGGCTGGCTTGAAACTAACAGCAGGCCTCCTGCCTCAACCTCCTCGGTACTCGGATTACAGGTGTGAGCCACCATTCCCAACACGTTTTTGTTGTTTAGACAGAGACAGCATCTCACGTAGTTCAAGTTGGCTTTCCATGCACTATATAACCAAAGAGAACCTCCATCTTCCTGTCTGTAGTCCCACCGTCAAGTGTCCAGGTTACAGGACTGCACCAACACACCAGGATTAATATATATTTAAATTATTATTTAGTATTAAAATTTATTATTTAATAAATGTTTACTAATATAATACATAATAATCAATTTGTTTAATAATACATTAATAATATTTAATGTTTACTAATATATTTTATATTATATGTATAAAATAATATATTTATGATATGTATTTAATAATATATAAAACTTAACATATTCAAATGTATGATAGATATATTTAATTTATTTATTAAAAAAAAAAAGAAATAATGGGGTTGGAGAGCTAGCTCAGTAGTTAAAAGCACTTGCTGCTCTTCCAGGGGCCTGAGTTTGGTTCCCAGCACCCATGTTGGGCAGCTTACAAATGCTTGTGGCTCCAGCTCCTGGGGAGCCAATGCCCCCCTCTGCCTGCCATAGGCATCTGTCTGAACATATGTGGCTTACACTAACATACACATAAAAAATTAATAATCTTTTTAAAAAGGAAATGATAAATACAGAATATAGGGGGGTGGTTATCAGGTTGGGTCTGAAGGGGAAGAATCTGGGGCATGGGATCAGAGCTTGTAGAATATACTAATTATCCACAGTTACAGCTTTGATACGAAATGGTGCCCATTCACAAATATATTACACCATGCTGTATAACTGGCATGCTACATGTTGTCGATATCAATGACAGTCCGATACAACAAGGAAACAACTCAGGGCCATTCAGATGGATTGCTATGAGAGCCTGAGAACCCAAGTTTAATGCCCAGAACTGACTCCCACAGGCTGGACTCTGACCTCCACACACTCTCACGCTCACACACAAACATCAGTAATACACTTCATTTAATTTAAACAAAAGAAAAGAAACAGGGGCTTGAGAGATGGCTAAGGTGGCCCAGTGGTTGGCCATTCTTCCAAAGGGCCCAGGTTCAATTCCCAGCACTCACATGGCAGTTCACAATTGTCTGTGGCTCCACTTGCAGGGGGTCTGGCATCCTCACACAGACATACATGCAGGCAAAACTCACCGGCACAATCCTGTTCTCTTGAGGCTCCAATAGGAGGATTATGAGTTCGAGGCCATCCTGAGCTACATACAAGATCCTGTCTCAAAACAACAAGAAACAATTTACACAGAAAGCCAGAATCTGGATGGTAACTGCTTGTCAGATTTGTACTTACATGTCCTCACACAAGTTGAAAGATGGCTTGTTTACTTCTTCTTCCCCTTAAGGAGGGTCCAAGGTTTCTTGATGGTGCTACCGTGAACATCTTTGCTCTGCCATTACACACACACACACACACACACACACACACACACACACACACACACACTAGTGTTTTCTTGGGGTCTCCAGAAGTGAAAAAAAAAATGACAGTGCCAGATAATTAAAGGGCTAAAGCCAAGCAGGGCCCTGATGTCAGCCTACCCCTAGTGCTGAGAGACGTTAAGGTGAATGTTTGTGTGTATGGACACACAGTCCTTAGACTGAGATCCAGAGTGGTGGTTTCCACAGTCCAATCTATGGTTAGCTTTTCCTTCCATTATAGTCATTTCTTGGGTTTTGGCTCACTGTACATACAATGGGATTACATGAGATAATGTATACTGCTGCGTGTCCACTCCTCGGGCAGGGGCCCCATGGTGTGTTTGAAGTCTTGGGTGGTGAGCACAGGTTAAGCCTAGAAATTACTTCACCTTGGATTTCAGTTTCCCACACTTCTTAAAACCAGGTGATAGAACAGATCTGTCTCCAAGGACTGTCACGTGCTGAAAGCCTCAGTCCTCACAGGCAGGCATTACGACTGCTGTTTTATAGATGAGGACACAAATCCCGCCCCCCTCCCCGTGGATCCTGGGCAGCCTGCCCACAGTTCTCTAACTGCCGTCAGGACCTGAATGCAGGTCCGAGTCCAGAACCAAAGCTCTTCCCTGCAATCACACTACCTGTCCCAGCCCATTGAGGCTAGGGCTTTCCTGCCCCCTTTTCATTACCTAGGACACCCTCTCTGCTAATTGGACCTTAAAAGCTCCTACAGATCCCTCCCACCAGGTAGTTTCTTTGGTTTGAGGTCAGGACCTGCCCCCTGGTGGCAACTCCCAGAAGTGCAAGACCAAGCCTGTTAAGTAGCCTCCCTGAAGCTCCCTGGGCGTGGATGGATGTAACCAGCAGTGAATGGGGTCCCCTCTGTCTTCTCTCCTGTTTCCAGATGGCTCTCTCACAAGTTCATTTGCTTTTAAGACATGGCCTTACAGTGTAAACTAGAATACCCTAGAACACACTGTGTACCTACCCCAGGCTGTCCCCAGACCAGTGACAAGCCACTACAGCTCCCTCTTAAACACGATACGGGAGGCCAATCATGGTGGTGTACACCTGTCGTCATCATACTCTGGAGGCAGTGCAGGAGCATCAGGAGATCCAGGGTAGCCTCTGCTAATTTGTAAGTTCAAAGCCAGCCAGGGTTATAAGAGACCCTGTCTTTAAAATAACCCGCCCCCCCCCAAAAAAAAAATCCCTGTACAAGTGATATGGGAAGTGATACACTTCCATCAATGCCAAGAGATCTCCACCCTTCACCGGTGGATGAAGGTGGACTCTGTAGTTCAGTTCTGAGCCAAAGTCAAAACTAGACTAAGCTGTGTGCCAAGTAACTTGCATGGCACCTCTTCTGAACCTGCAGAATGACCCTGTGGGCTTGAGTGGCCCGCTTGAGGCTTGCCCGGCAGCCGACAACTCGGTGGTCGTCATTCTTTGCCCACTTCTGTTTTGGAGAGTGGCTGAGGGGGCAGCTGTGACCATCTCTAACACACTCTCTCTCTCTCCCTTCCTCCCTCTCTCCCTCAGATTTTGTAGGCACCACAGTAAGTTCTGTGTTGCGGCCAGGAGGTGATGTCTCTGGATGGGGAGTCCTGCCGTGCCCTGTTGCTCACACCCAGGGACCCTGAACCCCAGGACGGTAGCCCAGGAGTTGGCCCGACCTCGGCATATTCCGTCTGCTGCCCCTCTCATTCCTGTGGTCAAGCTCCAGACCCCAATCTCTGACTGACTGCGCACAACTCCAGGCTGGGAAGAGAGGTGGGGGTGGGGCGGCAGCCTGGCAGAAGGCAGAGGCCCCTGAGATCCTGAGAGAGCCTGATGCTGGCCCTGCCTCCAATTTGACCTAAGGGAGCCTGGGTCTCCCTCTCTGGTCCTTCGGTTCCCTTCTCCTGTGTAGACTAGCTGGAGGTCCCCGAGGATCCCCAGGGGAAGGCAGCCTTGCAGCGTGCGCTCCTCAGACCCCTTCAGTCTGGAAGCCTGCCTGTGCGTTCTTGCCTCCCCAGTCCTGGTCTCCTCAGAGACACATTCAAGACACGGCCCCAGGAGGGCCAGACTTTTTCCTACTTTATTTTTATCTGCTGATGATGGTCCCACCACATCTACCACAAAGCTCCAGGTGCCACCAGCCCCACCCACGGGGCCTCTTCTGACTCCCTCATTCAAGCCTGCTCCCAGCTCTCAGAGGAACCTGAGCCGTGCTGAGGGAGAAAAGATAGGGTCTTCCTCCCCACTGCTGGTAGCCCCTCATCACCTCAGAGCCTGAGGGGAGACACAGGCTCTGGAGGCTGTGGGAGGAGACAGCTGATCACAGCCGCTGGAGTTTGCCAGCTTCCCAGCCTGGGGCTGGCCTGGCCTCTTCTCTACTGGGATATCTCACCAGTGACTGAACCCTTGACTCTGGCCTGTTTTGTACAGCATAGACTTCCCCGGCCCATGGTCAGGGTTCGTGGCTGTGGAGAGGAGGCTCAGAGGTGGAGTTAAGGGATACCTCTCTGATCACGCTTCCTACACCTTGGACATCTGCCAAGGGCAGAGACTGTCTTGCGTCTTTGATACTTTTCTGCCTAACTTGAACTTGCAGGTCACCTCTGAACAGGGTACCCTTGTCCCCACCCCAGGCCCTGTCACCCTGTCCCTGACTCTTTCTCCTACTTGGCCACTTCTCGCCTTGCGATATGCCCAGGGTCTGCAACCTCATGGGCAGTGCTTGGAGCTGAGGTGTGTGTGTGTGTGTGTGTGTGTGTGTGTGTGTGTGTGTGTGTGTGTGGTGTGTGTTAGGGAGGGGCAGGTGAGAAGATCTCGATTCTTTTCCCACTGTGGGGGGTACTCCCTCCCCCTTAGCAGAGAGAAAATAAGGGAGATTCCAGGTGGGTTTTTTGTTTTGTTTTGTTTTGTTTTTGTGTTTGACCATCCTTGGTTACCTTATAGATCTGGTGGCAGAGCCATCTAGTCATGGACGAGCCTTCCGTCCCCAGTGGAGGGGTGGCAGACTGGCTTCATCTAGCATAATGTTTTCTGGGGCATGGCCTGCTGCCTGGTCCCTGTGTTGAGGAGTGTGTGCCCCCTATGGGCTTCCCAGGAGGCTTAGCGCTTCCGTGTGTCACGTGGGCCTCAGCCAGAGTTGGAACGGCGGCTAGTCCACAAATTTGCCGTCCTTGTGTTCATTTTCTTAGGACTTGGAGCTGTGAGTTAGGATTCCTGAGCAAGACCCATGGCCCAAGGCTGCCCCATCAGGACCCTGACTGGAATCTGATGCCGGTTCCGGGAAGGATTCCTGACACCTGGAATTTTCTAGACCCCATCTCCACCTTTCCCCCTCTTTCCTCCAGGCCAGATACCTCCTCCTCAGCTTTGGTCACTGCCCTTGTGTCTCCCCACACTGGTCCCCGCCTCGTCCCTTCCTGGAGCCACAGCACTGGAGCTGTCTCCCTCGGCAGGTGCCCGGGTGGCTGACTAGCCATGGACTGGGGGCGTGGGGGACTTGTGTGAAGGAGAAGGGAGGAGTCAGTCCCTCAGATTCAAACCGGAGGAGAGAAGGTCCCGGTCGTGACGAGAGGGGCCGGGAGTGGGTAACTGACTGGGAACTAGGCAAGTGGGAAGCAGGAGCAGAGCCAGGGAAGCCAAGATGAGACGGACAGTCATGGCGAAGGAGGGACGACGGTGCCGAGTTCAAGGAGGGGTCTAGAGAGACACACACCGTGATGGAGAAAGGGAGGTCAAGAACCGGAGCGGGGCTTCCACGGGGGCGGGGAGGCAGTGGATGAAGAGGAACTGGAAGTGGGAGATGGAGGTGTGATCTGCAATGAACAAGAATAAAATGTAGAGAAGAGAGTGGGCAGGAGGAGAGGGAAGAAGAAATGCTGGGGGGCGGGGTGAGGAGGGCAGCCGTGTGGATGCTTGAAGAGTCTGTGCCTCTGAGGACACCTGCTGCCCGGGAGGCCCCTGTGCTTGGGTGGACAGGCTAGAATTGACCCCTTGGAGGCCAAGTGACTGGAGGTCTGTGGTCCAAGCATCCCTGGTCCTTTGTGGAGGAGTGTGTGTGTGTGTGTGTGTGTGTGTGACAGAGAGAGAGAGAGAGAGAGAGAGAGAGAGAGAGAGAGAGAGAGAGAGAGAGAGAGAGAGAGAGAGAGAATTAGCAGATCAGGCTGTGTTAGCAGTAGGGTAATCCAGATGATGGGGAGGTAGGAAACTAATTCTTTTTTGGGAGTAGTTTAACAGTGTTCCAATGCCCCCTCCAGCCACCCAGCTACTGCCCAGCACTTTGAGATGCATCGTGGAGTTTCAGGGTGATGGGCTTAAGTCTGCAGGAGCCCCAGTGTGACGTGGGGAAGATGAGAGGCAGTATAGGGACTTAGAAGAGGTGGGGACAGGGAGAATGGACGCTTCCTCCGGGAACTCAGGGGGTGCTCTGACAGATCTCCTGACAGTTAGGGCAGGTGAGCTGGTGTTAGCCTTTGGGGGAAAGGATAGGCTATGAAGATCAACATCTCTGTTTCTGATCACCAACCAAGAGCTTCCTGGTGTCAGGTCCCTGAAAGTTCTCAGCCGGTTGTGACTGGACAAGGATGCTGGTATTACTGACTTTCTTTGCTCCTGGCAGAGAGCGGAGAGGGCAGTCATAACCTCGAGGTGGTCCAGTCTCTAGCCCTCAGCATTGGTTGGACCAGTCCTTGGGGCTGTGGCAAGTAGAAGGCTCCCCTCAGAGGACCACAGCTACGGAGGAAAGCCTTCCTAAGGGCACAAGGATGTGGGGAAGATTGGCATCCTTCTGGGGCCTGCAGAAGCCGAGATGGCAGCTTGCGCCTGGAGCTCTGGGTAAGGAGCCCAGGACCTTTAAAGAATCCCACCTGAGCACAGAGGGGACTAGCCCTTCTCCAGCCTCTGGTGTGAAAAGGGGGAAACCCTCTTTTTGGAGGGGCTGGGCTCCTTCGAGCACAAGAGGCTGCTTCTGTGGGTTCTTGCCTGGCTCAGAGCTAGCTTTTGGGTGGGACTGGAATTTTCCTGAGATGTGAGCAGGAGCAGCCAGCCCTCCCGAGGACTCTGACAGCCCTCCAAGGACCTGTGCTGTGTGTTAGGATAGATTGATGTCGTCTACACCCCATTAGTAAGTTCTGTCTGAGTGTGTCCTTGATGTTCATTGTCTGATTCGGTGACATTTCTTTTGGTCCTGACCCTTCTGCTGCCGCCGGATTTGAGCTTCAGTGCAGGTGGAATGATGTTCAAATAAAGACACAATTTATATCACCCATGCTGGCTGTTGCTCCTGAATCACGACCCTGGGCCTCATGGGTGGGCTATAACCCAACCCTTTGTATCAGTGGCTGCAAATTCATGGAACCCTAGGGCTCACTGTGACTTAATGGCAGTTTCTGTTACCACAGCATTAAAAAAAAAAAGAAAAGGTGGCCTGGTGGTGCCGTGCATGCCTGTAATCTCAGCACTTGGAAGACGGAGGCAAGAACATTGTAAAATCAAAGCCACACCAGGCTGCATGAGGAGAGATCCAGTCTCAAGAACGAAAAAAGGTATTTCCAGAGTAGGAATCTGGCACCACGTCTGTCTGCAAGTCCTGTCTGTACTGTCTCTTTCAGTGCTCACTTCCTTCCTCAAGAATCCTTCATAGTGGTCAGGTTGGGGGTGGAGGGACGGCTCAGCAGTGGCAAGCACGGGCTTCTCTTGTAGAGGACCTGGGTTCAATTCTCAGCATCCATGTGCATCTGCAACTCTTGTTCCAGGAGAGCTAATGCCCTCTTCTGGTCTCCGTGGGCACTGCATGCATGTGATAGCACATACATACGTGCAGACAAAACACCTTTGCACATAAAATTAAAATTAAAAAAAAATTAAAAGCCAGACATGGTGACACAGACCTTTCATCCGAGGACTCAGGAGGCAGAGGCAAAGTGGATCTCTGTGAGTTTGGCACTAGCCTGGTCTATATAGCAAGTTCCAGACCAGCCAGGGATACATAGTGAGAGCATGTAAAAAGAAAGAAAAGAAAGACGGGGGGGGGGGGGGGAAGGGAAGGAAGGAAGGAAGAAAAGAAGGAAAGGGAGGGAGGGGGAAGGAGAGGAGGAAGAAAGAAAGTTAAAAAGAGGAAAACCCAATAATTAATTAAATATCTCTTGGTCCAAGGTGGTTGCTAGTGCTCCAGTCACTTAGTCTATAAGCCATTTGAAGCCGCCTGGAAATGCCACAGAACTGAGTCACCCAGCACGTATCGCTGAAAGAGGCTGGGAACATTAATTGGGCATGTTGCCAACCCAAATAAAACTGGGGTTCTGTGACGAGGCGAAGGAGACAGTGGCAGCCTGTGTGTGTACTCCTGGCAGCACATCCTTGATTCCGCACTCAGGACTCCACCTTGTGCCTGTGGGGACTTGGAGGAGTCAGATTACCTCTCTCTAGGACGACACTTAGACAAGGGGAAAAAATGAAAGTCCACACGGACGAGATGAGCATTACACCGTGCGGGAAGTGGTAAGGTGGTTAGGGAATGTGTGTAAGCTGTCAAGCACAGTGGCCCGCACATTGCAACAAGCACACAGAGACTCTAAGAGTGCATCTGGATGTGGAGATGAACATACCAAAAAAACGGCAGAATCGGCTAAATCCAGGTATCTGTGGGTGCTCTGAGGGGAGGCACCTTATATGGCTTCTGAGAATGAGTGGGTTAGGGTGAAGTTTTATTGTGTGGGAACAAGAGTCAGGCAGGCCACAGTGGGAGAGAAGGCAGCTTGAGGGACTGGTGGGTGGGTCATATCCCTGAGAGACTGGATGCAGTGCTGGGAAGTTGAAGCGTGGAGTGTGAGGTGTGGAGGGGTCAGATAGGAACCTGAGGTTAACAGGGTCTGAAAAAACTCAGACGTAAGAACAGTGGAAGATTGCTCAATTATTGGGGGCAGGTAGACCAGCATCCACCTGAGTATCCCTGGCTGGACTGGATCTCACTATGTGGACCAGGCTGACCTGGAACTCAGAGATCCACTTGCCTCTGCCTCCCAAGTACAGAAATTAAAGGTGTGTACTACCATCCCTGGCAAGAACTTCTGGTTTTTGAGACAGGGTCCTGGTGTGTAGCCCGAGCTAGACTGAAGTCAAAGCAGTCTTCCTTCCTCAGCTCCTAAGTGCTGGCATTATAGGTGTGCACCACTGTATTAGTTACTTGCCTGTTGCTGTGATAAAACAGTGAGATCAGGGCAACTTATAGAAGAGAGAGTTTATTTGGGGCTTCTGGTTCCAGAGGGTAGAGCACATGAGGATGGGCGGGAACAGCAAGTGGCAGGTCCAGAGCAGTATCTGAGGGCTTAGATCTTGAACTGCAAGCTGGACCCAGAACTCAAAAGGAATGGTATGAATTTTTTGAAACCTTCAATACCCCCTAATCCTCTCCAAACAGCCGCCTACTGGTGACCAAGTACTCAAATACCTAAGACTTCTAGGGGACACCTTAAGCCACCACAGCCACCATGTCTGGTTCACACAAGCATTTTAAACAGGGCTCACATTTCAGGGAGGCTACTTTGGTTGTGGTGATCATGAATGGAACAAAAGGAGATAGTTTGGGAGGCTGGAGAGATGGCCCAGTGATTGAGAGCACTGGCTGCTCTTCCAGAGGTCCTGGGTTCAATTACCAGTACACACACAGCTGCTCACAACCAATCATCTGTAACTCCAGTTCCAGGGGATATGATGCCCTCTGCTGGCCCCCAAGAGCACTAGGCACACACATGGTGCACAGACATACATGCAGGCAAAACACTCATACCCATAAAATAAAACAAATTAAAAAAAATTTGTAAATAAAAAAATGGGAGGTGGGGGTCTGAGAGTGGCTCAGTGGTTAAGAACACTGGCTGCTCTTCCGGAGGACCTGGGTTCAATTCCTAGCACCCATATGGCAGCTCATAACTGTCTGTAGGTTCTAGGGGGTCTGACCACCCCACACAGACATACACAAAACACAAATGCACATAAAATAAATAAGTTTTTTTTTTTTTTTTTTGGTTTTTCGAGACAGGGTTTCTCTGTGTAGCTTTGCGCCTTTCCTGGTAGTCACTTGGTAGCCCAGGCTGGCCTCGAACTCACAGAGATCCGCCTGGCTCTGCCTCCCTAGTGCTGAGATTAAAGGTGTTCGCCACCACCACCCGGCAAAATAAATAAGTTTTAAAAAATAATAAAAATAAAAATTTAGGGGCTGGAGAGATGGCTCAGAGGCAACCACATGGTGGCTCACAACCATCTATAATGAGATCTGGTGCCCTCTTCTGGCCTGCAGGCATACATGCAGACAGAACACTGTATACATAATAAATAAATAAATCTTAAAAAAATAAAATAAAAATAAAAATTTAAAAAGAAGACAGGTTTTGACTTGAGAGATGGCTCTGGGTAAAGGCATCTGCAGTCAAACCTGGTGACCCGAGTTGGATCCCTGGGACTGACATAGTAGGAGAGAACCAACTCTCCGAAGTTGTCATGTGACCTCCACATGTGCACTGTGGCACATGCCCTCCAAATGAACAGATAAATATAAATTTTAAAAATATAATTTCTTTATTGAATCTTTGGGATTGCACCCTAATTTGGATGCACCCTAATTCCACTCACCTCCCAGTCCCTCCACATCCTCCCCTCACCTCTTCAGTGCCCCCAAAAGAAAAATTAAAAAAAAAACAAAAACCAAAACAAGCAAGCAAGCAAACGAAAACAAAAAGAAAAACAAAAACCCCTCTGTGCTCCTCCATCTTTCCCACCTCTCCAACACCTCTTCCTCCGTCCTGGTGGCCTTGGGAGCCACAGTGTGTCCCACAGTCTACCCTTCTGTCCAGTCAGCTTCACTTGCAAATGTTCACTGCAGTTCGTCCCTGGTCTGGTTCAGGGATGGAATGCTTCACAACTTAGCGTGTCATCCTCGCACAGGGACCGTGCTCGGCTCTTCCGCATCGCTTCAAGGGCAGTACACGTGCTGTCGAAGCTAGCACGGAAAACACAATTTAAAGAGGAGACAGTCTGGACAAAAGGGGACTGAACCCTGGTCTGAAGTGAGGTCAGGGCAGTAGATCTCAGAGAGGGAGGGTGTTCGATGCTTGGGACTGGACGTTGAGTTAAGGACACTTGGTAACTGCTTTGGGGATACAAGATACAGTGGCATTAAGGAATCCAGTGAACTTGAAAAAAAATCTTTTGTTTGGGGGACTGGAAAGATTTGCTAAGATGTCAAGAGAGTTATATGATCGGTTTGTATGTGGGAGGCCCTAGTGGAACTTTCCTGAAAGTGGGCTGCGGAGAGCAGCACACGGGTCCTAGTTGCTGCAATCGGAAGGGTACATGGGCCTGCCCAGTGTGAAGAGAGCAGCGTCCGGGGAAGGCTGGAAGACGCCTGCTGTAAAGGCCAGTCAGAGGAAGAGCAGCACACGGAGAGAGAACCGAAGTCTGCCAGCTCTCAAGTCAACTTCCAGTGTGGTGCTACAGAAACCAAGGATGAGCACGGAGGGCCAGCACTAAAGGGCTGAAAAACGAGTCGGCCGCCAGTGAAGTCGGTAGGAGCACTGGGAAACAGCCCAAGTGAGGTTTGTTCTGAGTGAGAGCAGTTGGGGACGGAGAGAGGGTTATTCATCTTCTGGCAGAGAGGGGGAAATGAGAGGCTAGGGTTCCTTCAGGATCTGCTAAGTAGACCCGTGAGCCAACAGAGGATGAGAACCCGCACGTTACCCGAGGAAGCAACAGAGTCTCTAAACACGTGCGTGTTTCCAGAGCTCACGGCTGTGGCCGAGAGGAGAGCACGGGAGAGAGGATTGCAAAAGGGAGCCGTTCTGTAGGGGTGGGAGCCAGCCGAGTGCCGGGCTGGTGGGAAAAGGTGTCATTTGGGGCTAGGTTGGAGCTCTGGCCTCATGGAGTTAATTTTCTCGGTGGACCAAAGGCCGAGATGACATAGAGCTTGAAAGGGGTGCTGAAGTAGCTGAGTATGAAGACAAGGCCTGACAGGCAGCCATGGATCTACCTCAGTCCCGGTAGGAGGCAAGGCTGAGGAGGGCATAGGTCTGCCCTGAGGTCTAGGGTGGGGTGTTGGGGAAGGAGAGCCTGGAAGGCCAGGGGTGGGGAGAATGGAGGGACCAAGGGCCTGGCATTTTGGTGAAACAGGAAGTGCGGGGAAGGCAGGAGATTGTGAGGACAGAACCCAGACTCTCACCTGAATAGTCCCAGGAAGACGTGGAGAGGAACCCTGCATACACTGTTCCCTCCAATTTCAGGAAAACGTGGTATGAGTTAGCGTGGAGGGCAAGGCTCCACCAAGCAGTCCAACAACCTTGAGGCTGGTCAGAGTGAAAAGATAATAGTAGTGAAAGGGTCTAGAGCAGCGCTTCTCAGCCTTCCCAACGCTGCGACCCCTTAATACAGTCCCTCATGTTGTGGTGACCCCCCCCAACCATAACATTATTTTTGTTGCTACTTCATAACTTTTGCTACTGTCATGAATTGTGATGTTAATATCCGTGTCTTCGAACAAACCCTCAAAGGTGTCTCGACCCACAGGTTGAGAACCGATAGTCTAGAGGCTGTAGTAAAAGACCCAGAGCCTCAGGAGGGAGGAGATTTTAATCTTGTGCACAAGATGCAATTGTCGGGAAAATTTTTAGCGAGAACATCGACACAGCCAGATAAGAGGGAATAAGCAGGTTATTTAAATGGCTTGCAAGGATGAGGTGGTGCATGTCTGCAATCCCATCTCAAGGGAGGTAGAGGCAAGAGAATCACGAGTCGTGCTTGGCTAGTGCTTGGCTCAGCTACATGAAACCCTGTCATTACACACACACACACACACACACACACACACACACACACACACACACACACACGTGCATGCGCAGGCACGCTTTCAAGGGTAATGAGATGCTAATAAAGTGGGTTTCATTCAGTAAGGGCCAATGGGTGAGATGAAGGATTTGAGTTTTACCTACAAAGGAGAAGGAAGTTCTGAAAACAGCAGGAAGGCCGCGAGAGAAGGGATATGGGAGAGGTAGCTGCAGGGCAGGACTAGGAGCCAGGATGACACAGCACTCTTGATTCTGGGAGGTCGGTCCTGTGGGGAGACACATGAGGATGTGATGCAGGATGATGATGCTGGCTGCTGGTGCCCAACGGGTGCACCTGGAGGAGCCCAGATGCAGGTTCAACCAGATGCAGCCCAGATGCTGATTCAACCTGGGTGTGTCGCAATGTTTTCAAAACCATTTACTCACTCAACGAAGCCCTCAGCGAATGTCCACCCTGGCTAGGCACCTAGGCCCTAGGTGTACAGAAACACACCACTTGTGGATTTATCAACCATTTCAGGCCTGTTTCTAATGGCCTGTTTATGTTTAAGCACTACAGAAATACAGCTTAAACCAAAGTTATAAAAGTCTTCAAAACAGCACCCCAGAGAATCCTGCTAAACACCCCAGCAATGCTTCACGTGCTACTGAAGAGCAGCCTCAGCCTGGTCCTCAGAGTAATGGGAGCTTGACTTGTATGGTGATCGCTTCCCAAGGTTTATGTTTTCTGTTATGCTGCAAGTGAACCTCTCAAAAACACAACTTTGCCCTTTTAAAAATGAGCTATCCTCCTCTACTTCTTTGGGATTAAGTAGTATTCACAGTGGAATTTGGCTGGCTTCCCTCTTCCTGGGTAATTCCCTTCATGTTTTAAAAAAAAATATTTGTAATGTGTGTGTAAACCTGTGTGAGTTTATGTGCACAAACTGTATGCAAGAGTCCCGGAAGGCTGGAAGAGGGCATCAGATCCTTTGGGACTGGAGTTACAGGCATCGTGAGCCACCGTGTGGGTTCTGGGAGCTGCTCTGAATTGCTGAGCCATCTCTCTAGGCCTGGTTTGGGTTTTTGATTTTTTTTTTTTTCACCAGGTATCACTGTGTTGCTCTGGTGGGCCTGGAGGTCTCTGTGCAGATCAGGTGGGAACTGGCCAGCGATCTTCCCGCCTCTGCCTCCCAATTGCTAAGATGACAGGTGTTCAATCCTATGTGAGGATTCTCTTGTTGGGGAGTTGACTGTTGTCTTTTTTACTTCAAGCAAATTCATAATCAAACCTGGATGCTTTATAAGATTCCGATATGCGTGGTGTTTTGCTTTTTTTTTTTTTTTTTCTATTTTGTGTGCATGGATCTTTGGCTGCATGTATGTCTGTGTACCATTACCATGTGCATGTCTGGTGTCCACAGAGGCCAGAAGAGGGCATCAGATTCCCTGGAACTGGAGTTATAGATGGTTGTGAGCTTTCATGGGGTTGCTGGGAATCAAACTCAGGAACTCTGGAAGAGCAGCCAGTGCTCTTAACTACTGATCCATCTCTCCAGCCCCTGTTATTCATATTACTTCTTCACAGATTTTTTTTGTCCAAACATTATATAAATTGTGTTGCCAGTATCTGTGGATAGTCTAGGCTGACCCCAAACCCACAGGGATCCTTCGGCCTCAGCCTTGCAAGCGCTGGTTTCAGACACTATGTCTGTCTCAGGATGTTTTGACGTTGGTCATCTGGGGTTCAGCTTACCAAGTATGGGATCTACTTTGCTTTCTGTTGCTGTGATAACACCCCATGAACAAAGGCAACTCAGGAGGAAGGGGTTGATTTCAGCTTACATTTTACAGCTCATCATCTGGAGGAGCCAGGGCAGGAACAGAAGCAGGAACCTGAAGGCAGGAACTCCAGCGGCGGGCGGTGGAGACCGCGGAAGACAACTGCTTATTGGCTTACTTGGCTAGCTTTCTTATGCAACTTCGGCCCAGGGACCCTGGGGATAATCCTGCCCTCAGTGCTCTGGGCACCTCCCACATCCATCAGCAATCAAGAAAAGGCCCCATAGACAATGCCCACAAGTGAGTCTGATGGAGGCAACTCCTCTTCCCAGGTGACCCTAGTGTGTTGACAAAAACTAATCACAGATGTAATTCATAGCTTCAGTGATCTTAGGACAGTTTTCTTCAACTGGAACTTTTGGTGTTTCTCCAGGCCCTCTGATGCTTCTGTTGAAACTCCTATTTCCCACACAAGGGTATCTGTGTTAGCTGTCTCCAGTATTTGTCACTTAAAAAAAAAACAAAACAAAAAACCCCCAAAAAAACTATTTAAAGCCATTTTAAATTCATGGCAAAGTTGATGGAAAAGTCTTCACATTCTTCCCCGACACGAAGCCATTCCCCTAAACAGAATCCTACAAAGGACTGACTACACAGTTCATGTGCTGCAACTGAGGAGCCCACACTGACATTTCCTTACTTCACCAAGTCCAGAGTTTACATTAGGGCTCCGTGTTGTACATCCCATGACTCCCCCGCCCCCCATACACCCCCCCCCACCCTGAGACAGGGTTTCTCTGTGTAGCGCTGGTGCCTGTCCTGGAACTTGCTCTGCAGACCAGGCTGACCTCGAACTCACAGAGATCGCCTGGCTCTGCCTCCCGAGTGCTGGGATTGAAGGCGTGCGCCACCACTGCCCAGCTACATCCCTTGACTTTTGAGAAACATGTGACACATATCCACTCGTGCACTCATCATACAGAATCACTTCACTTCTCTCAAGCTCCCATGTCTCCCTGTCTCTCAACTCCTCTTTTTTAAAAATATTTTTATTTTATAATTAATTTAATTTTATGTATCAGCCACAGATTCCCCTGTCCTCCCTCCTGCCACCCCCAGCCCTCCCCCACAACTCACCCCCCTTTCCCATCTCCTTCAAGGCAAGGTCTCCCCCGGGGATTCAGCTCAGCCTGGTAGATTCAGTTGAGGCAGGTCCAGTCTCCTCCTCCCTGCACCAAGGCTGAGCAAAGTGTTTCAGCATAGGCCCCAGGCTCCAAAAAGCCAGCTCATGCACTAAGGACAGGCCCCTGTCCCACCGCCTGGGGGCCTCCTAAACAGTTCAAGCTAATCAACTGTCTCACTTATCCAGAGGGCCTGGTCTGGTTCCATGGGGGCTCCTCAGCTATTGGTTCACAGTTCATGTGTTTTCACTAGTTTGGCTATTTGTCCCTGTGCTTTTTCCAATCATGGTCTCAATATCTCCAGCTCATACAATCCCTCCTCTCTCTCGCCGATTGGACTCCTGGAGCTCCGCCTGGGGCCTGGCTGTCTTTTTACTGCCCACATAGTATTGCCTTTCCCAGAATGCCATGGGTGGAATTGTACACTATTCTTTTCAAGTTAGCTTCTTTCACACAGTAAAATGCACTTAAGGTTCCTCTCTGTCTTTATGTGGCTTCTAATAGATCATGTCTACTCCCTCAGCCTTGAGGTATGGTTGAGGATTCATATTCAAAACTTACATGTGTGCATATGTTTTACACACATATACATTCTGATAAGACTTAACACATACATCACATTTCGTATTTTATTTTTTGTGGTGAGGACACTCCAGGGCTGCTCTGTAAAACACATTCCAAGTTGCCATTTGTTCACTGGGTCTGGAGAACTTCCCAGGCTTCCACTCCTACTGTTGGCTGAACATTAATGTATCATGTTTACCAATCCTGTGACCTCTGGTAACCACCCTTCTTCTATGAGTTTGACTTTTTTAAATTCCACATGTAAGTGAACTAACTTTGTGGCTGGCTTATTTCATTTAACATGTTCTAAAAGGTAGGCTTTCCCATTTTAAAGGTTGAATGGTGTTACAATCCCTTTCCATTTGCACCGACCTTCAACTTCCTAACTTTATCCTATTTTGTTCTTTCTGATGCTACTGCAAATTGATTTCCTTTGTGGATAACTGTTACTGTGTAGAAATGTAACTTGTTTTTGTTTAGTCAGGGTCTTCTGTAGCTGGACTGGCGACTTTGAACTCACCACCCTCCTGCTTCCACCTCCAAATTTTAGGATTACAGTCTTACAAAACTAGACCCCACTGGTAAATTGATTTTGAATCTTTCTACTTTACTATATTTATTAATCCTGACAGCATTTTGTTGAATCTTTAGGGATTTCTGTACATAAGGTTAAGTCACCCTCTGCACCAATTATATAGTCCAGGTTGGCCAACAATTCAAGATCCTTCTTACTCAGCCTTCTAAGTACTCAGATAATGAGTGTTACATTTTTTAGTGTGTATGTATTGAGCATGTATCCCGGGGATAAAACCCACTTGACTGGGTTATATGATCCCTTTAATGTGAATCCAGCTTGCTAGCGTCTCAGTATGGGACGATGTATTTTGCAAGTAATCTCCATATTATCACAAAATAACTGCCCTCCAGTAATGAGCCTCTGTTAGCCTCCCCAGGATTTGCTTTTACTTTCCTATTTGGTTATTGTAGTAGAATATTATTTGAAGGTGTGTTACTTTTGTTTATGTTGCATTTGTTTAACTCTGTGAAGCTGTGTTACTGTGCCTGTGTAAAACACCTGATGGTCTAATAAAGAGCTGGCCAACAGCAAGGCAAGGGAAAGGATAGGCTGGGCTGGCAGGCAGAGAGGATAAATAGGAGAAATCTGTGAAGAGGGTTTGGAGAGCTAGGAGCCAGAGAAAGAGAGGGACTCCAGGGGCCTGCCACCCAACTACACAGCCACAGATTAAGAGTAAGATTTATAGAAGTAAGAGAACAGGAAAAGCCTCTGCAGAGGCAAAAGGTAGATGGGATGTTAAGGAAAGCTGGTTAGAAACTAAACCTAGCTAAGGCTGGTCATTCATAATTAAGAATAAGCCTCTGTGTGTGATTTATTTGGGAGCTGGGTGGCAGGCCCCCCAAGAAAAGAGAAAAAAAAAAACAATAACAGGTTATTCTATATATATACAGGGGTATTTCAGGTTTTAATTTCCAAGACTATCAAGATGTATGCCGAACACTTTTCCATACATGTTACTTGCCATCTACATATATAGTATCTGTTCAGATCTTCTGCCTTTTTAAAAAGAGAGATCTTTCTCATTGCTTGATTTTAAGTTTGTTTACTTTGGATTAACAATCCTTTATCAGATGCCCTTTGCAAATCTATTTTCCCACTCTGACTTGACAATGTCTTCTGCAGAAAACATTTTAATTTTCATGAAGTCCATATTTACAGTTGTTTTGTGGGTCATGTCATTTTTTGATTTAAAGTCACTTTTGTCCAACTGGATCAGGCCCTCTGGATAAGTGAGACAGTTGATTAGCTTGATCTGTTTGGGAGGCACCCAGGCAGTGGGACCGGGACCTGTCCTCAGTGCATAAGCTGGGGCTTATACAGGGACACTTGACTCAGCCTGGGAGGAGGGGACTGGATCTGCCTGGACTGAATCTACCAAGTTGAACTCAATCCTCAGGGAAGTCTTTGCCATGGAGGAGATGGGAATGGGGGGTGGGCTGGGGGGAAGGAGGGGTGGGGGGAGAGGGGAGAACAAGGAAATCCGTGGCTGATATGTAAAATTAAATTATAAAATAAAAAAAAAGAGAGGAAAAAAAGTCATTTTTGGATATGTGAGAGGTACTTGCTGCGAGCTCTGATAATCTGAGTTTGATCCTTGGGAACATGGTGGCTCTTCTTGTGGTGATATATTTGTAATCTAAGAAATACAGCTTGCCTGAAGATCAGAGGACAGAACTAGTCACAAAAGTTAGCCATAGAGGTCAGGCAGTGGTGACACACATCTTTAATCCTAGCACTTGGGAGGCAGAGGCAGAAATCCGTTTGGATTTCTGTGAGTTCAAGGCCACACTGGGCTACATAAAATTAATCCAGTCTAAAAGAGAAACAGCCAGGCAGTAGTGGCACATACCTTTAATCCCAGCACTTGGGAGTCACATGCCTTTAATCCCAGCACAAGGAAGATTAAAGACAGGAAGTGTTACGGCTGGGCAGAGAAAGGAATGTAAGGCGGGAGGAAACAGAAATTAGGCCTTTTTGACTGGACTCAGGCATTCAGTCTGAGGATTTGTGGAGAGAGGATCTTCTCTTTTTGGCTGAGGGGTTGGTGAGGTGAGAAGTGGCTGTGGCTTGCTCTGCTTCTCTGATATCAGCTTCCACCCCATGTCTGGCTCCAGGTTTTTATTATAAGATCATTTAGGATTCATGCAACACTTCTGACCTCCACACATGCATGGTGGACATACATGTGTGCACACACAGAAAAATAAATGTGAAAAGTTATTGTTAACCTAGTGTCTCCACCTCCACAGCGCCAGCATCACAGGTGTGTGCCATCACGCCCAGCTGTCCTTTCTTTTATAGATGGATGTCCAGTTATTCCAGCACCATTTATTAAAGAGACTGCCTCTTTATTGCTTTGCATCTTTTTAAAGGTCAGATGGACCACACCTGTGTTAACTCCTGGCCTCTGTTTTGTTCCAGTGATCAATTTGCCAAAACTGACACCATCATCATGATTACTGTAGCCTTCTTCCCAGGTGGTGAGGTCAGGTTGTAGATGTCCAGAAATAGCCTGCTGGGACTCTAACTTAGATTGCATCAGCTTTATAGATTAGAACTGACCTGCTATCCTACCACTGTACACACATCTCATCTCTCTAGTTAGTTCTTTGAGCTCTTTGCCAGTATCTTATGATACCCCTATGGACCATCTCCCCATTAGATTTCCACCTACATATTTAATTTTACAAGATAATGTAATTTAAATGTATAGGTGATATGTTCCAAGACCTTGAGTTCTTGAAACTTCAGACGACAGTGGACACTACTCAGATGCTCCTTCACTTAGGACAGCTTGACATACTACTCTAACTTCACAACATTAGACAAAAGGCCCATACAACTATTCCATTTCTCATTTTTATACAGCATTAAATTACACCAAGCATTCAACACTTTATTATAAAACAGGCTTTGTGTTAGGTAATTTTCCCTAACTGAAGGCCAACACAAGCATTCCGAGAAAGAAGCTAGTTTAGGGTGACCTATGATAATCATTAGTTAAGGGTATTAAAAGCTGTAGATGTATCCAATCGTCTTTTTAAAATAAAAAACACAGAGCCAATGTAAAAGAGAGAAAGCCGAGAGGTCAGAGCTCAGAGATAAAATCTTACCTCCTGCAGTGCTCCTAACTTCCCCGAGAGAGAGCTACTTCCTGTTTGTCTGTGTTTAAATAGTCTTTCTGTTCTGCCTTCTCATTGGTTGTAAACCCAACCACATGACTGCCTCATCACTGCCTGTAAGTACCGCCCTCCAGGTCTTAAAGGCATATGTCTCCAATACTGGCTGTATCCCTGAACACACAGAAATCTACCTAGCTCTTCTAACCATCACGCTCTTGCTATGGCTCTAATAGCTCTGACCCCAGGGCAACTTTATTAACATAAAATTAAAATTACATTTCAGTACAAATAAAATATCACCATAAAAAGCATTTGAGGGGCTGGAGAGATGGCTCAGCAGTTAAGAGCACTGCTTGCTCTTCCAAAGGTCCTGAGTTCAATTCCCAGCAACCACATGGTGGCTCACAACCATCTGTAATGAGATCTGGTGTCCTCTTCTGCCCTGTGGGGATATGTGCAGACAGAACACTGTATACATAATAAATAAATATTTTTTTTTAAAAAAAGCATTTGACTTACACTATTTTCAACTTGCAATAGTTTATGGGTCTGTAATCCCATTGTAAGTCAAGGAGCATCTACATACATACATGTTTTACCCCATTCATACCTACCTCTGTTTCGTTTATATAATAGGCACAGAATGAAATGAACAATACCACATGGAATCTTGACTGTGTACACAATTTCTTTGTTTTGAAGAGTCAAAGCAAATGCTAATATTTTTACAAGTTGATGGAGAGTAATCTGTCATGCAGAAAGTGAAACAGAAAAATGGGACTCCCGAATTGCACTTTTAATTTTTATCATGTTGAGGAAGTCTCTCCAAGTCCTGCTTCCTTAAGATACCTCTTTTTTTTTTTTTTTTTTTTTTTTTTTTTTTTTTTTTTATTTTTTTTATTTTTCGAGACAGGGTTTCTCTGTGTAGCTTTGCGCCTTTCCTGGGACTCACTTGGTAGCCCAGGCTGGCCTCGAACTCACAGAGATCCACCTGGCTCTGCCTCCCGAGTGCTGGGATTAAAGGCGTGCGCCACCACCGCCCGGCCAAGATACCTCTTTATCTGTATCTTTTTAAAAAATAATTTATTTATTTTGTGTCAGATCTCCTGGAACTGGAGTTACAGACAGTTGTGAGCTGCCATGTGGGTGCTGGGAATTGAACCCAGGTCCTCTGGAAGGGCAGCCAGTACTCCTAACCCCTGAGCCATCTCTTCAGTTCCATCTGTATCTTTACTATGTTACTGTGTTGCATTTTGTCTCGTGATTGTATGAGATGTGGTTTGAACTTTTCCTGCTACTTATTCTTTCCTTTCATTTTAATTTTAAATGTATGGGTGTCTTCCTTGTATATGTTTGTGTACCATGTACCTGCAATACCTGAGGAGGCCGGCAGAGGACGGCAGACCCCCTGGGACTGGAGTTACAAATTGTTGTGTGTACCAGGCTTTTTCTTTTAAGCCACCAACCAGCTCCCAAATCATGACACAGAGACTTATTAGTTTTGAATGCTTGACCTAGCTTAGGCGCGTTTCTTGTTAGCTCTTTTAACTTAACCTGTTCCTCTTTATCTACTTACTGCCTTGAGGCTTTCTATTTTTCTTTCCTTCTGTATATCTTGCTTCCACTGGTTCTTGTGTCTGGTTGGTTTCTTGCTTTGGGTGTGTCTCTTTCTCTCTCATTCTCTTCATCCTTCCTTCTCTCTCTTCCTCTTGAGCCTGTATCTCTCTTCCTATTGATTCTCTCTGGTGCCAGCCCTGACTATCCCTCTCCTGCCTAACTACTGTCTATTTAGCTTTTTTAAAAATTAAAAAAAAAAAAATTGAACACAGTGTCTCCAATGCAGTACAAGGCTATTCAGCTTTTTATTAGACCATCAGGTGCCTTAGGCAGGCAAGGTGAAACAAATGCAACACATCTTTACATGATTAAAGGCAGCATAAACCAATGTAACACACCTTTACACAGTTAAAGTAATAGTCCACAGCATCAACAAATGTAACACCATCATTGCCCAGTTAAAATAATATTCCACAAAACCGTTGTGTGCCACCATATGGGTGCTGAGAATTGAACCCTGTCCCCAGAAGAACCTCTGAGCCATCTCTCCAGTTCCTCCTGCTACTCCTTTTTATAGGCATTAAGTTTGCTTACACTCAGAGAAAGGAGGCATTATAACCCAAGTTTTCCTCTCAAGTTTGAGGGTACTCTCCTTTTTGGCATGTATGTCAATTATTAAAAATATAGACTGAAGCCCGGTGGTGGTGGTGCACACCTTTAATTCCAGCACCCAGGAAGCAGAGGCCGAGGCAGATAGATCTCTGTGAGTTTGAGACCAGCCTACTCTACAAAGTGAGTTCCAGACAGCCAAAGCTGTTATACAGAGAAACTCTGCCTTGAAAAGACAAAACCAAATATACACACAAACTCTCTCTCTCTCTCTCTCTCTCTCTCTCTCTCTCTCTCTCTCTCTCTCTCTCTCTCTCTCTCTCTCTCTCTCTCTCTCTCACACACACACACACACACACACACACACTTAAAATGTTCAGCTTCAACTTCCACAAGAAAAACTAAATATTCAGTAACACAGCTGGCACTTGATAATAGCAAATACACTAATTCCCAATAAGCAGTTAAATGTTGTACCTTCCTATTTTGCATACAGGTGAGCTGTCAATGATTAAGAAAAGCCATCCTTCATATCTGGTAGGAAACATGTTTACTCACTATCAGAAGCCATAAAACGCGCCTCAACATTGTGTCTCAGTTCTCATCTTCACCTTCCAGTGTCTGGCTTGATTCCCTCACAAAATTCTGACAAATGTTACAATGAACACAAAAATACTTGGTTTGTTGTTGTTTTTCAAGACAGGGTTTCTCTGGGTAGCTTCAGCTGTCCTGGAACTCAATCTGTAGACCAGGCTGGCCTTGACTTTATAGAGATCCTCCTGCTTCTGCCTTCCAAATGCTGGGATTAAAGGCATGTGTCACCACAGCCCAGCTAAAAACACCTGTTTTTTATTTTATTCATTCATTCACTTATTTTTTAGTTTTTCAAGACAGGGTTTCTCTGTTTAACAGTTTTGGCTGTTCTGGAACTCGATCTGTAGACCAGGTTGACCTTGAATTCAGAGTTCCAACTGTAGACCAGACTGGCCTTGAATTCAGAGTTCTGACTGCCTCTGCTTCACAGTGCTAGGATTAAAGGCGTGCACCACCAGGCCTGCTAAAAATTCCTGTTTTTATTTATTTATTTTTGGTTTTTCGAGACAAGAGCTTCTCTTTGTAGCTTTGCACCTTTCCTGGATCTCCCTCTGTAGACCAGGCTGGCCTCGAACTCACAGAGATCCGCCTGCCTCTGCCTCCTGAGTTCTGGGATTAAAGGTGTGTGCCGCCACTGCCCGGCTAAAACTCGTGTTTTTAAAAGAGGACCATGTAACCTATTTTTCCTCTTACCTTAGGCAGAATTAGGTGGTAGATGGTGACAGGTTTTCTACATATTCCTAGGGTATCCTCTCCAAAATGCAGTAGGAATCCTTACTGTCTTAGGGTTTCTATTACTGTTAAGAGACACCATGACCACGGCAACTCTTATAAAATAAAACATTTAATTGGGGTGACTCACTTATAGTTCAGAGGTTCAGTCCAGTATCATCATGGTGGGGCATGGTGCTTACAGGCAGACATGGTGCTGGAGAAGTAGCTGAAGAGTCCTACATCTTGCAGGCAACAGGAAGTGGTCTGAGACACTGGGCAGGGATGAGACCTAACAGCCCACCTCCACATTGATAGATTTCCTCCAATAAGACCACATCTATTCCAACAAGGCCACACGTCCTCAAGTGCCATTCCCTTTGGGGGCCATTTTCTTTCAAACTACCACATTTACCTTCTGAGTGCTTTACTTTAGTTACAATACTGTTACCATGTGTCTTAGGGTTTCTATTACTGCAACAAAACATCATGACCAAAAAGCAAGTTGGTGAGGAAAAGGTTTATTTGGGTTACATTTCCATATCACTGTTCATCATTGAAGTAGTCAAGACAGGAACACAAACAAGGTAGGATCCTGGAGGGACAAGCTGATGCAAAGGCCATGGAGGAGTGCTACTTACTGGCTTATTCCCCATGGCCTGCTCAGCCTCTCTTATAGAACCCAGGACCACTAGCCCAGGGATGGTACCACCCTCAGTGGGCTGGGCCCTCCCCCATTGATCACTAATTGAGAAAATGCCTTACAGCTGTATCTCATGGAGGCATTTCCTCAATTGAGGCTCCTTCCTCTCTGGTAATTCTAGTTTGTGTCAAGTGGATACACAAAACCATCCAGTACGCCATGTTTGATACCTTTCACACTCAGCAAAACAGAGATACTGAGTAAACTTCTGCCAATCAAATTTATCAATTCATTGATAAATTCTGCTGTGTAACTGTAAAACATACCTGATTTCAGCCACTTTTCATCTCTAGCATTGACATTTTAATAGAAGGCTGCTGTATGAGTCAGGGCTCTCTATAGTAACACAACTTTTTTTTTTTTTTTTTTTTTTTTTGTTTTTTGTTTTTTTCGAGACAGGGCTTCTCTGTGTAGCTTTGCACCTTTCCTGGAACTCACTTGGTAGCCCAGGCTGGCCTCGAACTCACAGAGATCTGCCTGGCTCGAGTGCTGGGATTAAAGGCGTGCGCCACCACCGCCCGGCAGTAACACAACTTTTAAGAATGAATCTCTCTCTCTCTCTCTCTCTCTCTCTCTCTCTCTCTCTCTCTCTCTCTCTCTCTCTCTCTCCTCTCCTCTCCTCTCCTCTCCTCTCCTCTCCTCTCCTCTCCTCTCCTCTTCTCTCTCTCTCTCTCTCTCTCTCTCTCTCTCTCTCAGTGGGTCTTCAGTATACACTGGAATCTTGAAGAAGTAGGCTCTAATGCCAATGAAGAGATGGACTTGCTAGCAAGGCAAGGGCAAGCAGGCAAAGCATAAGCTTCCTTCTTCCCTGTCCTTAGACAGGTTCCCAACAGAATGTGTGGCCTAGATTAAAGATGTTTCTTCCCACCTCAAGTTCTAGATTAAAGGCATGTCTTTTCTCAACTCAAAAGATCAGGATTAAAGACATGTCTTCCTACCTCAAAGATCTGTTAGAAGTAGATCTTCCTACTTCAAATTAAGCAGTAAAAATAAATCTCCCTCACAGGTATGCTTTCCATTTTTAGATTTCAGTTAATCCCAGATGTACACAAAATGACAACCAAGAATAGTCATCACAACTGCCATCGCACAGTTTGCCTGAATAATTGTTAATGGCTGGAAACTGTTTTTTCAGTTTCTATTAATTTTTCCCTCAACAGCACCAAGACAAGGTTAAATAGAGTAATTTTAAGAAAACAGCAACCATCTAGTAGATCATGCCACTTTTCTGTTTGAAATCCTGCGGATTCTCCACATTGCTTAGAATGTGGACACTTTAGAGACTTCCATTTAGAGATCACAAACTACAGCCTACAGGCCAAATCTAACCTTCTTCCACCTATTTCTGGAGATGCCTTTCCTAGGGGTCACATACTGTCTACAGTTGCTTTTCTACAGTTCCAAAGAGCTGAGAAAGAGAACAAATGACATGGCTCACCCCATCTCCTCAGTTCTATCACTGGATCTTCAGCTAACCTTCTCCCAGCTCCGTCTCAACCAAGCTTTTTCTAATGGAGCTTCCTGAAATAATTAGCGCTAGCCAATGACCCCCTCATCATCACCAAGGTCTCAGTTTCAGTGTCAACTCTTGGACTTTTCCTGACCAAACAAACCAAAGAGGCTCTTTCAACCACTCTAGACATCTGTCCTGAAAACAGTAGCACTGAGTTGTTTTCCTTTATAATGGTTGAGAAAATTTATATCTCAAATGACCTAGCTTTTTAGAGGTATCAACCTTTCAACACTGCAGCGACACTGTGGTTTACAATTGTGTCGGGCCATATTCATTGCTACCTTGGGATACATGCAGCATGCAAGGGCTTAGATGATCCCAACTTTGCTGGCACCATCTACCAGCACTGTTGTCAGGAACCAGTTGAGTATATATATGCCTTGCCTATCGGCCTTGTTAAGTTAGGACACTGACCTCGGGCAGATCAAGGGCATAGAGCTGCTTCACAGTCAGTCTTACCTGGTGTTTACAGGCTTGACACTTGCCATTGAAGACAAGTGCCGTCTCTTTTTCAAGACTGCTCAGTGGTGAGGGAGCATGATTGATTGTTTTCTTGAGGTGCTCTTCTAAGGCTATTTGAGGTGCTTCTGGAGTCAGTGTCTTGGGCTGCTGAAAGGCAGGTGACAATTGGTTTGTTTATTTGGATCTCCAAAGCTGTTATTGGGGTTTGGAAAGGGCAAGAGCTTCCATTTTTACACTTCTGGTGCTATCATGGTGAAATTGGTACAATAACATGGTATGGAACTTTAAAGTCACACACTGGTTTCTCTCTCCCCTAGAACCTAAGCTCTAGGAGAGAAGAGACACCTGCTTTGTTCAGACTCATTTCCATTTTAATAAGCACAATTTACTTAGTACCACAAATAATGTCTGGTATTGCCTTTAAATAAGAGACACCAATATCTAACTCCCAAGTAAATGATAGACACTAGGGACACTTCCAATACTGTAGATTTGCATTAACATTGGCCTGATATCAATCACAGATGGCCTGAGGAAAATGAATGAGGATTTTTGGCCACACCATAGCCCAAAATCCACTGATAGCAACTCTTTTGGACATGGGTTCATTTTGTGCTTGGTCAGGTAAGGTTAAATCAGGAAAAGTGATGTTCTAGAACAAACACATTCTCAACATTATGATGATTTATGGTTAAGAATTTTATTATCAAAATTATTACATCTCTTGTGAAAGTTCAAATGTTACAGCAAGGTGTAAACACTCCACTTGAGGAAGAAGCGATGCTCCTTCCCTTCCAAGAGTCCCCCCTCCCCCCCCCCTCCCCCCAGAGGTCTGGTCTTGACAGCACCCTGCCCACACAGAGTGGCTGGGGTCTCTGCACGTGCCAGGCAGGGTGAGGGCCGCCTGCCCGCTGGCCTCTCCCCTTAGCTTTTAGCCAAGGGGAGAATGCAAACCCCAGCCCAAATGGAGAGACATTTACATACGTTTTATATAATATACAAAGAAACCGGCATCCCAGGCAACATGATTTCCACTCCCAATGCTCTCCCAGACTGATGGGTTTGTGGGGAAAACAACAAAAAGAAAAGTATTATGCTGAGGGTTCAGCATTAAAAACAAAACAAAACAAAACAAAACTAAAACCAAAACAGAAAATCTCCCCTCATTTGAGCAAACACCTGATTTCAATTTTGAAAAGTGAAATTTTGTAACAGTCACACACAAAGAGAGAAGACTGTGCATATGATAGTTGTAGGTCAGGGTAGAAAAGGAGATGAAAGAGGCTGGGGAATGGGAAAGAAAACAGATTAGAGGTAAGGAGGGAGACTCACAGTATATCTTGTCCAAAAGAAGTCCGGTCCACTGCAGCACCAGGGATCACACTGTCATACACTCACTACCCTACCATGGTTATAGCTGAATACAAAATTAGATAAATAAAAACACGCCAGGTATTACAGTAAACAAGTGAAAGAAATAAGCTGGCAACCATATGGAATTTAAAAAGATTGTGTACCCCACCTGGGCTGGCTCCAGGGCTCCTCCAGGGGTGTACAACAGGCACAATGCACTGATGGGGAGAAGCCAGTCTGCTCTTGTCTCTCATCCAGAACAGTGTTAGGGGTATGGGTGACTTGTTAACTCTCACCTGCCCACTGTCATGTAAGCATCCCCTAAAGAAACGCGGGGCAGACCCCACACACAATCACAGCCCTGTCGGTGCCACTCTACAGCCTATCTGCCCCATTCTTACCCTGCAGTCGTAAGTGCATGCTTCTCAGTCACGGAGGCAGTCCTGTTCTTAGGACAGCAACTCCCGGTGAACTGGGAATAGGAAAATTAAAACTCAAAGGTTCCCCAGACCACTGGATCCTTCCTAAACTGGCCCACCTCCTTCTCTGCTTACTTCATCGAGCTATTATTAACCCACTGAACTGTGGGAAGGAGGAGTGGGATGGTAACAGCTGGGGCCCAATCCATCCCAAATCTGCTCCCAAATAACCAAGAGCTGACCACCAGCTCCTCTCAAAGCCAGGCAAGCCTCAGTCAGAGTAAGTGGCGAGCATTCCTCTCTCTGCCCATTTCCTAGTGGCTTTAAGACTAAGGTAGGGAGCACTCCTGGTGGACACACCTTGACCATGCACCTGCTTTTGGAATGGTTGTCTCACAGCAAACATTTACATACCTACCTTTTTTTTTTTTTTTTCTTAAGTGCATAAAACCCTAACACTACTCAGATGGCTTGGGCTTTGAGATTGGCTCTTTCCACTTTTTTCTTTTGAAAAGAAAAAAAAATTTTTTTTTATTGAAAAAGATGTCCTTACTGCACAAGTGACTACAGGCTACAGGCAAGGATGGGAGACATAGGCTTCAACACAAGTCATTGCACTTAGAACCGTTACTAACCGAAACACCATTTGCTTGTTAACAATGTACCCTTAACAGCAGGGAGAAACTTCTTTATAGTCTCTGCTTCAGACAAGATTTACATCTTTCTCCAAGGCCGGAGGCCAGTCACGACCACAAGTCTCATTTCTTGCTGACCAGACCCATTCCTCTGGCACCTTGTACCCCTCTTCCCCAGCAATATGCTCGGCCTTGGTTCCAGAGGCAGCTGGAAGGAAGCAGCTATGGGCTCATCAAGTTCAGTTTGCCCATATCCAGAAGCCCTAGGAAAGTCCTGTCTGAGTCTTGACTCCTGACCCTTGCAGTGGCTGGAGTCGGTACTGGTGTACACCCCCACTCCCACGATGTGGGTAGTGCTGTGAATTGGAAACCGCAGATACCCTGGAGGCCTGGTAGGCAGCTGACTGCCCAGCACTGGGCAGACTGATAGTCCGTAAGTCTGATGGCAATGACGACCTAGAGTTCTGAGGAAAGGAGGTGGAACTCAGCGTTCCTGTGCTGGGCTGAGAAACCGAGTCTGAGGTTGGTGAGTCTGAGGGGCCCTGTGGGGTAGGGCTAGCAGCACTCGAAGAACAGCTCCTCCTCGGAAGATTGCTGCCAGTGCTGTTTCCAGAATGCGGCTGGCTGCTGTAATACCCTGCAGTCTCCGTAAATGGGGCCAACGAGTCTGTGGACACAGGGTGGGCAGGGCTGGGGTAGGATGTGGAAGAGAGGGATGATTCTGAAGAACCATGAGAGGGGGGGTTTCCAGGTCTCAGTGCAGTAGTTCGATAACTGTATCCTGGAGACTGGGTGGGATGTCCTCTAAAGGGGGACGAACTCTGTTGAAGGAGGCTTTGTGATTCTGTCCGTGGACTGTCACACTGGAGGAGCTTCAAAGAGTAGGGAGGAAAGTGTAAGGAAGTTAACATAGTCCCGTCAAAATTGTGGAGTGCTTACAACAGTCTACGTTTATTTTATTATAATTTTTTTTTTTTTTTTTTTTTTTTTTGTGAGACAGGGCTTTTCTGTGTAACCCTGGCTGTCCTGGAACTCACACTATAGACTAGGCTGGCCTCGAAGATCCCCCTGCCTCTGCCTCCCAAGTGCTGGGATTAAAGGTGTGTGCCACCCATCACCTGGCTACAACATTCTATTTTTAATCTTTGCATTAAAAAGTGTGTATGTATATGTGCTACAACACTAATGTGGAAGTCTTAGGACAACCAGGAGTACATTCTTTCCTTCCACTATGTGGGTTCTGGGGATTAAACTCAGGTCACCAGGCTTGATCACAAGTGCCTTTCTAGCCCCTAAAAACAGTTTTTAAAGGGTATCAGCAACAATCTCTGATTATCTCATTTGCTTTACTGAAATCCCCAAGGTAAGCAGATGATGGCTGACTTACAGGGCTGTTGAGACACTATTTAACGTCAGCAGCTGACAGTGTTATCATGACTAGGAATATAGCACATCTCCACAGGCACCCCTCTCCTTAGAGCTCAGCAGACTTACCTGGTAGCTGTATCTGGAAGGGCTGTAAACAGTTGCTCCTTTAGAGAGTGCTGAGCTCAACGGCTCTGGGCCTTCTCCATCTGCAGGGTCTGGAAAGCATTATAAAAATCAACTTTGGCTTCTCAGAATACACAGGAAAATAGACATCATCCACTCAAATCAATAGTATCAACACATGCTGCTCTCTGTGATAAAATGAGCGCAGCATGCCAGGAGGGCAAACTAAGTGGTTAATTATGCGCTAAATTTTAAATGCCTCATCTTATTCTTGTCTCCTTCTTTTTCTTCATCCTTCATGGAGGTGGAGCTCCGGAACTTTGGAGAGATGAGAGTTACAGAAAAGTATCCCTTGGGAAAAGAGCAGACAGAGAGCAAGCAATGCTAGATCTCATGAATACTGTAGCTCAAAGAGCAAGACTGAGCTGGAGACTAGGGTGGAGCAGAACCCAGGCGTGTCAGAAAGACGCATTTCATCCCAGCACGTGTTGTGAACTGTACAATGTGGCTTACCTGACTCTTTCTCTGTGATGTTGCTCTCCCATGTGGGGGAGGGCTCTCCCTTTTGGGCCACTCTCACACTGCTTCGGAGAACCTTAGGGATGCTTCCTCCTTCTCGGAGTCGTTCAACAGATGTAGGAACCATCCTGCAAAGGTACCAGGGTATAAGAATTTCGAGCCAAGAGTCTGAAACAAGTAACTGTAACAAAGATGGTGCAGTAGAGTCTCTCTCTTTCTTCTTCTTTCGAGACAAAATTTCTGTGTAGTCCTGGCTGTCCAGGCTTTGTAGACCAGGCTGGTCTTGAACTCAGAGACCTCCCTGCCTCTGCACCACCGTTTGGCCAGCCACAGTACAGTCTCTTATGTGAAATTTTCTCCTCTATGAATCTGCGTTCCTGACACATATACTATAGGTTATATACTATAGGTTATACAGGACTCATATTAATGAATATAATGATTTGAAACTTTGTCTCTTCTTTCCCAGGCTCATTTCTTTATTTCAAGATCCCCATGCTCGAGGATCCCTGGAGCTCACTGGCCAGAGACTCTGGCTTAATCAGTGAACTCCAAGTTCTATAAGAGATTCTGTCTCATAAGGTGGAAAGTGATAGAGGCAGGCACCCCAGTGTTGATCGTGGGCTTCCAAATGTACGTCAATGTATCTTCCACTCCACCTTTGAAAGAAAGAAACACTGAGAGCTGTATCCCTAGCTGGGGTACTGTGATGCATGTCTATAATGCCAGCACCCTGGAAGCAAAAGCAGGATCAAAGAGTTCAAGGCCAGTTTGGGCTACAGAATGAGACTCTGCCTCAAAAAATTACAGAGGAAAACTAAACCAACCTGTAATCCTATTTCACCCAACACCCACAACTTGTCATCAGTATTACTTATTTTGTTTTCTTTTTTTTTTTTTTTTTTGGTTTTTCGAGACAGGGTTTCTCTGTGTAGCTTTGCGCCTCTCCTGGAACTCACTTGGTAGCCCAGGCTGGCCTCGAACTCACAGAGATCCACCTGGCTCTGCCTCCCGAGTGCTGGGATTAAAGGCGTGCGCCACCACCGCCCGGCTTATTTTGTTTTCTATGATGTCTTCTAAACCAGACAAGTCCTTTCAGAGCATTTCATCACTCTGTATATACTAGCTGCAAGGGACACAGTTCTTGAATTAAAGGAACCTGGAGTTGGCAAGATAAAGGTGCTTGTTACCAAGTCTAAAGACCCAAGTTCAATCTCCAGAACCAACACAGTGGCAAGGAAGAATTGATTCCAGAAGTATCCTCTGACTTCCATATGCATGTATGTGTACGTACGTACATACGTATACACACACACACACACACACACACACGGTTTGGCTGTTTACTTACTTTTCATATAAATTAAGACAAAGAGCCCTCTTAAAAAAATCGCTTATGGGTACCCACAACTTCACTACACATTGTCCAGTGAGACTCTGAAGGGTGGGATGTGCTTATACTAACTAGCTGAACAGGACAAACAGCAAATTGGAGGCTGTTGTCTCAGGAAAGTGCTCTCATACATTTTAGGTAAAATTGGGAATGATCTGAATAAATATTTCCTACCTGAATTTAATTATAAAGCTAATTAAATATAAACTTACCACCTACTGCTGATGTTTTCTTGAGGTCTGCAGTGAGAGGAGGAAGTGCCCCTGGAATCTGATGGGCTTACCGCCTCCAAATGTGATGTGGAGGAATGAGATGGGGAGAATTTTTTGTGAGGGGACGAGGGGGTCCGGGCTGAGGATCCCTGCACACCATGGGCAGCAGCATCAGAAATAGAGTTACTGCTGCCTTGCCCAGCTCCTGCAGACTTGCTTTTGCTCTGTGAAGAGTCATTTCCCCCACCAGAATTCTCCTTGGCTTCTTGTTTCCGTTTGCGGTACTCTAGCAAGGATACCTAGATATGAAGAAGAAGGTATCATTAGCGAGTGGCTTACTGGCAACAGGGAAAAGAAGAGTCCTGGGTAAAGCAGTAGCAAGCCATGCAAACAAAGCAGGCATCAATTATGATAACCTTTATTGTATTTTAAAACTATATGTGTGTATGGCTGTGTGTGCGAGTGCAGGTGCTGGAGTTGGAATACCCCTGGAGAGACCATCTGATGTAGGTATTGTAAATTGAACTCAGATCATCTAGGTGAGCAGTATGGGCTCTTAACCACTAAGAGATCTTTCCAGCCCCCATATAACAACCTTTTTCAGGTATAAAAGAGATCTGATCACTGCTACAGATTCAAGCCAGTCAGAAACTGGTGAGGGGGAAAAGAATATCCTAAATGTCATTTTTTGAAGAATGGCGCTCAAGCGGATTGCATCCTCTGTCTTCAGAGGAGCCTTTGAGATTACTGCCACCTTCGCCACCTATCAGTTACGTCCAACAACTGGGGCATCTGTGAGAATAGGGCAAAAAAAAAAAAAAAAAAAAAAAATGCAATTTTTATGCACCTTGGAAAAACCAGTCCTTCACTCCCTAGGAACACCCACTCCATCAAAAACAAACAAACCCACAATAAATAAAGGACCACTAAGAAAAAAAAGGTATGTATTTCATGGTTCTTCACTATACTCAAATTTGGAAAACACACAATGGGATTTGGGGTTATTTGTATTACATATAAGGGAATAAAAGTATTGTAAAGCAAGAAGAAATTTCAGTTATAGAATTCAGCAACCTATCTGTAACTTGGAAATGTTTTCCAAATCCTCAAACCACCTTCTAATCTTCACTCATTTCCACACCCCTCCCCCTGCTGTCAACAACAGACCTTTTTCCTGTCCACCAAGTATTGTGCTCTACTGCTTATTGAGCCTTCTGTAGAATCTTGTTTCTTGACTAAGCTATAAGTTGTAATAAGGTATAGGTTAAACTTATTGGGCTTTTAATTTTTCTCTGTGTGTGTACAAGCACATATAATGATGCATATATGGGGGTCAGAGGACAATTTTTCTGGAGTTGGTTCTTTTTGAGGGAATTTGTCTTGTTACTTCTGCCCTCGCACTGCATATGTGGACTTCTGGCTGATTCTCCCGTCTCTACTTTGTATCTTGCTATGAGTGCTGAGGCTGGGATTATAGACTTTGACTCTAGAGTTAAAATCATTTGTGTGTGTGTGAGTGTTTTGCCTGCATGTGTATCTGGTGCTGGTGGAATCCCCAGGACTTGAATAAGAGCCATTGTGAGCCATGTGGGTGCTGGGAATTGAATCTTAGTCTCTGAAAGAGCAGCTCTTAATTGTCAAGCCATCTATCCAGCCCTGGCTCTGGCTTTTTAAACGTGGGTTCAAGAGATCCAACTCAGGTTGCCAGGGCTACATGGCTAGCATTTTTACCTGCTAACTCATCTTGCTGGCATGTATTTTATTTTTGAAGCAAAGAGTTGGGTTTCTTTGGAGATAGTCTCATGTATCCCATATGGTCTCAAATTCCTGCTTCTCCTAAGTGCTTGGATAGACTATAGTCAAGTACCACCTTGCCTAGCTCTATTTGTATTTTTTTTTTTTTTTTTTTTTTTTTTTTTTTTTTTTTTTTTTTTTGGTGAGACTGAATCTATGTAGACCAGGCAGCCCTTGGATTTAGGATCTAACTACCCCAGTGTCCTAGGTCCTAAGATCACAGAAGTACGACACCACACATAAGCTTATTTAGTTTTAATTAAAAAACAAACAAAACCAAACCCCATCTACTTATTCACTAATGTGTAGGTCAAAGGATGACCTGGGGAAGTGGATTCCCTCCTTCTACTACATGTGTCCTGGGGACCAAACTCAGGTCTGTCAGACCCAATTGGCAGCAAGTGCATTTACACACTGATCTCCCACTGGCCTTTCCTTGACTTTAAAATACTGTATTATTAGCTGGGTGTGGTGGTACACACCTTTAATCCCAGTACTTGGGAGGCAGAAACAGGTGGATCTCTGAGTCTAATGCCAGCCTGGTGTAAAGAATGAGTTCCAGGACATATAAAGCTACACAGAGAAACCCTGCCTTAAACAAACAAACCAAAAAACCAAACCAAAAAACCAAAACCAAACCAACCCCTCTCCCCCCAAAAAAACCATTTTATCTACCCATATGTATGTGTATGTGGCTTGAGAGCAAAGAAAGGGAATTGGGAATGCCTTGGAGCTGGAGTTATTGAGGCTTGTGAGATACCCCATGTAGGTGCTAGGGTTCTGAACTCAGGTTTTGTGACAGACCAGTTAATGCTCTTACCAGCTGAACCATCTGTCTAGTCACCCATTCCTTGGCCTTTGATTAACACTCAGTACAAAAAATTGGCACATCACAGGTACCCAATATATATATTTTTTAAATATATATATTTTTTAAATATTTATTTATTATGTATACAGTGTTCTTTTGACCTGAAGAGGGCGCCAGATCTCATTACGGATGGTTGTGAGCTACCATGTGGTTGCTGGGAATTGAACTCAGGACCTCTGGAAGAACAGCCAGTGTTCTTAGCCTCTGAGCCATCTCTCCAGCCCCCCCCAATATATTTTACAAATATTTCTGAAGCAACTTTAACTTCAATTCCTACTTATATAACAAATGAAACTAGAAATGCAAAGACATTTGTCATGTTATATATTTTTTCAATAATTTATTTTTATTTTATATGTACCGGTGTCTTTGCCTTCATGTATGTCTGTGTGAGGGTGCTGGATCCCCTAGAACTGCAGTCACAGAGTTGAAAGCTGTGGGTGCTAGGAATTGAACCCAGGTCCTCTGGAAGAGCTGTCAGTTCTCTTAAGTGCTGAGTCATCCCTTCAGAGCAGTGTTAGTATGTGTTTTGTAAGTCAGTACTACTCATACAAGGCTTTGAACCCCCATCATTATCTTATTCCCTATTGTGTGCAGTGTTTCCTTTTCCTATCATAAAAGCTCTTAAGTTTGTGCCTTAGTGTGAAATACCACAAAACAATAAAAATAGTTTGTGTATGCATCTTTATATATAATCTTGGAGAGAAGCTAATAAACTTGGATAATGAACACTACGGTAATTAAAATAAAGTCAAGTCTATCTTTCTTTCCCCGCTTTTTTTTTCTTCCCGAGACAGGGTTTCTCTATGTAGCTTTAGGTGTCGTGAACTTGCTTTTGTAGACCAGCCTGGCCTCGAACTCACAGAGATCCTCTTGCTTCTGCCTTCCGAGTGCTGGGATTCAAGGTGTGTACCAGCACCGCCTGGCATCACAAGGCTCTATTTCAATGAGGATATAACTAGTTTTTTCTGTGAAAATGTTACACATGGGATACTCGGCATTTTTAGTCCTTAACAAAAAACACATCCAAGTCACTATGACAACCCAGAATATTCTCAAAAGCATAGACTAAAAAACAAAAAACGAAAACACCAGGCAGATTTTAGGTTTTGTGGTTTTTGAGAACAGGCATGACTTCTAAGCCTCACACCATGACAAGCTCTCTAAGGTCTAGTCTGCCCCCTGAATCCTGGTCCTGGTCTTCCCTGGTGTCATCACTGTGGTTCACTGTTTGCACCCATCTTCACCCCAGGGCAGCATCACAAACTGATCATACAGTAACATCCTCATCTAGATTTGTGGCTGATTCATTCTTGTCTGAAATGTAGCTAAACCACCCAGCTCTGAATTCCTACTCCTCAGGCTAAATAAAAGACTTCCTGTTCACTCTTAAACTACCTGCTACATAGGGGATTCCTCTAAGATATGAACAACTCCTTTGGAGCAACTACCACCACTGTAATTCAGGACTTATTAATTGTATTCTCTAGTGAAGCTCCATGACCATAGAATTTAGGAGGTGATCTAGCACATTAACAGCTAGAACATGCAGTCTGGAATAAGAATCATTGTAGTATACCCTGGCTCCTTCATTTATTAGCTGTGTCTGTCACCAAAGCCAAGTTACTCAACTAGCTTTAGTTTTCTCACGTACAAAATGGAAAATCCCCTAATGATATATACAACCACTGTGATGACAAAATGAATTGATGAAAACAAAACATGGTCTCTATGTAGCCTTGAACTTTCTAAAAATCTAGTTTCTTTATTTTTCTGTATATGTATGGGTGCCCATGGAGGCCAGAAGAGGGGACTAGAACCCCTGAAGATGGAGTTAACATTAAGTAGCTGTAAACCACTAACTCCAGGAGTTGGGAACTCAAGTTGAGTCCTCTGTTGCTGACCCAGCCCTCAAGCCTGTGACATTGACCTTCTCAATCCTCCTGCTTCAACTTCACAAATGGGAGCTGGGATTATGTATGTGAACCACATCTGTCTGAGAAAACACATATGACGGTCTTAAAAGCTGTGCCCCTGAGTTCTGCAAGTAACACAGCTTTTAATATTCTTTCCAGTGCTCTAGCCTTTCAGTTGCATACAACATTTATTTAAAAGCCTAGGATGGCTTCAGCTTTGCAATCCCACTTCGACCTCCAGAATGCTAGGGTCATAGATAGGTGCCACTATGCCTGGCTGGATATTTGCCTATTTGTATTGGTGATGCTGGAGACGGCTACACAAGTACTCTTCTACTGACTACACTTCAGTCGTCCTGGCTATTCACAACACTTACCAGCTGTACTAATACAGTCTACTTCTCAGTGCCTGAGAGATGCCAAGACTGAAGATGACTCAAATTCAGTCCCAGGGTCCACACAGTGGATAGAGAACTGATTCCCACAAGTTACCTTCTGACATCCACATATGTGCCTTTGGCATATTCATGCCCCATACACTCCACATAAACCAAAGAAGTCAATGTAATGAAGTAAGATCTAATTTTCACAGATTACAGCATAGAGTAGGACAAGTGCTATGCATTGGATCTTAGAAAGTTCTGAATTATCTGGTTAATACTCTTTAAGAGAGGCCCTATATAACATGAATACTTACTTTTTTCCTTTGTGGTGGGTTCTGAGGAGCAGATGGGACTCCGTCACAGGCCCTTTCACCACCAGGTGACATGGAGCCACGAGAGAGGTCTTTCATAAAGCCATGTTCATATCTGCTGGAAAAGCCTTCTGCAGGGGAACAATATCCTCCATCTAAATGCAAAGGCTTCCTGTCCCCCACCAAGGGGGACCCTCTATACAGTCCATCTGCTCGAGGCATAGCGTTCAAAGGGGAATAGGCGTACATCAAGTTGAACTCTGTCCTAAACGCCTGGTCTGAATTTCTCAGCAAGGTCTGAGGGCCATCTCCACTCCTGCTGGGGAAGCCAGCCTCTGAGGTTGGAGCGACAGAGGGATGAGAAGCCAGGTCAGGATGACTGCAGTTGAGCAGGGAAGGTCTATCAGCACAGCTGTGAGTGCTAGAGTCTGGGTATCCCACTTTTGACAAATCCAGGTCTTTTCGGTGGCAAAGCTGAAAAGGATTAAAAAAAAAAAAAAAAAAAAAAAAAAAAAAAAAAAAAATCAACAGACATATGGGTCATGGTAGAAAGGAAAAGTCAAAGGGCAGCAAGGCAGGTAGAGGGCCACAGGTATATAAGGAGAGGGACAGAAGCAGAAGAGAGACTCATTAACGTGTGTAAAGTCTATTGAGCAAAGAAAGTGCCCACACGCCAGACTACTAAGGACTCACAGTGTTTCTGCATGAGAACACTGGGGAAGCTGGCGCCAGGCAACTAGACAACATGACTACTCGGTCTGCTCAGTCTTCATCATGCTGCTGGCCGACTGACAGCATACTTGGGGGCTGGCAGTGCAATGAGGGGCATATCTGAGCCCCAAGCACAATACAGAAAGGTCTTAAATTGCTGGTTTCCGGTGTTATACATTACTAAATTAGTATCAATGGGGGAGGTGGTGAAGGAAGAAAAGTAGAAGAGTAGCTGCAAAGTCAAATATGTAAACTACTGGTTCAGTAGGAGAATGGCATTAAAGATAGTTTATCATTAACTTATACCTTGAATTATGTTTCCCATGCAACTTTCTGTCTGATCAATTCTTCTGTGTCCTCTGCTGTCTACCAATAAATGTATCAAAGGACTGCTGATACCTACCACTGAAGAGCACCAGTGATAAAACCCACCTACTATTGCTTATCCTCTCGCAGCATCAAGATTTCTACTAGGTCAACTGCCTACAAAGAAGGTACCAGAAATCCAAATACCACGTCAAATATCAAATCCCTGTTATATTAGAATCTTTAGCAACCAAGGTCAGAACAACCTATACTTTTCCAACAAGTAATACCCAGCAAATCAACAGTAAACTAGGAGAATACAATCTTTTCAGTTTCTTAATGATCTATAGAAAATCTACTGACTCAGTTTTTGGATAATTCTCAGGGAGTTGGGCCCTAATTATTTTAGAATGGGATTAAAGATCAGTTAATTTCTAAAGATCCAGAGATTATAACTTTCTCCTTAAGAGGAAAAAGGCTCCATGTAGATTTTTAGGGTTAATAATTACTACATTTGCCTAAAGTTTATAATAAAAGTTAACACTAAAATCTGAATTTAGGATCTTTACAGAGGAAGGGTTTCCAAGAAAAGCACTCAAAGGCATTCAGTGATAGTCTAAGAGGCATCATTCACTGTACAGCAACCATATCCCAGACACTGTACAACAGAGGATTAAGGTTCCTTGCATATTTACACCCAGTAAGGAGTTCCAGGGAACATGAAGGAAAGCTGAAGAAAGTTGGATTCACGAAGGAAGCTGCTCAACTATGACCCTAAGTCCAATGCAGAGTTGTCAGTTCAACCCCAATAATACATCGACAGCATGATGAATACTGAGATAGTGCCTACCAACCCCCACTTCCCTTGTTAACCAGCAGACATTATTCATCACTTTCTCCAACAAGACTCTGATAGCACTAGAATCTGTATCCTTTGAAGATTTTCTTCTTTAATGAAACTCTTCAACCACTGCTTCCCCCAAATGACAACAACAAAACCCTAACCCCACAACATATATACAGCTACTTAACTTTCTTGGGTCTATTTCTACAGTTACACAGAATATTCATTCTACTTGCTGTGAATGAGTGGCTGCCTCCACCCAGCACCCCATTCACTCAGATTCCCAGCCCTCCCACACATTCAGGACCACATTCATGCACTCACTCTCAGCCTCCATGTGTGATTGAGATGGTGTGGTAACTACCTCAGGTGACAGGGACTTAGGTCTAGGCACAGGGGAACCCTCAAGGGAAGATATGTTCTAGAGGACGGAAAGTATGATGTTATTCATCTACTCCAAGTCAAGAAGAAAAACATAAGAGAAAGTAAAGCATGGATGCTAGCCACAACCTTTTTATTTGGAGGCGGGGGTAGGTATGGTTAAGAATGCACAGGGGAGAGGGACGGCGGTGGCACACACCTTTAATCCCAGCACTCGGGATGCAGAGGCAGGGGGAGCTCTGTGAGTTCGAGGCCAGCCTGGTCTACAGAGTGAGTTCCAGGACAGGCTCCAAAGCTACATAGAGAAACCTTGTCATGAAAAGATAAAAAAAAAAAAAAAAAAAAAAATGCACAGGGAAAATGTTTAACTGCAGAACTCACTCCATGGACAAAGTGATTTGCTAAATGCTTCCTGGTGTCTTGGAAAATACTTAAGGAAAACTAGGTATTAATGGTTCATGCTGTAAGTACACACCTCAAGTAGAACTGAGTAAAGAGGTGAAATGTTAAACTCTTTAAAAAGTTTTTTTATTTTAGAGTATTTAGTATTTCTTATATGGTGGGGAGGGCACCTTAACCCTTATTCTTCCTAGAGGAACTCTGTTCCTTCTCCTCATACCCCTCTGATCATCATCTTTCTTCACTTTCTTCTAGCTTCAGGCCCTATCAGTTACCCAAGGGAATATCTGGGATCTAACAGAAGAGAGAGACGGTTAGTTCCTTCTAGACTTGTGCATCCTTAGCAGTTAGAATTCATAGTATTTTGGGTACCACAACAAAACAAAGCAAAAAACAAACAATGAAACAAAACAAAACAAAAAAAGTAAGACAACCCCCCACCCCTCCAAAAGTGCAAACATACCACGACTATGTCTCTGGTCTGTGAACTACACAGGATACACAAGACAGGACACTCAGCTAAGGCAGTGCCTCTCTACACACAGGACCGTCAATGAGCTCTTGATGGAGTGATATGAATGGCAACAGGAAAGTGATGATGGTAGCTAGGACAAGGACTCAGGGTACCATGGCTAGGGTAAGGGGAGAGTTATCAACAACTGTGACCCAGAGAGCAGACATAGGCCATGCCATAAAAGGACATATGGAGCTGCTTCAGCAAAACAAGGTTTGGATAGTCAATGGTTTTCAGTGGAGAGGGTGCTGGGTGTTCAAGGCACAATAGAGCCCATGTAAGACAGAGTACAGATCTCAGAGCACACAAGAAGGGAAAGGGGGGCTAGAGAGATGGCTCAGAGGTTAAGAGCACTGACTGCTCTTCCAGAGGTCCTGAGTTCAATTCCAAGCAACCACATAGTGGCTCACAACCATCTGTAATGAGATCTGGTGCCCTCTTCTGACCTGCAGACATACATGCTGCATACAAAACAAATAAACGAATCTTTTTTTTAAAAAAAAAAAAAAAAAGGGAAAGGGGCCGGGCGGTGGTGGCGCACACCTTTAATTCCAGCAACTCGGGAGGCAGAGGAAGGTGGATCTCTGTGAGTTCGAGGCCAGCCTGGGCTACCAAGTGAGTTCCAGGAAAAAGTGCAAAGTTACACAGAGAAACCCTGTCTAGAAAAACCAAAAAAGGGAAAGGGAAGGCTAAGTGGGTAATTTTTTTCAAGTTGCTTTCATTCTTCCTCTAGATTCTTTCCTTTCCTGAAAAGCTCGTTCTCTTTGCCTGTGTACCTCATCCCCTCAGCACTAGGTATGTCCTGAATGTATGTCGCCTACTCCAAGTTTTCCCCTTTCCATTTGAAGCTGGTTTTACTTGTGATACCTTTTTGATATTTAAGACAAAAACAAAAACAGAACTCTGAGATTCTATTTGTATGCGTTTGCCTGCTTCCATGTCTGTGTATCACATGCACGCAGTCAGTACCTGAAAGGACCAGAAAAGGGCATTAGATTCCCAGAGACCAGTGTTAACAAACAGCTGTAGGGAGCCATATGGGTGTGTTGGGAAATCAAAATTGGGTCACGTGGAAGAAAAGTCAGAGCTCTTAACTACAGCTACTCTAGACTGTATTTTATTTTCCTTTTTAAAATTTTAACAGAAAAATTTTATTTCAACATTTTCTTCTTCCAAATAACAATTGTACATTAGAAGAACAATATAGAAATTTTGTATTGAGTCACCTTGCAGTGTATTATTTCCTTTTTAAACTAATGGTGTCTTCAAACTGCAAGGATTATAGATATATGGCCTAGGCCCAACTCTCTGTGTCATTGTTTTGATGAAAAAAAAACTTGCAAAAACCACCTTTCTGTACCCAAATGTAGCAAAGACCATTGCTGTTAGGATGACAAAGACTGGTAGGATGAAGTTGTTTTTGTAATGGTGAGAATGGTGACACTGCCTTATTTAAATAAGAGCTTTATAATCATGCACCTTTAGTTTTGCTATTTAACATATTTTCTTTTCTTCCTTGCTGTGGGATGGTCTTTCTGTACACTGTGAATGTGTTGCTACTAATGATTAATAAAGAAGCTGCTTTGACCTGCAAGACAGGTTGTACCATGTGAGAAATCCAAACAAAGATACAGGAAGAAAGGCAGGGTCAGGGGAGATGCTTCCAGCCATCACCCGAGAGGCAAGATGTAATGCAACACAGGTAAAGCCACGAGATATGTGGGCGATACATAGATGAATAGAAATGTGTCAATTTAAGATAAAAGAGCTAGTTAGCAATAAACCTGAGCCATAGACCAAACTGTTTACAATTAATATAAGCCTCTGTGTATTTATTTGGGACTGAATGGCTGCGGGACACAGAAAAACTTACGGTTACACTTCCTGATAATCTTTTGAAAAATTACTGCATTCTCCCATTTAAAAATTAAAGTAATTATTAACCCTATAAATCTACATATATATATATATATATGTATGTATGGGTATTAAACATGCATATATGTCTGTGCACCATGTGCCTGTGGAAGCATCAGATCCCTGGAACTGGAGTTAGATGGTTGTGAGCCACCATGTGGGTGCTGGTAATCAAGCCCAGTCCTTGGCAAGAGCACCAGGAACTCTGAATTGCTGAGCCATTTTCTAGACACTAAAATATTTTAGCTTATTTTAAAAAATTATGTGTGAATGTGTGGTGATATATTGTGTACCCTATAAAATCTGCCTGAAGACCACAGGATAAAGAACAAGCCACTAGATTAAACACAGAGCCAGGCAGTGGTGGCATACACCTTTAATCCTATCACTCGGGAGGCAGAGATCGTTTGGACCTCTGTGAGTTCAAAGCTACCTTGGACTACATGAGACTGACTTAGTCTAGGACAGAAACAGAGCCAGACAGTGGTGGCACACACCTTTATTCTCAGCACTAGGAAAGTTGAGACAGGAAATGGTAAGGGTGGACGAATAAAGGTATTATATAAGGTATGAAGGGACAAGAACTAAAGTTTTTTGGCTGAGGAAAGCTTTTCAGGCTGAGGAGTCTTAGAGGTAAAGGGTGGCTTGTTCTTTTGTCTCTCTGATCTTTCACCCCAATATCAGGCTCCGAGTTTTTTATTAAGACCATTTAGGAATTCATGTGTCTGTGCATGTTAGTGCAGATGCCTGAGGAAGACACAAGAGGGAACTCCATCCCTTGGAACTGAAGTTATAGGAGGTTGTAACCCTCCTGATTTGAGTGCTGGCAATGGAACAAGCTCTGAGCCATGTCTTTAAATCCCATGTTTTAATGTTTAAAATGTTGCATTTAAGCATGTATGTATGTATGTATGTATGTATGTATGTATGTACTTACGTACGTCTGTCTGTGTGGTGAAGTTAATCGAGGTTGAACTTGTGGAGTTGGTTTTCTACTTCTACCATGTGGGTTGCAGGGGTTGAACTCAGATGGTTAGGCATGGTGGCAAGTGCCTTTACTGCTGAACCAGCCTGCTTCCTGTTATTTTAACTGAATGCTTAAACTAATGTGGTTATATTTCATCTGTGCACCCCAATAAAGCTTATCTGAGGATCAGAGGTCAGAGCCAGTCACTATATTAAACATACAAGTCAGGCAATGGTAGCATACACCTTTAATCCTAGCATTTGGGAGGCATTGATTCACCTTGATCTCTGTGAGTTCAAGGCCACACTGGGAATAGAGCCAGGCGTGGTGGCACATGCCTTTATCCACTAGTTAACCATAGAGGTCTGGAGGTCTGTACAGACAGAAAGTAATAGAGCTGGGCGGAGAGAGAAGTAAGAGGGCAGGACACAGAAAAGGCATATAGACATGGGTGTATAGGAAGTAGCTCTCTGGAGGCTGAGGAGTTGGTAAGGTGAGGTTAGCTGTGGCTTGTCCTAGTCCTCTAATCTTTCAGTTTTCACCCCAATATTTGGCTCTGGGTTTTTTACTAATAAGACTGTTTAGCAATTCATCTTACAGACTAAGATTCACCAAAATCTATGTTCTCTCTCTCTTAAAATACCTTGCATCTACACAGCATTTTATAGTTACTAAATGCAGCAAGGGATAAGAAATGTGCTGGGTATAAACTTGCTTGTTTTGGAAGACTTCTAATTTCTGTGATTTCACATTAACAATGAAACTTGCCAGGATAAGGTGCAACTCTATTCCTGTAACTGATGGCATCCCAGGGACAATTTCTCCTTAGGATATCTTACCATAACATTCTAATTGCTAACTGCAACGAAAGCTTAACTGTTAAGCGGGCAAAGTTAGAGAGGTCTGAATTCTGTTTTAATATCTGATTAAAAAGAATGACACAGGAATATGGTAATTTCCCTAAGAAAATCAAATGTAACAGGATGACATTTTTCCAACCAGAAAGGTTGGTTGGCTCTACAGTAAATGAATGCTGGACTGAGTTAGAAATAGAGCACATTGTTCTGCTTTCAATTGCTAGCTCCTTTGCATTAGCCACAGAAGAACCCAGGCATTGTTAATCCTTAGATACTCATTAAAAGTTTCAACAAGAGTGAGACATTCAGTTTTATCAAGACAACATCCAGAGAAGTGAAAGTCAGACTTTTTAGTGGGTGGATCAATTTGTCCCCCACCCCAGAATATCTATTTAATTAAAGCAACATGCAAAAGATGAATTTTTAATACACATGGATTATATTCACATCTTCCACTTGAACTTGAATACTAAAGTGATTGAGTATAAATTTTAGGAACAGCTTAATACATATATTTCTAATGTAATCCAACCATTAGTAGACTAACACATAATAACAAGGAGGGAAAGTAACCTGGAATGGGAAAACCAAAACAGTAACAAAAACAACAACAAACATTCACCATAAGCCATACACCAATATTGCTAAGTCTCTGTCCCCTGAGGCCATAGTGGAGCTACCAAAGAACCTGGAAAAGACACTTTACACAGTTAGAAGCCTAACACACAGATGTGAGCACAGTGTAGTCTGAAAACCCAGGCTTGGGAAACTAATGGGTACCATAGGAACCTAGACACCTTTTTTGACCAACATATATACTAAAGATGAAGATTCTGCATGCTTACTACCTAAAATTAAGGAGACCGAAGGACTGAATGCCAAAAGACAAGTGAATGGGATCTTGGCAGCACTGTTCTTATTTTGGCAAGAACAGGGGCTGCCAAGACAAAAGGCTACCAGCCCACAATGACCCAAGGTTGCTGATTTTTTCTTTTTGGTTTTTTCAAGACAGGTTCTCTCTGTGTAGTTTTGGTGCCTGTCCTGGATCTCGCTCTGTAGACCAGGCTGGCCTTGAACTCACAGAGTTCCACCTGGCTCTGCCTCCCAAGTGCTGGGATTAAAGGCGTGCATGCGCCACCTGGTGCGATTTCTTAATAAGATGAAGATGGAAGACAGTTAAGAAACATCTGAAATGATGCTATATTTGAAATGAAGAGGTATAAATAATGATTTTCATATCAACCACTCCCAACCACCAAACCCCAATCACCTCAAACTGCAGAGGAGTGTTGGAGCGACTAGCAGTAGTAAGAGATGTGATGGGCGAGAACATGAGGCTGTATCCATTTCGACACTCCTCTTCTCCTGGGTGAGTCTGGCCAGGTGTGGACAGCTGGGGACTCTTTGAGCCTGAGCTGGAAGGGGGTGGTGTAACTGGAGACAGAGGCCGAAGCAACTTGGTGATATTCTGCTCCATCAGATAGCGAGACTTCCATTTCTTTAATGGGCTCAATAAGTCTGTGAAACACAAAGCGTGGATGAGAACTGAATCCTATCTTACTGTAAGGCTAGGTAGCAAAGGCACTGACCTCTAACCTGCAATGGGTCCTAACTCTTTTATGCTTTATCCCATTAAATTATCTCCTCTACTCAAACCCAATGCCTATACATACTTCTCATCACTACAATCAATGTAATTTCTGAAGCATTCCATGTCCCAGAGAAAACCCACACGAATCTGAACAATTTTAATGATCAATGCCAAGGTGATTACTTAAACCACTCTCTACTTCTCTACTACCACCTGCTAGGTTGTCATACCTATATTCATCTTTTCTTATTTATCTGTGTACCCTTTCAGGAGTTCTTCCAGCAAACACTCTTGAGTAGGAGACACATTAAGATCTTGGATCCTTTTCTAGCTCCTAGTGTTTTCAGCATTGATCTAGGAGCTAGAAATGGTTCCTATAAAAACTTCTTAACTATTAAAACAAAACAAAACAAAACCAACAACCAAGACTCCTTCTGTTTAGATTAACTGTATTCTTAGGTCCACTAAAAAAAGCAAGTTTCTATAACTAAGTATTTTAGTGACTGTGTTTTGTGTTTAATGTTTACTTGTTTTTATGAGAGCCTTCAGAATAAAATATATTTCAGAGGAAAAATATACTTTTATTCACTTATAGTTAAAAGATCATTTACTTAGTATGTACTTCATGCAAAGTTAGATGTGTAAGGGCCATTATATATTTATTCTGTTTTCAAAAAGCTTAGAGAAAACATGTAAATGTATTTACCTTAAGTTTCTAAGTATGATCAAGCTTGACTATAGCTCCACCACTTTTGAGGCAGACACAGGATTGCCATAAATTTTAGGCCAGCCTAGTCTACACAGCAAATTCTAAGGCAGCCTGGAATATATTATGAGACCCTGCCTTAAAAAAAAAAAAAAAATAGTAGGCTCAAGAAGTTACAAAGAAAGGGTTTTTGAGATGGTCTGACAAGTAAAGGTGCTTGGGGTTCAATCCTTAGAGCCCACATAAAAGGTGGAAGGAGAGAACTGACTCCCAAAATTTGTCTTCTGAACTCCACATGCATACCATGAGCCTCAGTTATGATGAAAATTAAAACAAACATACAAACACCCTTCAAAGTAGGTAAAGTCAAGAGATAGTGTAACAGACTATAGTCCCAGCTACTCAGGTGGCTGAGGTAGAAGAACTGCTTGAGCCCCAGAGCTGAAGGATAGCCTAGGCCTGAACAACACTATGGATTCCATTTCCCAGAAAACAAAAGACCACCACTATTTAAGTGTTTCTTGTATACCACACACTAGATGGTGTGCTTGATATGAAAAGTTAAGATGTCTATAAATCCTAGCATTACTGTTATTAACATCACCCTGTATTGAATGAAGGTGAAGACTCTGATGTACAGAGAGAGCACCTGGTCCATGTTTCCCTACCCTATATGGTACGGAAGATCAAATTTGGGTCCTTGTATACCCTAGACAGGAATTTTTGCCAAACAGAGCTTCCATCTCTAGCCATCCTGTCTACAGTCTAAATAAAAGCATTCTAAACGGTAGCTTCATGGCTTGGTGGAAACTGTGACAATCATAACTTTGCATTGAAGGCAAAGTTTGGATCATGATCAGAGATGTGCTTAGGAAGATTATTCTGGTGACAATGGTATGGAACTAGAACTGTGAAACCACTGGAGTTAACAGAGTAGCCAATACAAAGAGGTATGAGGCACTGATTATGTTTAAATGACATTTTAATTTTCTGTTTCTCAGGCTTTTCATTTCCTTACAATGAAAGAGTACTTTTCCAATCGGTCTATATAGCATGTGCTGTTCTTATCCTTTTAAACATGCTTAGGTACAAAAAACCAAATAAACATGTAATTCAAGATTAATCTGCACCATAACTTATAAACACTTCTAAAGACTTCAAACCCAATCTCTATTAACTCTGTACTGAGAGTTCAACAATGCAACCACTAAAGACATTTTGTGGTAAAGATCACTATAGGAAAATTGGTGGTGGTGGTGGGGGGGGACAGACACGGCTATACAAATGAGTAAATGTGGTGTCTTCTTAATGATATTCACTGAATACTTAGGATGCTATACTCAACATACAGACTCTATGACTTCTGGAACTCATAGGTCAGTAGTCTTTGCCATCTGTTTTCATATTTCTTTTTGTACACAAGTGTCAAATTTTATGTTTATTGCATACACACACACTTTTAAAAACCTTGACTCGATACTTCCTAAGATTATGCAAACAAACATTCAGGCATTTAAACCCACAAATTTTTCTGATACTGAATAAAATTTTCTAAGTCTTGTTCTTTGGGGTTAGTGTGGGGTTTTTGAAATAGGGTCTTACTTTGAACTGACCTTGAACTGGCCATGTAGTACAGGCTGGCTTCAAATAAGTATCCTTCTCCTGTCTTCAAAAGCTGGGAATATAGGAATGTGCTACCATGTCTGACTTATGAATATCTTTTAAAATTAAAAATGGGGATTGCCAAAATTTAGCCTGTGCTAAGTATCTTCCTTTATTGTGATTATAAGTATACTCTTAATGATGAAAAATGTTCTCTACTTATTTCTGTACTTCTTATTTGTTAGGACAAATATAGGGCTTCTGTTGTCTTTTTTTTTTTTTTTAAAGGATGACTGTGGGGCTGCGAGATATGGAAGCTTGAGAATATGAGTTTGAATCCCCAATACTAATATGAAAAGCCAGATACAGTTGCACTCTTGCCTGTAACCTCAGTGCCCGAGGTGGAAGTTTATCAGGCTACTGGGACTTGCTGGCCACCAGCCTAGCTGCAGGTTCAGTGAGACAATGTTTCAAAGGAACAGTGTGAAGAGCTAGAGCAGAACACCTGACTGCCTTCTCTGATCTTTATGCATGAACATCCACATATGCTTACTATCTTTGTATTTATGTTTGTGTAAATTATCTGCCCATGCTCAGCTTACATTGTATCAGTATGTGAGTCTTTCTGTTTTATTTGGGTTTTTTCTTTTTTTTTTTGCAGAGCTGAGGACCGAACCCAGGGCCTTGCTCTTGCTAGGCAAGCGCTCTACCACTGAGCTAAATCCCCAACGCCTGAGTCTTTCTGTTTTATAAGAGTTCTATAAATAGAGATGCCGACTGTCAAAAATGTTACAAATACACTTTTTCATTTTGTTTTTAAGATGTATTTACTGGGGCTGGAGAGATGATAGTGGTTAAGAGCACGGGCTACTCTTACAGAGGAACCAGGTTTTCTTGTCAGTACCTACATGGCACTCATAGCCATCTGTAACTCCAGTTTCAGGGGATCTAATGTCCATTTCTGAACTCCATGGACACCAAGCACACATGTGGTCTATATACATGAAACGCATAGGCAAACCACTCATATACAAAAAAAAAAAAAAAAAAAAAAAAAAAAAAAATCTAAAAAAGTCGTGTTGTCCCCCACCCCCACCCCGGTTTCTCTGTACAGCTTTGCGCCTTTCCTGGAACTCACTCTGTAGCCCAGGCTGGCTTCGAACTCACAGAGATCCATGTGCCTCTGCCTCCCGAGTGCTGGGATTAAAGGTGTGTACCACCACCACCTGGCTCTAAAAAAGTTTTTGTCTTTGTTACAATGCTTTTATTACTTAATATTAGCTAGTATCTGTCATTTATCTTTTGCCTGTTACAATTATGTCTTTGTAATTCTATCCCTAAACTAAAAAAATGCCACTTATTGGCCTATTATCTTTAGGTTTAATTATTAATTCCTATTTGGTTTTTAAAAAACTTCATGTGCATGTGTAAATGTATATGGATGCATGCATGCTATGCTGTGCATGTGGAAGTCAAAGGACAACTTGGGGAGTTGATTCTCTTCTTCACCATGTGGGTCTCAGATATTGAGCCCAAGTTGTCAGGCTTGGCAGCATGCCTCCTGCCCACTTTTTTGGGGAAGGTCTCACAATATATAGCCCAGCAGTCTATAACTGAATGTTTATGTGAGTGTTTGAGAGCAGGTCTCTCACTGTGGCCCAGCATGTAGTCCAGGCCACAGTCTCCAAAGTGTGCAGTCCCATTCTATCTTGTTTTGAGGGTTCAACTGTGGGACATCCACACATGCTGGGTAAGCACTCTACCATTTAGCTCTATCCCTGCTCTAATTCATACTTAAGAGAAAAAAAAAGTGCACATTTGTACTACACATTGTGGAGGTCAGAGGTGACTTTTGGGAGTTTGCTCTCTCCTTTGACCTTGTTGAAGCAGGACCTCTATACCACAGAATGGAGGCTCTTCTGGCCTGTCCCACAACGTCATCTCACCAAAATAGTGCTAGGACTACAGTAGCACCCCACGCATCCTGCTTTTTATGTGGTTCTGGAATCTGAATTCAGGTTTTCAGGATTGTGCAGCAGCTTGACATCCTAAATTATGCTTAAACTCTTAAGGAAGAAGTACTTAAAATGAAGTTTAAGGAGTCGATTCCTACACCACCTTTCTTAGAGGCAAATGCCTACTACTACCATTTTTTCTTCTTTGCACATCTTCTGTAATTGAAAGACAACTATAATCTTCCTTCACTGAATTAAAAAAAAAGTTATTTCCATTAGACTATTATTTATTACACATACTTTTGGTCCTTGACTATTTCTGGCAAGTACTTTACTGCTAAGCTACAATGTTCTCCTAGCTTATTTCTATAGGGTTTTAAATATACTGGTCTTGTTTCTGGAAGTTATTCTATTTCCTATACAATATGAAATTTATATTAACATACATTTCTCCCCTTCCCCCCTTTTTTTGAGACAGGGCCTTACAATGTTGTCTAGGTTGGTCTCAAACTTAGGGTTTTACTTTCTCAACCTCTCCAGTGCTGGGATTCTAGGCACCACATCTAGCAATACTGATATTTTTGGAAATACCAACATAATATTGGCAATAAATGGTAATAATCAGGCAACCATGTGCATATTATAATAAAAAAAACCTCCCAACTCAGTATTTTGTTTGGTGATACAATCATCAGCTGTAATTTGGGGGCACACCCTCACTACTGACAGTTCATGATCCTTTTTAGCTACTCAAGCTTCGATTTCCTCCTCCTCAAGAGACTTGATTTCCAGTGTTCTCTATTTTTATTTTGCTATTCTAAGACAGAGTTTCTTAGTGTAGCCCTGGCTGTCCTGGAACTCGCTCTGTAGACCAGGCTGGCCTCAAACTCAGAGATCCACTTGACTCTACCTCCCGAGTGCTGGAATTAAATGTGTGCACGACCAGCGCCTACTTTTTATTACTATTGTGAATAGAACATACTTCTCCATTTGTTCATCTTCATGTTTTAAAATGTTTACATACTGGTTTTGAATTTAGCCACTCAATAAATGGCTACTAGTTTTCCAGCTAATTTTCTTGGCTTTCTAGGTATATAACTCTATTACTGGCATATGATAACACTCATCCCCCCTTTCCTTTTTTTTGTTTTTTTCCGAGACAGGATTTCTGTGTGTAGCTTTGCGCCTTTTTCCTGGAACTCACTTGGTAGCCCAGGCTGGCCTCAAACTCACAGAGATCTGCCTGGCTCTGCCTCCCGAGTGCTAGGGATTAAAGGCGTGCACCACCACCACCACCACCACCACCACCACCACCACCACCACCCAGCATTCATCCTTCTTTACTAGTACTTACATCTCCTTTCCCTTTGAAAGAAGAAAATATGCTTATAGCTAAAAAATTCTAAAATATGTTATAATAAAAATAAAACAGCGGAGTTACATAGTAATTCATATTTTTAGGGGTTTGTAGTATGTGTGGCACATGTATGCAAATCCATGTGTGGGTGGGTCTGTACACCTGCATGTAGAAGCCAGAGGACAATAGATGTCTTACCCAACTGCCTCTACCTTACTTATCCCTGAGATAGCCTCTCACTGGACTTGAACCTCACTGTTTTGGCTAGGCTAGCTAGCCAGCAAGCTCAGAAATCTGCCTGTTTCTGCCTTTCAATGTGGTAACTGTAGGAATATTCATCCATGTCTGGCTTTTTTACATGGGTGCTAGGAATGAATTTCAAACTTAGGCTCTTATACTTACATAGAAAGTATTCTGCAAGAGATCTAAAGGATGATGTATATGACCAGTTCTCTTAGGAATATGAAGTTGGCTTGATGTTTGTTTTTTAAACTTTGAAATGGAGAAAGCAATGTAACACAGTCACTCAGGAATTTGACAATATCATGTTTATGATTGTTTAATAAATTTATCCAAAAACATCTGTCAGCTATATTTATTATGGAAACTAAACTTTAAGATGAACTATCAAGCTGGGCATGGTGGTAGAACCATCTCCCTAGTTTTAACAGTTCACCTCGCCTATCCCTCCGAGTCAGGGTTTCTCTGTGTAGTCCTGGTTGTTCTGGAACTTGATCTGTAGACCAGGCTGGCCTCCAACCCCAGAGATCTGCCTGCCTCTGCCCTGAGTGCTATGATTAAAAGCATATACCACCAGGCCCATGAGTGGTTGTGTTACATTGCTTTCTCCATTTCAAATGTTAAAAAACAAATATCAAGCCAACTTTATATTCCAAGAGAACTGGTCATATATATCACCCTTTAAATCTCTTGCAGATTCAAGGAGGTAAGCAAATCTAATTCACAAGCGATGCTATGCTTTCTCCTGGTCTTAGATCAATTTGATAAGCCAACCAAGGATAAACTGTTCAAAAAATTGTGATACCAGAGATCAAACCAAAGGCTTTTCTCATGCTAGGCAAGTACTACCATTAGGCAATAACCTCAAACCAAGAATAAAAATAAGGAGGGGGGTGGAGGGAGGAACTGTGGCTCGTATGTAAAATGGATAAAAAAAATTAAAAGGGACAATGAGATGGCTCAGAAAGTGAAGGCTTGCTGTCATGGCTGATTGCTTGAGTTCAATCCTTAAGACCTACAAGGTAGAAGGAAAGAACTGACTCAAGATATCCTCTGAAACTGCAAATGCACATGCGCACCCAAGTACATGCGTACACACACACAATTTTCTTTAAAATGTCAATGATAGCACACATTATTTCATCATAATCATGTAGGTGAACACAGATCAAATGACAAATTCTACTTTTTCAACAGTTGGGAGTTAGGGCTTTAAAAAATTTTTGTCCATGTAATTATGCAACTATTAGCAATTATGAATAATTTTGTACATAAATATTTGGTGTCTACATCTTTATATAGAACCTAGAACAACCAGTGAGTTTAAAATTATAAATATTTTTCAAGCATATGATGATTCTCAACATACTGTTTATTTATTTTTTTCTTTGAGGGGGGCATTGTTTGTTTTTTTTTGAGACAGTGTTTCTCTGTGTGGCCCTGGCTGTTCTGGAATTCCCTCTGTAGACCAGGCTGGCCTCAAACTCAGAGATCTGCCTGCACCCCCCCCCCTCCCCCCCCGCAAGTACTGGGATTAAAGATATGGGCAACCACTACCTGGCTCTTTACAGACTGTTAGTTGAATTATTGTTCTATCATTTTTACTGAAAATCTTTCTATTACTATATTAACTCAAAGACAGTATGACCACAGAAACAAGAATTAATACTATTTGAATTGTATTGGGTGTGGTGGTACATACCTCTACCCGCACTTAGGAGACTAAGGCACGAAGATGGCAAACTTAAGGCTGGCCAGGATTTCATAATGAGACCTTGTCTCAAAAAATAAACCCAAATAAATCAAAACCAACTAACCAAAACACAAAGAACCCAAACATAGTAAGAGAAAATATTGAATGCACTAGAATTTGCACTGGCAAAGAATCTAATCATTTTACAATCTCGAGTGTTGAAAATTCCAGAGCAATTTACCATGTCTCTATTTCACAGCCTAATCTAAATGTTCTGTTCTATATTCTCATTTGCTCTTGCACGTGTGCTATGATAATTCAGCCATTAGTATCACAGGGAAGCTAATTATGTATTTTTAGCAAAGTACTTTATTACTACGTTTCCAAGTTTTATTTGAAAAATTTTAGGCAAACTTAGAATCAAATTTTTAAATGACGGTTCTTTGGAATCTATTGGTGTAGAAAGAATATGGATGGTAGTATTTATTCTTTCCATTAGTGAATACTGAATTTACTTTATGCTCAAACTTAAAAAGCATTTCTCAATAGTGGTTTTGCATTACATATCTAAGTATGGCCATTCCCAGGTTGAAATTTCTTAGCTTTGTTAAGTTTGAGGATGAAAAACCTGTCTTCATTAATTTTCTTAGTATTTAAGTGGTATTAACTCTACTTCTAACCAAGGATTTTACTCAACTGTTATTAGTTCTGAACTTTTCATTTATTATGAAGGTATTATTCCTAGGGACATATAAATGTTATTTACAAATGAACATCATCACATCTTTTCCCTGCATCAATGGCAATACCTCTTATTTTTATACAGTTTTAGGTTTTAGCATCCTTTGACTTTTCCTTTTGATAGCCTTACTATATAGACCAGGTTGAAATAAAAAATAAGATTTTCTCACCAGTCTTTATTACTGGGATTACACATTACATCTAGGTGCAACCATACCTAGAATTTATCATTTGTAATCTAGGTAGTTCATACCTGACAACAGAGAGTGTTCTGTGTAAAATGACAGCAGCAATTTCTATTATGGGTCTGATGCTGAACCAAGCACTTTATATATAATATTATTCAGTTTCCTATTAGCCTTATAAAGCAAGCATTGCTAGTATCACTTTACAAATGATGGTCAGAGAAATTTAGTAATTACGCAATTTAAGGATAGAGAACTGGTCCTTAAACAAAGATACTTGATTTTTTTCTACTGTATCAACTTTCCTATCTTCATCAACTTTCCTCAGTATTCTTGTAAACAAAACTTTTTGAAACACAACAAAATAATTCCTCATGATTCACACCACTTTTTAGCGATGACTACTGATTTATGTAATGCTTTTCTTCTGTTTATATTGATCCTTAAGGGCAAGGCGTGTTCTGAGAATGTTTCTCATTGCTTGCTAGAGTGGAGGGTAGAAATGTAATGAAGGTTGGTGACTAATAGTGCTAATTCCATTCCACTGAGGACACGTAGTAACAAAGACAATTTCTCTCTAAGTATGTGAAAGCCAGGAAATAAACTGCTCTATAGTCTCTGTTTTCCAAGATTAACTATATACCTACACAACATATCCACCAGATAGAGGAGGTCACATATTCAGCTACTCTAACTATCTTCTAAAAGATGCCTAAAAGTTGACAAAATTGAGGGAGTTCTGCCTCAAAAATTTGTTAAATCAAACCTGAATCTGTCTCAGTCAATGAACAAATTAAAATCTAAATGAAAGTAGAATTTTAATATAAAGTAATTACTAGTAATATTCTTTTAATTAAATTCAACTTCATAATAATCACTCAGCAATTCTACAAATAATGGTTCAAAAAAAGCAACCCAAAAAACAGAAAACAAAACACCCCCAAACAATACAAAAGTCCAAAGTATTATGTTAGCTGTAACCTTAACATGAGTTTTAGTAACTGATTTGTTTTGTAATAATTTCTGTTGAGACAGGGTCTTGCTATGTACCCCAGCCTTGAACTTGTAGCAATCCTATTGTCTTATTTTGCCTCCCAAGTGGTGGGTGTTATCACCATACCTGGCTATGGTAGGTTTTGATTATATAATATTCAGAAAACTGATTTACAGGTAAGCTTATGGAAATCACTGAGAATGGTTTACTTTATTTATTTCTTTGTCCGAGTCAGGGACTGAAACAAAAGCTTAAAAAAAAAAAAAAAGTACATGTTCTACCACTGAGTCACACCCAAGGATCTCCTAATTATGCTGATACTGCATAATTTTCACAAAAAGGAGAGTTTGATTAAAAAAAAAAAACTTGGCAAAATGTGAAGAGTGTCACAAGGATGGTGGTATGGTACATATCTGAATTTGAGTACTGGGGAGAATGAGTGTGATACCAGCCTAGATTAAACACAGAAACCCTGTGTAATAAGTACACAAACAAAAAGGGTATCAATGCACCAATGCGTTCACAGTTAGAAGCCTACAATAAAACACTGTGAAAGACAATGGATCTGATCATTTTTTTTCCATAGCCATTTGGCTCATGAGGATTTAAAGCCATGTCATCTCAAGAATTTTATAGTTCTTGGGGGCAAGTCCTTAAAAAAAAAAATCAGTAACTATTCCTCATAATTTCATTTTTTCCTGCCCCTTTAGCTAGATCCCACCCAACAAGCCATTTAACATTTCCATTTTTTCCTAAACATTAGTGTTCCACCACTTTCTACTACCTCCCCTTATAAAATACAAATAAAGATTTCCTAAACTTACTACTTTAAACGTATCTAACCTTTTTTATAACCATTTCTGCTGTTATCTGTATACTGTCTAGTTCCTTCTTTGTCGTCCTGGGAAAACTGATCCCTGACTCGAGATCTTTCTCTTCCTCTGTAAAGACAGATGTAAAGTAACTATTTAGAGAACACACTATTTCTTTTTATATCAGAGTACCAACACTGAAATTTTTACTGTGAACCTCAAATGATGACTGCTCATGTCAAATTTAGAAAAAGACCAGATACATACCTGCATTGTCTTTACAGATACTAGAAGAATTACTATTCTCATTACTTTGGTATAGGTGCTGTGTTCTAGTCTCTTGGGGCACAGATGATGTCTGAGTCATCCCTTCTTCCAAGGCTTGCTTTATCCAGCGCTACAATGGGGGGAAAATCCAGAGAATTTTCAAAAACCATTTAAAACTATTTAGGACATCTATTTCAGTGCTCTAATGAGATCACTACATACCAACAGGTGATAAATGCAATACAAATACATTCACAGGGCTTCATAGTCAAGTGGTTTTGGACAGGGCCCTGCCCGTGCAACCAAGGCTGGCTTTTGCTGTTCTTTCCTTTCTCTTTAATGAAGATTATTTTTGAAATAGTCTCATGCAGCCTAGACTGGCCTTGCTGTGTAGCTAAAGGTGACCTTAAACTTATGATCCTCTGCTCTACCCTCTAAGCTAGAATTACAGGATTTTACCACTATACCAAGTTTTTGTGGTGCTAGGGTCTGAGCCAAGGGAGGCACTCTACCTACGTTCTCAGCCCTCACAGTCAAATCAGTTTTTTCTATTACACAAAACTGAAACAGTCTGAATTATATAACGGGATCCTAACAACCAACAAAAAATAGAAAGTACCCAACTTTTCACATTGCATAGGGTAGCATTATTGTTTAAAGATAGGCTTACACTTTAAAAAATATACTCTCTAAGTGATAATGTGCATATGAACTTCTTCCCTGTCAAGTAGTTTGGGTAAGTTATACTTGAGCAATGATAATCACTGGGGAAGAAAAGAAAAAAGAAAGGAAAGATTCTGTGGAAAGTTTGTAAAGAACACTCCAGTTACTTCTTTTTCCTTTAGGAGCTAATATGCAATCTGAATGGATGAGAAAAACTAAAGTCAGAAGAAAACTTGCAAAAAATTACAAGGTAAGACTATGTATCCTACGGAAAAGGAATTTTATTATCTGTAATTTTGTTTTCTTAAGTTACACAGCTATAAGTTGCTCACCATTCTGTGGTTCTCCTATCCTGACAGAAGACAGATCTAATTACAATAAGCATCAATTTCAGCCAGACTATCTCCGAATGCAAAAAGATAAACTACTATAATTTTACACATTTAGAGAACATATACCACAGGTAAATAAATATTCTCTTTAAGACGGCAGTTCTAGAAAATTTGTGGTTGCTGGAATCTTAGACCTTGAGACAAACCCAGGAAATTTTACTATGAAAAATCCTCTATCATGTAAATATCTTTGTTTACCAAATTGAAGAAAAAAAGTAAACAGAGATGAGTGAATGGGTATAGGGGGAAAAAAAGGATATCCAGAGTCACTTGAATCACATTAATATTACAGGACATGACAAGGTATGTGAAAAGCCAAAAACAAGAGTGACATGCTCTCTCACACAGAGTATCAACAGGCTATCAGAAGCACAGTTCTTCTCTCACACAGAGTACCAACACACACAGGCTATCAGAAGCACAGCTCCTTAGAATGTAGAGGAGGCCTCTGAGGTCATCTTGGTCTAAAGTTCTTTTTCATAGCTGGGTGAAAACTATCCTGGGAGTACAAGTGGAAAATCCTTTGTTATAAATATATGTTTTTATTTACATTATATGCAAGTTATTTCAAATTTATTTTTCTGTTCAAAGCAGAAGAACTCAAATTTGAGATTTTGATACTCCACCGCCCAAAAATTAAAGAAAAAAAAGGTTATTAAAATATTTTCAATATCTGGAAGCCATCTAAGAGTTTGCATTCTAGATCTTAAAGACTACAAAAAAGGGAGCATAAAACTAGATGGGACATAGAGAAGTAAGATGTTGCTAGGCTTGCCTTCAAAGCTAAACACAACCATTACCATTATAAAAAAGGAATATGACCATTTCTTTGTGCTGAACAAGTTAACACCCCATAGATAAGAGATTACTTTTAAATTCTTGTTCTTCTCACCTATGCAAATTCTATTTAGAATAAGTGAAATCTGAAAAAAATTCTATTTTTATAAACTATACTGAAAAGTTTTTTAGGAGGCCTAAAGATGTGTGAGGTGTGCGTGTTTGAAAAGGAGAAAGAACACTGAACTAAGTCACGGAATGTAAAGACCTTGGTTGAAACCTGCTCTGCCAATTACTAGAGATGCCTTACTTTGGGCAAATTTCAGAATCTACTACTGGTTCTGAGACAAAACTACTAGGCTTATGAACTGTAGCCAATAATCTCAATTCCATAGGGTTATTATACTGGTGAAATGAGATCAAATATGCAAACAAACCTAGTAGCATAGCACTGGAAATATGCCCAATTTTCAAATTCTTTTCTCAATGGGATTCAAGTGACTGGATCTTCTTCTTCTTCAATACACTCATTCACTTATCCCTGCTTGCCTCCCAATTTCAACAATATGTTTATGTTTAAAGGAACAGATTAACAACCCTTCAGGGGTATACAATAAAACAAAACATAGTTTCAAAAGAGTCCAGGAGACCAAATATCCTTTACATACGCCAGGATGACTTTATGCAGAACAAAGAAGGGCACTTACTCAAGGCTTATATGTTAATAAGAAACAAAAGAATAAAAGACATTAATTTGTGTATTTTTTTGGGGGAACTGGACTCAACTGAATTTAGACACTCCCAGGATATTAATAAATGTTCTTACAAATGAATAATCTGAGTACAAACATACATACAGACACAAACTTGTCTTAAACTGCGTTTAACTTAGGAAGTCTATTGACTTTAATGATAAATGAAACAGCGGGTCTATGACTAAGAATATATATTGTTCTATGTGTTGGAAATGGCTTGGTGGTTCAGAGTACATACTGGTCTTGCAGAGATGACCTGGGTTTGGTTCCCAACACCCATACAGAGATGCTTACAACCACCTGTAACTCCAATTCAGGGTGATCTGATACCTTCTGACCTCCAAATGTACCAGGTGTGCATGCAGTGCGCTTACATATATGTAGGGAAAACACTCACACATAACAAAAAGCAGACTTAGATTTCTAGCTAAATAAAAACAGTTTAGTTAACTCTGCCCAGAAAAAATTGTATGTTGTATACAATCTAGATTATTTTCAAAAATATTAAAGCAGTGATTTAAATTGAATTCCCATGTGTATTTTAGGAAGAAAGGAGGGTAAGATAGTCTTATGATTCTTCTGCTTCCACTCTCCCAAGTGCTATGATGATACATCTGTGCTACCATCACTCCCAGTTTATGAGATGGACTCCCACCTTTGAGAATGCTATGCAAACACTCTTCAAGAGCCACATCAGTCGCCACTAACCAATAATTTTAAGATTCAGTTTTAATGAAGCAGCCTTGCTATGATAATCTCTTTCTAAAACAGTGATATGGGGCTGGGGATACAACTTGGTGGTAAAGTGCTTATCTACCATGTAGAAGAAGAACCATGGTTAGATACCTAGCCCTGCTTTAAAAAAAAAGTGCGTGTATGTGTATGGGGGCAACTAAGGATGAGGATGGTCAGAGAGTCTTGGAGAATATATAGAGTTTGGTTAAATTAAATTTCTTTCAATCTGTTGCCAATGGAGATACTACAGATATCAATGTTAAACCAAGCTAGGTTCATGCCTTTAATTCCAGCACTCAAGATGCAGGCAGATCTCCATGAGTTCGAGGTTAGTATGTTCTACATAGAATTGCAGGCCAGCCAGAATTATTTTGAGACTGTCTTTAAAGGCAAGTAAGTAAATAAATAAACTAAATTTGAAACAAAGCCAGATAAAAGGAGCTCAAAAATTGCTGGCGAGAAGGCTCAGTGGGTAAAAATGTTAGCTGTAAATGCCTGATGACATGAATTTGATATGAAGGTGGGAGAGTTGTCCTGTGACTTCCCCATGAGAACCACCTCCCCACACACATGGTAATAAAACAACAAAAACAGGAGCTCAAACAAATGGATTTTCTACTAAATGTAAGTCATAGTTTTAAACTTTTGTTTGCTTGTTTGCCTGGGTATCTTCTTGTTGGGAAAGCAAGATAGGAACAAAAAGATTACAATTCTGCATCATAATTACCAAGAAGACATTTCAAAAGTTAGTCTACATTATTTACAACAATCTTTACATTAATCTCTACTAATTTATCATCAATCTTCCTTAATAAAAAACAAAAAAAAACCTAGATTAACTTTATTTTCTATGTGAGTGTTTTCCCTGAATGTACATGTGTGTGGGATGCATGCAGGTCAGAAGAGGGCATCAAATCTCCTGGAATTGGGGTTACAGATAGCTGTGAACCACCATGTGGGTGCTCGGAATTGAACCTGAGTCTTCTGCAAGAGCAATAAGTGCTCTTAACTGGTGAAACATCTCTCCAAAGCCCCCATCAACTCTTCTTAAACACCAGAATAGATTTTACTACCTGGCTTGATGAAAATGCTTTTAAGACTATCTACAGCCTAATTTTTTTTTTTTTGTTTTAAAGTTGATTTTCTTAGCATATACTATGTACAGTAATGGTTCTCATTAGTTTCCCATATACAACCATACTGTATTTGATCATGCCCTTTCCATTCTTTTTCTTATTCCCCTCCCACTCTCGCTGATCTTCCTTTTTTGTAACCAACCTGACTTCTACTTTCTTATTAATTTATTTTTAAACTTAGTAAACAGTTTCAAATTAGGGTTGTTTACAGGAACTTCTTGCCAGTGCCTATTACCACCAAAGAAAATGCACCCCCAGCCACTAACTGAGTATACACCTTAGGGAGAGATGGGATCTCTCTTTTCTAATTCTCAATACTCTTCATAAAAGCTGTTATGATTTTGCTGTTCCTTTAAAAAAAAAAAAAAAAGTTAAGCAGGGTGGTTGAGACAGAGAAACCCTGTCTTGAAAAACCAAAAAGTAAAAAATTAAAAAAACAGCCGGGCGGTGGTGGCGCACGCCTTTAATCCCAGCACTTGGGAGGCAGAGGCAGGCAGATCTCTGAGTTCAAGGCCAGCCTGGATTACAGAGGGAGTTCCAGGAAAGGCACAAAGCTACACAGAGAAACCCTGTCTCGAAAAAACAAACAAACAAACAAACAAACAAACAACATTATTACTGTGTGTATGGGTGTGGATTTCACGTCTATGTGGATGTTGGAGGGCAAGGTGTGGAATAGGTTTTCTCCTATAGGGTTCTGGGGATGGAATTCAGGTTTACTAGGCTTGTGTGACAAGTGTTTGCCCACTTAGCCATCATATCACCTTCCTGCTATTACTCTGAATGAAGAGGTGAGCAATGTAGGCAAACTAGGTCTCAGTTTTGCCATTCTACACTTAGTCTATCACTTACTATAGCCAGTAAATCATGTTTTCTTTTTTGTCCCTGGTGTTTTGTTTTTGAGAGGCGATTTTGCTATGTAGCCCAAGCTTTTCAAAAACTATTGCCATTTATGACACTAAGTTGTAAAATCCCTTTGGCAAGGATCTCGTGGTCAAAGTTCTCGGAATTTCTTCTATGTGAAAGTTTTTCCACACAAACCAAGTGCCTGCATTCCTTAGGTAGGATAGACCATTAAAGCTTCTGTAGCGCATGCTACTGAATCAGCAGCACTGCCCTTCCTTTATGCAGACGCCCGCTGCACTCCTCCCTTCCATAGCCTATGCTATTCTGATTGATTCTTCAGATTCCCACCCCCAAGAAATAATTCATGTTCTTGGGGAAAGAGAAAATCTTTGCGTTTAGAGGAACTAGGGAAGACCTGCCTGGAGTTGGAGACTTCATCACATCAAATAAGCTACAAGCAGCATCCTCATGTATGTGGTGCCAGTGGAGGAGGGCAATGACAGACACTGAGGGAGGCAGCCTGAATCCAGATCTGAGGATTAGAGAAAAGGGGGTTCCAGGGAACAGAACTCTATCTAGAGAAGAGTATGTCCTGTTTCTGAAAAGCACTATAGGTTTGAAGAACAATCTATTCCCAAATTATGTTTGTAAAATATGTACAACTTGTGGAAATTAATAAAGTGTGTTCTCAAAACAACAACCAAATACTACTAGTACTAGACTCAACTAGAGAGTCACGTACGGCAGAGAGTCTTTTTACAGCATATTCCATATTCTCTAGGGAACAAGAAGTCTAACCCATTGTTACCTAATCAAGTAACAGGAATTATTGCAATTAGATAAATTTTCCTCTAAACTCCTTCAAGAAGTAACAGTGATAGATTACTTAGTTACAACCACAATCTTGTCCATTTTTATGGGTACATCAGTGCTCTAAGGGTTTGGGGCCCAGTATAACACATCAATAATCACAAATGACCATGCTAACCAGTACCATAAAACCATTTACAAAATACATCCATTCCATCAATTGCCTTGTGCTTTCACTCAGTAACCTGAAAAGCTTCCAGGTAAGACAATTCTGAATAGCCACATATTTGAGCACTAAAAATGAAGCACACATTCCACTTGATCAGTGTGGCTCCTGATGCGTCAATGTTCATGTTTAACAACTAATACCATGTAAACTCACACAGTTATCTAGAGATTCATGAGCATCTAGACAATTATGCCAAATATGCTACAACTATATGCATACTGTACTACTAAAACACCTTTTCATTCACAGAAAGGTGGGCATGCGCACACACATGCACACAACGCATACACATACCTTTTTACAGGAGCTGAATGTGCCATCAGGCAGAAGCGGCCTTCGACGCCTCTCAGGCATAAAGGGTGAGCCAAAGCGAATGTAGTGTTTGGGGGTGGTACAAATTAACGGGGAATGAATAAGACCCGGTAGCATGTTCAGAGTTGTTGCCAATACAGTTGGGTCAGTGGTGATACGTAAAGGACACTCAACAGGACACTCTTGCTTCTCAGCTTTGTCATTCAACCATTCTGTAACTAGATACTAAGGTTAAAAGAAAAAATCATTAGTTAACACTGCATATGTAACAGCCATCTGAAACAGTAGTGTAGTTCACAAAGACAAACCTCATCTAAAAACTAGAATAGATGCAGCAACCATCACGAGGATGTAGGGTATCTTTCCTTTACCCTCCCTGTGCTTACAAAGAAAAAACACTTTCAGTTATCAGTGATTTAATTTCTGTCTAAAATCAAGTGAACAAAAAGTAAGTGGGATGGTTTCAGCTTTCAGCATAAACAACTTTTATCTAGAACATTCAATCTAGTAATTCTAAGATTATTTCTTTTCTGGGGACTATAAACCCTCTTGTTTTACTAAGACACTCCTTGCCAGACTAGATTTATGTTGTCACTTACCTTTTTGGTTTTGGGGTATTTAGATGCAGCACGGATGACATGCGATCCAGTAGCTGATACCACAGTTGGGTCAGACCCTGTCAACTGTCTGTTCTCTCCTGAACTGTCTATATTTCCAGCTTCAGGAGGAGTTACTAAGTTGTTACTTCCTCCTTCATCCAAGGCAGCTTGAGAAAGCTCTGCCTGTTGTGCATTGGCCTGCTTCTGGCGTTTTAGTCTTTGGGCTGAACTGGTCCGGTACCGAGAAATCCGACTCTTGGGTCGGGGTCTAGAAGGCTTAGCTGGAGGTGGCTTGGGGACTGGTTTCTCTGCAGCTACATCCTGTAACAACATCAGGGCCAAAGTTTACTAGAAATTTCTCTTCTCTTTTGTAGATACAATCTCCCAGGCTGGCCTCTAGCTTATATCCTCTTGCCTTAGATTCCTGGGTGCTGGGATTAGAAAAGCCACCTCTCACCCAGCATCAGAAATTTTATACCTGTTTCTTGCTTAATCTATTTAAAGCATTCTAAATGATAATGGTGAAAAGAACACACACATGTGCACATACAAACATGTAACCATTCACACATAGAAATAAAAAAAATCTGAACTGGGCATGGGTGTCACCTATCTTTAACCTCAGCACTTAGGAGGCAGAGGCAGGCAGATCTCTGTGAATTTGAGGCTAGCCTGGTCTACAAAGCAAACTTTTTTTTTTTTTTTTTTTTTTTTTTTTTTCTGAGATGGGGTTACTCTGGGTAGTTTTGATGCCTGTCCTGGATCTCACAATGTAGACCAGGCTGGCCTTGAACTCACAGACACCCACCTGGCTGTCTCCCGACTGCTGGGATAAAAGGCATGCACCACCACCGCCTGGCTTCAAAACAATTTTTAAAATGTAATCTTTAAGTGCAAAATTTTATAGACTTATATCACCTAAACAGACCATATATAAACATTTGGCTAAGTTACTTTAGTTACTAATAAACAAATATAAAATAAAAATAGGTCAGAAGCTAGCTAAAGATGACTACCTGATAGAAAGCTTCCTAGCAGGAAAGGCAATTCTTGTTTGTTTTCTATACTCAGAGGTTTTATGTTAAGCCTTAGTTACTTCTAGGTCAGGGAAGAAACAGACAGGCTTAGAGAAGCCCCTAAAAGAGGCATGTAACTGAGCTATTCAGAGTATTCATGAGAGAAACACAATGATTTGCTTTCTTCCCTTGGGGTTGGAGACTAAGCTAGGTTAGGCCTTCTGCATGCTCAGCAAGCATTCTTCACACTAAGCTACACCAAACCCAGTATCCAAACCAAATGATTCTATGAACTCACCACCCTGCTTATCTGGGAGACAGTTAAGTGCTGAGGACTTTGTCATTTAAATTTTGACTTTACCTGCACCCCACAAATCAGCTGTTCAGATCAAAATGGCTTTACTTATTCTGATACAGAGCCAAGTTGAAAATAATTTACCATTCTAAAAAAAGACAACTGACGTTATAGTAGACATACAGACTGTAAGAGTTTTCTCTCTTACCCCAGTGTGGGAAGACCTCCTTGTATTCACACCAGTGCTCTGTGGGGTGCTTGGGATGGCAATATTTGAGATGGGGTTGCTAACTTCAGACTCAGGAGTTGCAGTTTTTGTCTCTTCTCCAATGGCTGTCTCTGAACTGCTGGTAGTAATCTCTATGTCTGAGTTGCTCTGTTCTACAGGCTGATCCCGCCGTTTCTTTCTTTTCTCTAAATTTTCAAAGGCATGCATGATGGCTTCAACCTTCCTATCTTCCCGAGTCTAGAAAAAAAAGAAGGAAGGTTAAACCAGATGTAGGTGCAGCTATTTTAGAAGCAACCATTAGTGTAGTTTATAACAACTTATTCAAGGTATTATTAAGGTAGCACATGCATTGCTGGACAAAATTTCAAAATTTTATTTTAAATATAGGAAACAGTTGTAAAATAAAGCAAATTCAAAAGCTAAAAATTTTAAAAACAGCTGAGCTACACCTTGACATATTTTAGTATATAAAAGCAACCACAACCAATTTCTGTCCTATTTTCAGAGCTCAAAACGAAGTAAATTGTCATTAAACTTTTTCTAAGCACAAATAAACACACTTAACAAATTACTTTAATCTATTTGACAAAAAAAGTAATGTGGCTTAGATATAAAATATGCCCCAAAGGCTTGAAAATACTACTGGGAGGTTGCAGAAACCCTAGGAACTGGCACCTACTCGGATGAAGCAAGCCAACAGGGGTGTGTCTTGGAAGGGCATATTCTGTTTTTGTCCCTTCACTCTCTTTTCCCTCTGCTTCCTGGTAGCAATGAGGTAAGCAATTTTTCTTTGCAATGAACTTCTGCTGTCCTATTTCTGCTTGCTTCTAAAGCAATGAAGCTGGCAGATCTGAACTAAAACCTGTGAAATTTAATTAAGCCCAAGTAAACCGGGCTTCCTGTAAGTTGTTTTTCTTACACATTTCTGTCATGGAGATAAGCGGGCTAACAAAGTTGACTTTCTCCCCATCCTCCCAGGAATTTGGGCTCGAAATCGAGACCTTGTTTGTGTACAAAGTTACTGAATAACTTTGCTATCACCAGCTCTACTTGATCTTGTTTTTAAATATAAAAATTAAAAACAAAGCAAGAAAATTCCTAATCCAACTAACTCTGGTCTTCTTCACCAAGTTTTAGGAAAATCCAATTGTTAGAAGGGAATATCTTAAAACCATTATTAGACAGTTACCATAAACTACTGTGTGTGTGCCTACATGTAGAAAAATAAGTAAAAACTATAATGAAGTCGACTTTATGGTAAAATCCCAGAGTTGGGAGAAATGCAGAAACAACTACTGGATGTTACTTACCCTCCTGCCATGAGCTGGGTTCTCCTGGTCATCTGTAGCCTCATCTTTTTCTTCTTCTTCTTCCTCTTCTTCTTCTTCAGGTTTTTCTTCTGGATTGTCAACTTCCTTTAAGACAGAAGCACTATTAGATTATACTCAAGCTCCAAGAAACATCAACCTGCTTTTTATTCTGGCATCATTACTTTCCCACCCCTTTCTATGCCCTATGCTAGGAATTAAGCCCAGGTCCTTATGCTGAGCAGACAGTCTATGAATCAAAGGATGCTTTATTTTTGTTTGTACATTTCTTGAGACAGGGTCTTATTATACAGTCTAATATGGCCTCAAATTCTTGATCAAGCCTCAGCCTTATAGATGCTGGGATTATTATGTGTGCATCACCATACCAGGCCTTGAAAGGACAGTTCTTGATATTATTATTTTTGTTTTCTCTCTTTTTTTGAGACACGTCACGTGTGTGTGTGTGTGTGTGTGTGTGTGTGTGTGTGTGTGTGTGTGCATGTGTGTGTTTGTTTCCCCCCAAGACAGGGTTTCTCTGTGTAACAGCACAGCTGTCCTGGAACTCAGAGATCCACCTGCCTCTACCTCCTGAGGGCTGGTATTAAAGGCATGTGCCACCATGCCTCGGCTTGGTCTCATGGTTAATATTATAAAATGAAAAGAAAACCCAAATAAATATATTCATGTTGATGTAAATAGCATAAAATGTTTTAGTATGACGTTTCTAAAACAACTCATGGCAACCTGAGTTCAGACATCTCTACTTGGCCGGGGAGATTACCTCATGCTCACTGGAAACAGTTACTTTTTCTGGAACTTCTTGTGGTTGTGGGTTATGATTCTCTTCTGGAGCCTCATTTTGTTGCTCCATTTCCAGCTCTTTCCGCCGTGCCTTTCTACGTCTGGTTTCTGCTCCAATAGTGGGAAAGCTAGGAGGTGGTGGGAGTGGCAATTCTGCAGCATTGGGATTTCTTTTCTGTATAGGGCAGTTCCGGTTTCCCTTGTGACATGCACAGTCCACTTTGTAATTACTGTGTCAAAGAAACAACCAAATGTGTCTCAATGTCTTGAAAACAGAACATTATGGCATATCATCCATTCACTTTCTGAAACATTAATGTAGTAATTTCCTCTGATGTTATCTTTGAAAAACTTAGGATAGGTATGATATTTCAATAAATATTGTTTTTCTGTGTATCTCTACTTGTAACCTATGTACAGAAGTCGAAAGAAAGCAAATCTCTACTGAATCAGTTCTCCCTACAGCCGTTTTTTTGAGACAGTGTCTAGCTGGCATGGAACTCCCTCTGTAAACCAGGGAGACCTGGAACTCATAAAGATCCACTTGCTTCTGCCACCCATGTGCTGGGATTACATAACTTCTAGGCAGAAAATACATTACTTGTGAAAAGAATAGGCAAAGCAAAAAAAAAAAAAAAAGGGGGTGGTGGTGGTTGAAAACAGACTTTTTGAGTTAAAATCTTAACATTCATTCATTCATGCTTGGAAAAGTTTCTGATGTCTTACCAGTTACTATATTCATAATCAAATGCAATGGTGACCTCAGCATCCTTGGTGATCGCCGATACAGCATAGATACACAGGTGAATCATCCCATCTGCAATCATGTGTCTCACCTGTGTGAACAAGGTATCATTAGGCTTGCTTTTAAGACCAAGTTTTCCATTAAGGGGAAAAGTTTGTGAGTCAAATAATTCTGCCCATTTTGAGTAGTCTGTTATTTTATTTAATCCCATCATTTCATTTGAAATTATTTTAAAGTAACGAACAGACCATTAGACTTCTTCAAAATGAAAAAATCCAATAATGTTAGAAATCAGGGTAAAATCGTTTTATATTTTAAAGATTATCTGCATTCTGCTGGAGAATTACATTCCCTTAGCTTGCAAACAAAGCTCTGTTAATCTTACTGCACTTTCTGTGAATGCATCAAATTTATGAATTTTAGAAATGCCTAGAAATTCTTACAAAACACTATTTTCCAAAATCTATAAAAGTGAAGACAAATGGCTTAGCTGGACCTAATAACAACTACTACCACATGGCCTTTTCTCTCCCCCCAGTCCAATTTATAGACTTTATCTATCCAGTTTGTCTTACTTCTTACAAATACTAACTTGCCTCTTCTCATTTCTGTCCTCGCTAAAGAAATGTCCTTATCTCCATATGGCACCATACTTCTTTTTTTTTTTAACCATTGCATTTAAAGATCATACAACTAATAACTACAGACCTTAATCTGGGTGAAGTTTTCAGATTGTTTCTTCAGTAAACGTGTCCTTTGGTGGTTCCATTGAAAGGGAAGTTGCTAAGGATTGCTTACCTCTGCATTTGGTGTACATGATCTTCTGATGAACCGAGCATCATTACCGAAAGTACGAGCATCCACACACATCTCTACACCATTGAATTTTGAGTAGAAGAGCACAAAGGGATATGGTCTAGGGATACAATTAAAATTCCTGTAATTCTCAACACAAACAAAAAGGCCACCCCACGACTACAAATGTGAATCATATGCTGACACAATAAGGAGCAGTCATTTGCAATTCCTAAGCTAGAAAATACCACAAACTTGTCTGCTTTTCATTAAAGAATAAACACAAAGCAAGGAATGCTGGGCTTGGAAAGGAGTCATCACCACTTCATACACTAAACATTTTGCAGATTTATTTGCCCTTTGGTACCAACAGCAGACAGGCATGAGCTTATTTAATCATTAGCTTTTCCTCAGAAGCAGCCCATCAAGTAGGATGATTTTCAGAGCAATACTGACTGGTCAGTGAGAACCATACAAGCCCTCAGTGCTCAATGAATGACGTTCTTACTTTTTGAAGAAATGCCCATTGACCTCAAATTGTTGTCGTAACATGACTTTCCCACGATATTCTATTATAAGAGTGTCTAAAGCCAAATCTCTTGCAGCCCTCAGGATTTTCCGGTGCTTTTGAACACGAGTGACTCTCCCCAGCTGTAACTGAATAAAAACAGAGCATTAACATTTAAGAATAGCAACAGCAATGTGGTAAAAATTTACAATGTTTTGTAACTGTGGAAAATTTTCAGGTTTTATCTGTGTGTTATAGCTTGGAGATCAGAAAATTTTCATTTTGACATAGCTGAATCTTCCCAGGACACATGGTCCAACTAGTGATACCAGAAAAGGCAAGACCAGAGAAAAACTTACAATGTCAGTGGAGCTGTATCTACTCTATGAGATTAGTTTGATTAGCATAAATCTTTTGTAATTCCTATCTAGGCTGCATTAGAAACTTCCACCTCCTTTATTAAATAAGACATTTCTAAAATATGTACCTAGACAGTTTAGTTACTGTAATCTGATTTTGGTCAACAATGATCAACAGGAAGGTACTTCATTTATTATTCTATAAGGACCTATAATTCCAACTCATTCTTGTACTTTGGGTACTAAAAAATCTCAATCTTTTGGTGTCTTTAATGCTTTAGTTCTCACCTGCATTTGGGAACCAATTACTGTATTATTACAGGCCAGTTCAGTCTTATTTATAGTGTCTAAAACAGCAGGTTTGCCCACAAATTCCTTGTTAGAATGTAGATGTTGCTCAAGAGCATTCTGTACATCCGCACTATACTGATTAGTGAAAGCTTCTTCATACTCATCAGTCCATAGTCTTATTCGATTTTCCCAGCCCTCAGTGGTATTTTCATCTAAATTCTGTGCTTCAGAGGGAGAATTCTGTGGAGAACAAAGATCAAGTGAATTAGTAAGAGACCATTCATGAATATGGGGGGCAGAACAAGCAAGACACTTGTTTTCACATGGCAACTGGCATGTTATTATAAGAGCAATGGACTAAGAATCAGGGGATCAGGATTCTGTTGCCAATGAACTGTGAGATCTTGGACAACTTCAAGTGAGAAAACGTGTCTGCCCACTTATAAAGTGAGAAATTAATCTAGTCAGTATTTTCACCCATTACTGACTTCATGACCATTTTAAGTCATAAAAATCAATTTCTTCATATCAAGATTTATATCAAATTCCTAAAAAATTCCATAAAAAAGCAAAAAGAATCTTAAGTTGTTATAGTGCATAAAATTTCAAAATAGATTAATATTCAGCTTTGTTAGTACAGCATTACAAATGGTTTGTTTTTGTGTTAGAATGATTGTGTTTTTGTGTCACCTATTATTTTCATTAGCAATACTAGTTTATAATCTTACCACCCACAGGAAAAATTACCATTTGGGAACATTGCTAAATGCACTTTGAATGACGTACTGTCATCCTATGTCATCTATCATAAAGAATTATCCAAATGTGAAGAAATATCAGTTAACTTTATTGTTTTATTTTTTATATTTTTATTTTTTAAAGATTTATTTATTATGTATACAGTGTTCTGTCTGCATGTATCCCTGCAGGCCAGAAGAGGGCACCAGATCTCATTACAGATGGTTGTGACCCACCATGTGGTTGCTGGGAATTGAACTCAGGACCTTTGGAAGAGCAGTCAGTGCTCTTAACCTCTGAGCCATCTCTCCAGCCCCTTATTGTTTTATTTTTAATATTTATTTTCCTGGTGTTCATGTGCCACAGTAGTCTAGTGGAGGTAAGAGGACAGCTTGAGCAAGTTAATTCCCTTTCTGCCACGAGGGTCCCAGGGATCAAAGTCAGGCTTGTCAGACTTGACAGAAAGTGCCTTTACCTGATCAATAAAGTACCAAAACTAGTGGCTAAGAGTTGTGACTAGTGGGAAAGCTCTTGACTTTGAAATTAAAAGCCCAAATGCTGTTTTCTATCCATTCTCATAGCTCATACTTGGATATTTAGGCAAGTTCTCATGAACTGTGAGGACAAAATTTAGTAACCTGGGGTTGGGGATTTAGCTCAGTGGTAGAGTGCTTGCTTAGCAAGAAAAAGGCCCTGGGTTCGGTCCTCAGATCCCAGAGGGAGTGGAGGAGGATTTAATAACCCAACTAAAATTATAAAATCATTAAAGTAAAAACTTTTTTCTTTCTATTTAGATTTTAACACACCTCTGAGGATATGCTGAAACTATAAACAAAGTGATAGTTAATGTGAACTTTTCTGAAAGCAACAGATGCCTTCCTAAAGGTTTTGAAATTCTGGAGTTAGTTTCAGTAATTATCTGATAGTAGAAAAAAGGCTTTACAGTTGAGGTCTACAGTCAGCCCCCAAATTCCAAGTAGGTCCTTCTTAGTAAATGAAATGAGAAGTTAAAATAAATTTGGCTATGCAAAGAGATCTATCTCATTAAAGAAATGATTATAAATGTGTTACAAAACACAGCTCAGGCCTCTGAAGGTTTTGTGGTTGTGAAAGTTGTCTCCTATTCACACAAGAGGTGAGACCTTCAAATTTCAGGTCAAGTGTCACTTGTATCACTGATAACATCAACTGGTGCTCCAAATAAACACAAAGTAATTCCAATAAGTTCATCCTAACTTAAGATGTCACCGTGTATGTAATGGTCAAACTAAGAGATTTAGGGATATGCATACTTAAAAGAACCAAACTACAACTTAAATTCAAACTAAAGATCTTAAATCCTAAATCACTTATAAGTGAACACGGAAAAGAAGACACGAGAAAGCATAGCCAAAACTCCTTTCTGTTAACTTTTATAAACCAACCAGTACAACAACAAAAAACAAAACCAGCCAGTATCTAAAAAGCACATTACTTCTCCATTCTCCAACTCACTCACTCTCTCTCATACACACATACATACACACACCAAGCCACATAAGCCCTACTATTTGATAACTAGTATTATATAAATCTCCACCAAACAGATATGACAAAACAAAAACCAAAAAGTGCTATTTCAATAAGACTACCTTATATTAACAACACCAATTTCCTGCTAAGGAGTTATCCTTCCAAATGGTGATTCAAAGTCCACATATTGTCAGGGAAGGTTTACAAGAGAGCCTGGCTCATCAGCTGAAAACACCTCACTCCTGAAGTTGAACCCAATCACAAGAATATAACACACTACCCTCATTTGGTTTAAAAAACTGTGACTTACCCCACAACAACAAAGGCAGCTAATGAAACAGAAATGTGAAAATATTTCACAAAATAGCCAAGAAAATCCATTGTGGAGAAAAGCTCTATGAAAACTGAATAGCAACAATTACAAACTCATGAAAAGCAGACTACAAGATTCTCAGATCATCAATGCCAGGAAAGAAGCCTACCAAAATGCAAGACCAAACATAAAACACAGCATCAGGGAAGGTTACCCCTTACCTTCATCCGCAAAGACTTCCGGGATCCCTCTTGAAATGCCTATCCCAAAGAGGAAAACAGTAGAACAAAACAAAACTTGGTACCAAGAATGACAGTTATACCCATGAGACTAAAACTAAGGCACTAACTGTCCTATTTTCTCTGTGTAACCAATACAATGGTGTATCTCAAACTATGATCAAGAAAAAGGACAGTTCAAAGGCTAGTGAATATAGATATGAATTCCAACACTTTGGTGGAACTAGACAACTAATACGTAACTAATACATAAGAGCATGTACCACTTAAATACTATACATACCCTTGACAGAAAGTAATAGTTAAAATCCTTAAGTTGCAGATTATCAGTTTTGAAATTAAGAAGGAAACAAAGACCAATCCCCTTTACAAAGGGTGGGCAAGTGACCTGGGAGCAACCAAGTTGCTGTGATGGGAAAGAAAGAATAGAAAACACGAAAGATTTCTTCTGGAGATCTTTTATTTAAGAGTATAGGAAAGTGACCAAGACACTAAGGAAACCGAGACCATTCAAGAGATGTTTTCTGATTTTTGGTGTTGTTTTGTCTAGCTGCAAGGACAAACAATCAACCTAATGACATCGAGGCCAGCCATGTAACCAAGAAAAGAACTTCAGATTGCTTTGGGGCAGAGAAGTAGGGAGATGATGTAAGCATTGTAGAAGCCTAGACTTGAGGCTGCAACTCATACAAGATTATACCGGGTAGGGCTGGAATTCCATACCTGGGCTGGTGTGTGGAGTAGAAGAAACTGAGACTATGGTGATGGTCAGGTAGGTTAGAAGAGAGTCTGGTCTATTTATACATAATATAAACCAGTTTATTTTTGAGAAATAAAGTGGCCAAACACTGGCATCAAATTTCTTTAAAAAAAATTAAGTGTATTCTTGTTCAAATATTTGAGCTATTTCAGACATACTTCTATTCAAGTTTTATTTATTTGTTTGTTTGTTATGTTTTGCATACCTTAATCTTCTTCGTCTTTGGTGCTGCACGACCCTTTTCTGGACTCTTTTTCCGCTTCTTGGGTTTGGTTCTTCTAACAGTTAAGGTGATGCTTGTAGGTGTGTGCTGTGTTGCTGTGTACAACACAGTGGAAGGAGAAAGCTCCTCATCCCAGCTTTCTGTTGCACTGCTATCCCCACCTGAAATAAGATGATTTCACAGTTCAGGTACTAACATCAACTTCCTCCCTTCCATGAGTATCACATCTAGTAAGTCATTACTTCTACTGTAACTCTACATCTATTAAATCAACATAGGCCCCATCTTTCTTCTGAAAATAAGATGTTGTTGTTGACGACATTAAGTATAAGATTTATTCTGTATTCCATCTATTTTTTTCCCCTTCAAAGTAAACTACACTGTTTTTTAACTATAAATGAATAACTAAAAGAAAAGGGAATACATTTATTTTTGGTGCTCACAAAGAATAATTTGACAGGTACAGGTCTTTTATTTCCCAATAGAGCTATATAGTGCCTTTATGGGGACTTCTTTATGTGAAGATAGTTATGTACTATAGGAGAACATTTAAATCACAAAATAGTCAAAATGTGGGTTTAACCCACCTTCTGCTCACCTGATATGTTGTCCTGCTTCCGCCGATGAAGTCTAATAACCTTCCCCCTGCTCATTCCCCTAAAGAGGGAAAATAAACTTAAAGTAGTCCTTCCAGCAGCATGCAGCACATCACATCATACATGGGAGAAGTGTCTCTGCATATACTACCCCCTCCCTCCCACCTACCAAATGTTTCCAGGACATTAAATTTCATATCAAATTCAATAGCTTTAACATCAATCTCTCATTCCTTGTTGTCAGCAATTCTCACCTAGTGCAGAGAATTCGAGCCAAGGAGCACTAAGGAATCATCTACATTAACAAACACAAGAAAGAATACTTTGAGCTTTTCCCTACTGATAAGAAACCCTAATCCCAGCAACCCAGGTTTGAATTTAAACAGAACAGGATCTTACCTGCACTTGTCACAGTTGAGAAGGAAGCCATCCTGAGAAAGACCACAAGGACACCAGGTAGGAACAGTCTCTCCTTCAGAGTTCGGGCTGTCTCCACAGCGTTCCTCTACGGGCGACGGCAGGCCATTCAGGTCAGAACGAGGGATGATCGTCTGGACAGGGGGAGAAGCAGGAGGTGTCGGAGGAGGAGGGGCTCCGTAATTATGATCCTGAAAATAAGATTTTTTAAATCAACAGTGTCCAAACACTGGCCCCTCTCTCCCCTAAAGTATGGTACATATGGAAAGAAAGAAGAAAGTAGTACCCTTTGTTTTTTGGCTTCAACCAGGAAAGTGATAAAACAAAATGCCAAGGTCAACTGGGACATAAAAACAAGAACAATGATGCAGGGCTAGACGTCCGCTGGAGGCAGGGAAGTGCAAAAGGGGCAACTTCGTCATGCTGCATATAAACATTTCAAGAAAGTCACAATGTATAAGAATGGATTACACTCCAGGAAGATCACTGCTCTGGAGAGAAACAAGTGCATACTCACAGCATAAGGCAGTCCTCGACACCCATGCCTCTGAGTGGTCCCATAATTATGAGTGGAATACACGCTCTTCTCATTAACTGCTGGACTAGCCTCCACAGATTCAGGGCTGCACAAAGGCGAAAAGCAACGCATGATAGCATAACACCTACTCTTCCCTTAAACTACTAGTTCATTTCCCATTCTAACCCCTTCTCTTTCCACAACCACCAGCCACTAGAATAAGAAAGAACTTTAGTGAAAGTCTGTTTAACATAACTAAGCCTATAAATAATAGTGTTATTGAATGTGGATTTGTGTGTAACATGAAGCCAGTACAGGCAGATGTCTCAAGGCAGGCACCTGGGATACAAGGTGTCCCTAATGACAAACACAAACGTACCAGCAGAGCGGGGAGTTTCCCCTAGAGAAGCCACTCTGGGCTGGTTTAGACTCAGAACTATTCTTCTTAATTGGATCTCTTAATACTTCCATGAAACCTCACATGACATTTGCAGTGAGTGAGATGATGAAAGTGCCTTCTGCACTGCCCCAGGGACCAGGCCCTCTTCCATTCACTACCAAGACAGGATACCCTGAAGAAAGTACAGGCAAAAACAATGGCATCTTATATTTATCACACCTCTCATCTTGAACCCCCAAATACCTTTCACATATTAAAATTTCTCATCCATCAAGGACATGCAAGCATATTCAAGGACACAATTGTTTAATAGCTGCATGACGATAACAGAACTTCAAAATAATCAAAACTTAACTTGGGAGTTAGATTTGTTTCATGCTACATAGTAACTGTAGCTACCATTATGAATCGCCTATTACTTGGGTCTACCATGTATTAATTCATTTAATATCTGTGATTATTAAACACAGTAAGCAGCATTCCCGCCCCCCTTTTAAATAGATTTATTTATTATGTATACAGGGCAGAACACCAGAAGAGGGCACAGATGTCATTACAGATGGTTGTGAGCCACCATGTGGTTGCTGGGAATTGAACTCAGGACCTCTGGAAGAGCAGCCAGTGCCTCTGAGCCATCCTGCCAGCCCCAGCATTCCCTTTTTATAGAGGGAAGTGAAGATGAGGTGGTGAGATTATATGATTTTTTTCCAAGTTGATATGCTGATAGAGCCAGGATTTGAAACAAAGATGTCTGACTCCAAAGCCTCTTCTTTCCCATTATGCCTTGCTTGAAAGCAAGGACAGCATTTTGTCTGTAAACTGCATTTGAGGCCTTGCTAACCAGGCTCATTGAGAAGCTTGGGTTAGTTTTGGTTTTTGTTGTATCCTGGGCAAGTAGAAAATTAACTGCCCAGGCACTAATTTTTTTAAATTAAAGAACCAAATACATTCAAAGCAATAAATTTAACATAAGCTTTACTTGATAATAAAAAGGCACCCATGGCGAAGGCTAAAATAGGTTTTAGAGAAGAATAAAATAGGTTTGTTTGTTTACATCAACTTTACTTGGTTAGGTTTTATGGACTTTTGAAGAATTAAAGAATGTAATTGTATGACTTGGTGGAAGTGAAATGGATTATCTGTAATGCATATTAATCAGAACAAAGCTTCACCCATTAGCAACTCCAAAAATCAGTGTTAATGCAACTCCAGAGATCAAAGGGTTTTAGGGAATCAAATAATTCAGTTTGCTTCAAATAACCACCTTCCTGCTTCAAGATATAAAAAAACCACAACACTGAGCAGGAGTAACGCGTGTAATTCAATGTAGCACATTAACTGATAAGTGAGGGATAAAGTAAGACTCTGAGATATGTATCAAACTCACCTAGTTTTATGCTCCACAACTGTGAGAAGGGGTCTTATTAATAACAGCAAAGGTCATTTCTAGGTGAGGAACTTAAGACAGAGGGAAGTATTCTCTGTTAGTGAGGTGCATGCACTTTAGTAATTGACAGGGTCTTCAAAATGGGAACTGGCAGTGGGAGTGGCTGGGAGGGAAATATATCAAGAATGCAGGTCAGTATTCTTGAGAAAAGGATGATCTGAACATGGGTCACTGAGGCAACTGGGGGGTACAGGTAGGGTTTCCTAAATGAAACCAAAGGCAGACAAGCATTAATAAAATGAAGGTAGAATTTAGTTTCTATGATGGACAGTTAAAAGAAAGTAATGGATTTATACATTGTTATTGACTATGTATGTTACTAAATAAGTAATCCATCCAAAGGGTTGTACATATTTTTAGGTAGGAGATTTTATACCATTAAACACATGGGGTGAAATAAGAGAGTTTATTAGAAATGAACTTTTTTGTGGGACAGGAAAAATAAAAGTTGCATGAAATAAAAGATGGCCATGGAGATGGAGCTATGTTGGTTATATCTTACCCATCTCCAAACTGGGTAAATATGTACATATGCACTTCATGTGCAAGTCTAGGGAATAAAAATAAAACGTATATTGTGGAGGTTAACAGGCCATCCTACTGCTTAGTAGTATGCAGTCAAGCACAGCATTTAAAATATTGCTATGCATGTCTAATCTAAAATTTAAACCCATCTTTAATGATAAAACTTTACAATGTCTACACTGGTTAAGGATTAAACAATTACACATTGATATATACATTGATTTTTAAGTATATTTTAAAATACAGATTAAAAATTTACAGTATCAAGATCTGGGGATATAGCTCAGTAGAGTGCTTATCTAGCCTGTTTGAGGACCTGGGTTCAGGCCTCAGGACAGCAAAAAACAGCACACACAAAAAAAGGAGTATTATGATTGCATGTCTTTATTAGACAACCACTTTACGCAAATAATTATATCCTTTTTTTACTTCTGTGGCTAAAATGTTATAACAGTTGGTCATACACAGAGAAATTGGGCTCAAATTGGGCTCACAACAGATATAGTCATCAATTATGTTCAATGAATAATATGCAGCTTGCTACTATAATGCCACCTCTTAGAAAATAATTGAAATTCTGTCATACAAGAGATGTAAATATCTTTTTTCATTGTGTTATATCTAGAAGATTTCGTGCGCGCGTGTATGTGTGTATATTGTAGAATGTAAACTGCTATAACTAGAGTTAATAATCTCATGAGGTGAGGTATAGGTTTCTTTCTTGGTTAGATATGTTGCCTTTAATACCAGGTTTAATCTTAACAGTGCTTAGAACAATGATTAGGCATGATGAAGGACAAATATCATTAATAATTAATAGACTAGCACATAAGCTAAACGACTGCCATCAATGCCCTTTGTAAAACTGCTCAACAAGAAATGTGAAGTTGGTTGTGACCATAGATGGTATCAGAACTTTGGAGACACTGAATTAGAACACTTAGGAAGTCCTAGACATGGCACTACAGTCATAGTACAGACCAGACTGCTTTCATTCATGCATTACTCCTGGATTCCCCAGCACATGTGCATAGCTACTGTTATACTTTGAGGGAAATACTAATGCTAAGAATGACTGCTTTGGGTCTTTTCCTTACCTACCAATTCCAAACTTACTCATTTAACCTCTTTATTTCTCATAATATTATTTATTTCTCATAAATATTAATGAGGTCTATACATTATTTGTTAATACTGCAGTAGGATATTATCTGACTTTATAAAGGCCTGCAACCACTATATAATTGAGCTGGCTATCCAATAACACAGGAAGACTTTTAAATACTTTGTTTTGGGAAAGAGTTATACAATTGGAAGTCTCAGCTAATGATAACTAAATCTTGTTGGCATGCAAAAAACCAAACCAACCAACCAAACAAACAAACAAAAAAACCCAAATCAAACCAAACGAAACCAAACAAGCCACCCCACAAACCCAAACCAAAAAACCCACAAAGTAACAACAAAACAAACAAAAACCTCTACAACAAAGATGACCAGTCTTTCCTATGCCCTCCCCCGCACCCCACTGTTATATGAGAAGAAGCTTAAAAACTGGCTTTCAATTCCAGACTACCCCAGAATACCATGTATTACTTCTTAGGGTAGCTGCATGTCTTCCTCTTTAAGGAACCCAAATAAACAGTCAACAGCAGGCAGCTTTATAAAGAAATACACATGCTCTTTAATAGTATCCTCAGTTTTAAGGAAACCACTATGAACAAGGGATGCCATTCAACCCAGAATTCTGAAACAGTTGCTTTGCTTTGCTGAAGGGGAAAGAATTCCCAGGGACTGAAAATGGCAAGAGAAACGGGAATTAGAGCAACACCCACCTCACTCAAGAAGTGGCTGTGGGATCAAGAGTCTGAACTGGACCTGAACATATTCAAAACACCAGGATTTTTCCAGCCCAGACCCTAATCCCTGGTACTGCCTGGAATAGACTTGGCTTCTGGGGGTGTGCTGCCCCCTAGGCCCCTTGGGTCTCTTTCGCTGGACTTTCACATCCTGGTGTAGTGCCACTTCGTCTTGAAAGGTAGGGGGCTTCCACTTCCTTTCTGTAAGCAAGGAAGATTGGGTACAAGGGAGGTAAAAGGACAAGAGGGGGGAATCTGTGAGCGGGGGCAATCTTGGACAACTTAAAAGAGAAGGGATACAAAAGGCTAAAAAATTTTAAACTGAGTAATATATATAAAATTGTATAATGAAGGCCTACCTTCATTGTCATTTGGCATTTAAATTCTTCAAGAACT